>NW_006921902.1:3567284-3574483 GCF_000298275.1 Orycteropus afer afer | reverse complement strand
CAAGTGCCTTATCCTCTACTCCACCAGAGCTCCAGATAATTCTTTATAGTGTTCTCTTATCCTTTTTATTTCAGTAGGTTTTGTTTGATATCACATAATTTATTTCTTATTCAAGTTATTTGCATCTTCTTCCTTTGTTAAATTTGCCATTGAATTAACAATTTTATTAATCCTTTCAAAGAACCAGTTTCTAGTTTTGTTGATTTTTCCTTTTTTTTTTTTTTTTTTACTTCCTCATTTATTTCTGCTCAAATTCTTATTATGGCCTTTCTTCTGGTAACTGCAGGGTTTTTTTGTTTGTTTGTTTTCTTCAAAATTGCTAAATATGCACTGTTAAGGTATTGATTTGGTTTGCTTTTCTTTTTTGATATGTGTATTTATTCCTATAAATTGTTCTTTTAGCACTGCTTCTGCCATGTCCCAAAGATTTTTATGTTGTTTTCACTCTCATTTGAGTCAAGGAATTTTTTTAATTAATTTATTATTTTTTTTTAATTACTCAATAGTTCTACAGCAGGGTATTATTCAGTTTTCATATATTTGATAGTATTTCCTTCATCTGCTTGTTGTTGCTCTCTAATTTTATATAACACAGTGATCCAAGAAGATGCTTTGAGGTATTTTGAAGTATTTAAATTTGTTGAGGCTTTCTTTGTGGCATAAAATATAGTCGATTATGAAGAATGTTCCATGTAACTGGAAAAGAATGTGTTGCTGTTGAGTGCTGTGTTCTGTTTACATCTATAAGTTCAATTGGCTGATTGTGTCGTTTAGATTTTTTGTATCTTTGTTGAGTTTCTTTCTACTTGCTCTGTCCTTCATTGAAAGTGGTGAACTAAAGTCTCCTAGTGTTATTGTGGAGCTGTCTATCTCTCTTTATAATTCTGTTTATGTTTGCTTTATGTATTTGGGGGCTCTTTCATTGAGTGCATAGATATTTATCATGGTTATGTCTTGTTGAATTGGAACTGAAATCATTACATAGTATCCTAACTTGTCTTTTTTTGCTGGTTTTTGCCTTAAAGTCTATTTTATCAGAAACTAACATCACCAATCCTGTTGTTTTGCTTGATATATTATTTTGCTTGATATATGTTTTTCCATTTGCTTGATATATGTTTTTCCATCTTTTGATAGTTAGCTTTTTTTTTTTTTTTGTATTTGTGTCTAAGGTGTGTGAATAGGTCATGTTTTCTTATCCATTCTGTTATTCTATCTCTTGACTTGTATATTTAATCATTTTACATTCAGTGTAATTATTGGCAGGTATGAATTTACTTTATCATTTTTCTTTGTTAATTTTCTTTGAAGTTATTCTGTCGTTTACTATTATTTACCCAAGTTTAATACAGTGTGCTCTATCTTGATATCACCTTGATTTCCTCTCCATGTTGAAGTTTTGCAATTACACCATTCATTCCTGATTTTGCTTTGTATCTGTCTTCATTTACTAATTGACATTTCTAGTTCCCTATTTTCTGTCTTGTATTTTTATTTTATTTTTGATATCATGCTTAGCAAAGTGGGGTCAGTGAAAAGGGGGAAGATTCTCACGAGATGGATAGACACAGTGGCTGCAATCATGGGCTGAAGTACAGCATGGATGGCGAGGATGATGCACAACCTGGGCAATGTTTCACTCTGTTGTACATAGGTCAGCTATGAATTGGAGCCAACTTGATAGAACCTAACAACAGCAACAACATTTAGGTTGAATCCTGTGTGATGTTGTCACATGTCTTTTTCTTAGACTGTTGTTTGCTATTATTGGTTCTGTCTCCCCTTATTATCTCTTGTAAGGTTCATAAGATAATATTATCTCTTGTAAGGAGCTCTGGTAGCATAGTGGCTAAAACACTTGACTGCTAACCAGAAGGCTGGCGGTTCAAACCCACCAGCCACTCCTCGGAAGGAAGGTTGGGCAATCCTACTTCCGTAGTGATACTGCCTCGGAAACCCAAGGAGGGGTCGCTATGAGTCGGGGCTGACTCGACGGCACATAACAACAACAACAACAAGGTTCATCTGGTTTTACTCATTCCCTCCATTTCTGTTTATCTGGATATGTCCCAAAGTCACTTTCATATCTGAAGGACAATTTTTCTGGATATATAATTCTTGGACTGGAGCTTGGAGGCTGCTTTTTGCTTACATGTCATTCTATATTAAGTCCAGGGTCTGTGGTAAGTGGGCCTGGGGCTTGGAGGAGGGGGTATAATGCAGAGCTGCCAAGACACCAGGACACGGAGTTGTTTCAGAGAAGCAGATTATTCGCACTCCCGGGCGAGGTTCTCGTGCCCTTGCATCAAGGCCAGAGAAGTTGCACCCCCAGGCAGGGGGATAGATGGTTATAGACACAGAGAGGACCTAATTTGGGACACTAAGGAAATGGCAGGGTCCAATTAGCTGTTAGCATGGGTCTGCACCTAATTAGCATGAGGGGGCTTCACAGGAGGAAGTTTGTCATCACGTGGGACTTTCCAGCCTGGGCAGGTTCTGTCATCTCAGTTATCTTATCAGGCTGTCTCATCAGGGCCTGACACCTGGAGGAAGCTGCCAACTGACATATTGGTGGCTTGGGTTTACTTGGGCCTAACAGGGGGGTTCTTTATTAAGGACAGGGCCTGAGGTATATGGGTCCAGGGCTTGGAAGCTGCTTTTCACTAGGAGGTGGTACTATTTTAAGGCTGAGTCCTGAGGTAGATGGGCACGAGGCTGAGAGGCTGCTTTTTACTTGGGTGTGGCTCTATCTTGAGGTCAGGGCCTGAGTTAGGTGGGCCCAGGGCAGGGAGCTGGGGGCTTGGGTTGGCTCTTCATTGAGGACGGGGTCTGTGGTGGGCAGGCCTTGGCTTGGAGGTCTACTTTTCACTTCAGGGTGGCTCTTTATTAAGGCCAGGATTAGAAGTAGTTGGATCCAGGGGTTGGAGGCTGCTTTTCACTTGAGTGTGGCTCTATGTTGAGGTCAGGGCCTGAGGTAGGCCAGTCCAGGGCAGGGAGCTGCTTATCACTTGAGGGCAAATATTTATTGAGGCCAGGGCCTCAGGTGGGCAGGCCCACGCTTTGGAGGCTGCTTTTCACTTGGGTGAGGTTCTATATTAAGGCCAGAAACTGAGGTAGGCAGGCCAGGGGCTTAGAAGCCACTTTTTTCTTGGAAGGTGCTGTATGTTAAGGCTGGGGCCTGAGGTATGTGGGCCCAGGGCTTGGAGGCTGCTTTTCATTTGTGGGTGACTCTATATTAAAGCCAGGGCCTTAGGGAGGTGGGCCTGAGTCTTAGAGGTTGCTTTTTGCTTCAGGGCAGTTCTACTTTAAGTCTGGGGCCTGAGGTAAGTGGTCCAGGGTCTGGCGGCTGCCCCACCCTTGGGGGTGGCTGTATATTAAGGCCAGGGCCTGACCTAGATGAGCCCAGAGCTGGGAGCTACTTTTCAGTTGAAGGCAGCTCTTTAATAAGGCTGGGCCTGGGGTAGGTGGCCTCAAGGCTTTGGAGGCTGCTTTTCACTTCGTTTTTGTTGTTGTTGTTAAGTGCCATCGAGTCATTTCTGACTCATAGCAACCCCATGCACAGCAGAACAAAACACTGCCCTATCCCGCGCCAGCCCCACAATCCCTGCTATACTTGAGCCCATCATTGCAGCCTCCGTGTCAATCCATCTCGTTGAAGGTCTCCCCCTCTTTCGTCGACCCTCCACCCTACCAAGCATGACATCCTTCTCCAGGGAATGGTCCCTTCTGACAACGTGACCAAAATAGGTTAGACGAAGTCTGGCCATTCTTGCTTCCAAGGAGCATCCTGGCTGCTCTTCCTCCAGGACAGATCTGTTAGTTCTTTTAGCAGTCCATGGTACATTCAGCATTCTTTGCCAGCACCACAACTCAAAAGCATCAACCCTTCTTCGGTCTTCCTTATTCATTGTCACCTGGTAGTGGCTCTATTTTAAGGCCAGGGCCCAAGGTAGACAGGCCTGGGGCTGAGGGCTGCTTTTCCCTTGGGGGTGGCTCTATGTTCGGGTCGGGGCCTAAGGTAGATGGGCCTTGGCCTGGGAGCTGCTTTTCCCTTGGGGCTGGTTCTTTATTAAGGCTATGGTCTGGGGTAGGTGGGTCCAAGGCTTGGAGGCTGCTTTTCCCTTGGTGGCATCTCTATTTAAGGCCAGGGCCCAAAGTAGAGAGGCCTGTTTTTCCCTCGGGGATGGCTATATATATATTAATTATGGTGCCTGAGGTAGGCAGGCCCGGGGCTTGGAGGCTTATTTTCCTTGGCAGTGGCTGCTTATTAAGGCTGGGCCCTGAGGTAGGCAGGCCCAAGGCTAGAGGCTGCTTTTCCATTCTGTGTGGATGTGTGTTGGGGTCAGATCCTGAGATGGGCAGACCTGGTGCTGAAAGTTGCTTTTCATTTTGGAGCAGCTCTTTATTAAGACCAGGGCCCGAGGTAGGCAGGACTGGGGCTGGGGGATGCTTTTCCTTTGGGGGTGGCTCTATATTAAGGTAGGGGCCTGAAGTAGCCAGGTCTGGGTCTTGGAGGCTGCTCTTCACTTGGGTTGTTGTTAGGTGCTGTCGAGTCATCTCTGACTCATAGCGACCTCATGCACAGCAGAATGAAATACTATCCAGTCCTGTGCCAGCCCCATAATCTTTGCTATACCTGAGTCCATCATTGCACCCACTGTGTCAATCTATCTCATTGAGGGCCTTCCCCTTTTCCGTTGTCCCTCCACTTTGCCAAGGTGATATCCTTCTCTAGAGAATGTCCCTTCTTGTAACATGACCAAAGTAGGTGAGATGAAGTCTGGTCATTCTCACTTCCAAAGAGCATTCTGGCTACACCTCTTCCAGGACAGATTCATTAGTTCTTTTAGCAGTACAGAGAACTTTCAGCATTCCATGCTAACACCACAACTCAAAAGCATCAACTCTTCTTTAGTTTTCCTTTCTCATTGTCCAGTTCTCACATGCATACGAGGCAATTGAAAATACCATGGCTTGCGTCAAGTGCAACTTAGTCTTCAATGAAACATCTTTGCTCTTTAGCACTTGAAAGAGGTCCTACAGCAGATTTGCCCAATGCTATATAACATCTGTTATCTTGACTGCTGCTTCCATTGGTATTGATTGTAGAAGCAAGTAATATGAAGTCTTGACAACTTCAGTCTTTTCTCCATTTATTGGGAAGTTGTTTATTGGTCCAGTTGTGAGGATTTTTGCTTTCTTTATATTGAGGTATATTCCATACTACAGACTGCAGTCTTCAATCTTCATCAGTAAGTATTTCAAGTCACCCTCACTTTCAGCAAGCAAAGTTGTGTCATCTGCATAAAACAGGCTGTTAATGAGTCTTCCTCCAATGCTGATGCCATATTCATCTTTATATAGTCCAGCTTCTCTGATTATTTGTTCAGCATACAGATTGAATAAGTATGGTGAAAAGATACAACCCTGATACACTCCCGTCTTGATTTTAAATCATGGAGTGTCTCCTTGTTCTGTTCAAACTATAGTCTCCTGGTCTATGCATAAATTCCTCATGAACACAATTAAGTGTTCTGGAATTCCCATTCTTCTCAATGTTAACCATAATTTGTTATGATCCACACAATTGAATGCTTTTGCATAGTCAATAAAACACAAGTAAACATCTTTCTGGTATTCTTTGCTTTGAGCCAAGATCCATCTGACATCAGCAATGATATCCCACATTCCACATTCTCTTCTGAATCCAGCTTGCATTTCTGGAAGCTCTCTGTCAATATACTGCTGCAACCATTTTTAATTATCTTCAGTAAGATTTTACTTGCATGTGATAGTAATGATATTGTTTGATAATTTCCACATTCTGTGGGATCACCTTTCTTTTGAATGGGTACAAATATGGATCACTTCCAGTCGATTGGCCAGGTAGTTGCCTTCCAAATCTCTTGGCATAGCTAAGTGAGTGCCTCCAGTGGGGCATCTGTTTGTTGAAACATTTCAATGGATAACCCACCAATTCCTGGAACCTTGCTTTTTGCCACTTCCTTCAGTGCATTTGACTTCTTCCTTCAATACCATTGGTTATTGATAATATGTCACCTCCTGAGATGGATGAACATTGATCAATTCTTTTTGGTACAGTGACTCTGTGTATTCCTTCCATCTTCTTTTGATGGTTCCTGCATCATTCAATATTTTTCCCATAGAATCTTTCAATATTGCAACTTAAGGCTTAAATTTTTCTTCAGAGTTCTTTCAGCTTGAGAAATGCCAAGGATGTTCTTCCCTTTTGGCTTTCCAAATCCAACTCTTTGCACATTCCATTATAATAATTGACTTTGCCTTCTCAAGCTGCTCTGAAATCTTCTGTTCAGCTCTTTATCTTGTCATTTCCTCCATTTTCCTTAGCTACCTTCCATTCAAGGGCAAGTTTCAAAGTCTCTTCTGACATCCATTTTGGTCTTTTCTTCCTTTCTTGTCTTTTTACTGACCTCTTGCTTTCTTCATGGATGATGTTCTTGATGTCATCCCACAATTCCTCTGGTTTTGGCCATCAAATAAATTCTCTAAATGGTCTCTAAATGCAGGAGAGATAATATCAAGGTCATATTTTGGCTCTCTGGACTTGTTTTAATTGTCTTTAACTTCAACTTGAACTTGCAAATGAGCAGTTGAAGGTCAGTTCCACAATCAGCTCCTGGCCTTGTTTTTGGCTGAAGATATTGAAATTCTCCATTGCCTCTTGCCACAGATGTAGTCAGTCTGATTCCTGTGTACTCCATCTGGTGATGTCCATATGCTAAACCACCATTTGTGCTGTTGAAAAAAGGTATTTTCAGTGAGCAAGTTGCAGGTCTTACAAAATTCCTCATGAGCTCTCCAGCATTATCTCTATCTCCAAGGCCACATTGTCCAACTACCAGTGATTCTTCTTTGTTTCCAACTTTTGCATTCGAATCACCAGTGATAATCAGCACATTTTGATTGCCTGTTTGGTAAAAATCTTCAATTTCCTCATCTTGGGCTTTGGTGGTTGGTGCATAAATTTGAATAATAGTAGTGTTAACTGTCCTGAAATACAATGCTGTCAGTGACAGGATAATATCCATACGCCTACAAGGAAGACCCGTTAATATGACTGTTATTTTGAAGAATTTTATCAGCTTCTACAGTCTGAAATTGACCAAACATGCAATCAGGATGTGTTAATTATCACTGGTGACTGGAATGCAAAAGTT
>NW_006921902.1:3559911-3565024 GCF_000298275.1 Orycteropus afer afer | reverse complement strand
ATAGCAGGGATTGTGGGGCTGGTGCGGGATCGGGCAGTGTTTTGTTCTGCTGTGCATGGGTTCGCTATGAGACAGAAATGACTCGACCGCACTTAACAACAGCAACAACAACAGTATTAACTGGCTTTCCTTTCAGGTGTGTGGATATTAAATCTATCACTGACAGCACTGTACTTCAGGATAGATTTTGAAACATTATTTGTGATGAGGAAAACCACTCCATTTCTCTTCAATTTGTCATTCTCAGCATAGTAGGCCATATGGTTTTCTGATTCAAAATGGCCAAAACCAATCCATTTTGGCTCACTAATACTTAGGATATCAATCTTTATGCATTCTATTTCATTTTTGACAACTTCCAATTTTCCAAGATTCTTACTTTATATATTTGTTGCTTTGCTTATTAATGGATGTTTGCAGCTATTTCTTCTCATATTGAGTCTTGCCACTTTAGCAAATGGAGACTCTGAAAGCTCTACTTTATCCATATCATTAAGGTTGGCTCTAGTCTGATGAGGCAGTTCTTTCACAGTCATATTTTGAGTGCTTTTTGACCTTAGTGGCTTATCTTCCAGCACTGTATCAAACAATGTTTCAGGGCTATTTATAAAATTTTTCAGTAATATATCATATAGTGTTTCACTATGATATAAACACCATATCATATATAGTGTTTCACTACTATTCATTAGGTTTCACTAGCCAATTCTTTGAGAAGTGGATGGCCTCTTCCTTCTTCCAAGTCTGTCTTAATCTGCAAGCTCCACTGAAACTGCTCCATCATGGGCACCCCTGTTGGCACAGCCTCCAGCCTCACAGCAACACACAAGCCACCATAGTATGACAAACCAACAGACACATTCATCTCCCTTAGCTATTCCTACTGCTCTGCTCACTTTCTCAGGTTCCCTCCACCTGTTAAGGTGGTGGCCCTGTCTATCACTGCTTCCTGCCTCCTAGGGGCTCTCTCCCTCCTGCCTTACCTGTTCTGGCTGCCAGCCCTGTCTGCTACTGCTTTCTGCTGCCTGGGGGCTCTCCCCTGCTTACCTTACCTGTCATTTGGTGGTGGCTCTCTATTAAGGCTGGGGCCTGAATTAGAAAAGCCCAGGGCTTGGAGGCTGCTTTTCAGTAGGAGGTAGCTCTATATTAAGGTTGGGGCCTGTGGTAGGCAGGCCTGGGCCTTGGAGGCTTTTCACTTGGGAGAGGCTCTATTTTAAGGCCAGGGCCAGAGGTAGGCAGGCCCAGGGCTAGGGGCTGCTTTGTGCTTGGATGTTGCTCTATGTTGGAGTTGGGGTCTGAAGGAGGTGGACCCAAAGCAAGAGTTGCTTTTCACTTAGGGTTGGCTCTTTATTGAGGCTGGGGCCTGCAGTGGGAAGGCCCAGGGCTTGGAGGCTGCTTTTCATTTGGGGGAGGCTCTATTTTAGGGCTGAGGTCTGAGGTAGCTGGGCCTAGGGCTAGGGGCTGCTTTTTGCTTGTGTGTGGCTCTATGTTGAGGTCAAAGCCTAAGGCAGGTGGGACCAGGTTAGGAAGCTGCTTCTCACTTGGGGGTAGCTACATATTAAAATTGGGTACTGAGGTAGGCAGGTCTGGGGCTTGGAGGCTGCTTTTTATTGGAGGTGGCTCTTTATTAAGGTTTGGACCTGAAATAGGTGGGTCTGGGGCTTGGAGGTTGCCTTTCTCTTGGGTGTGGCTCCATATGAAGGCTGGGGCCCAACGTTGGCAGGCCTGGGGCTTGGAGAGTACTATTCGGTAGGAGGTGGCTGTATTTTAAGGCTGCTGCCCAAGGTAAGCAGGTGAAGAGGAGTTAGGAACAACTTAGGGAGACAAACTTGTCTGTCAGTTTGTCATTCTGTGGTGGCTTACCTGTTGCTATGCATCTGGTGGCTATGCTACCATGTTACAAAATGCCAGTAGGATTACCCATTGTAGGCATATTTCTGTGGAGTTTCTAGGCTAAGGCAGACTCAGAAGAAGGAAGAGGCAATTCACTTCTTAAACAATTGGCCAGTGAAAACCTCATAAATAGCAGTGAAACACTGTCTGTCTGATATATTACTGGAAAACTTTATGAATAGCCCTGAAACATTGTCTGATATAGTGCTGGAAAATGAGCCCATCAGGTAGGAAGGCACTCAAAATTTGACTAGGGAAGAGTTGACTCCTCAGTGTATGGATATGGATAGAATAAAGCTTTTGTGACCTTCATTACCTGCTGGGACATGACTCAAAATGAGTAGAAACAGATGTAAACATTCATTAATAATTAGAACATGGAAAATACAAAGTATGAATCTTGGAAAACTGGAAGTTGTCAAAAATGAAATAGAATGCAAAAAGATCGATATCCTAGGCATTAGTGAGCTGAAATGGAATGGTTTTCACCATTTTGAATCAGACAACCATATGATGTACTATGCCAGGAATGACAAATTAAAGAGGAATGGTGTGGCATTCATCATCACAGAGTGTTTCAAGATTTGTCCTGAAGTACAACACTGTCAGTGATAGGATAACATCCATGCACATACAAGGAAGACCAGTTCATACTATCATTTAAATTTATGCACCAATCAACAAAGCCAAAGATAAGGAAATTGAAGATTTCTACCAACTTATGCAGTCTGAAATTGACCAAACATGCAATCAACATGTGTTGATTATCACTGGTGATTGGAATACAAAGTTGGAAACAAAGAATGGTTACTGGTAGTTGGAAAATATGGCCTTGGAGATAGAAATAATGATGGACAGAGCATGATAGAATTTGGCAAGACCAACGACTTATCCGTAGCTATTACTTTTTCAATAACGTAAGTGACAACTATACACACGGACTTCACCAGAAGGAATACACAGGATTCAGATTGACTACATCTGTGGCAACAGGCAATGGAGGAGTTCAAGATGTTTGACAAAACAAGGCTAGGAGCTGATTGTTGAACAGACCATCAACTGCTCATATGCATGTTCAAGTTGGGGTTGAAGACAATTAAAATAGGTCCATGAGAGCCAAACTATGACCTTGATAATATCTCTCCTGAATTCAGAGATAATTTAAAGAATAGATTTGGGAGTTCAAAATGGAGTTGAGCCAGTGAGCAGCACGCTTTATCCCTCTGGCAACTAAGGTCTGGGAAAACTAGCCACAACAATTTGAATTAGGAATTTCAGTGCTCTGAACAGGTCACAGATACAGAGTATATCAAATACGGAAGAGCAGAATTAGAGAAAAGGCACAGGGAGATTATTTAGGAAAGAGCTACTGGAGGAGGACAGATGGGCACCCAAGAGAGGCATTGGAAACTCTTCTGGAGCAGTCACTGTGTGCTGGGCTAGGGCACCCACCTGAGATCCCCGAGCCAAGATGGAGAACACCTTATAACAGCTTACCAGTGACCACTCTAATATTCCATTGGGCAGCAGCAGAGACCTGCCTCCAGCAGCTGATCTTGATTTTTTGGAGGTAATTTGGGTCTCCTGGGTGCTGCCTGTGGGCACAGACACCTCCACTGAGATTTGGAGGAAAACGTACTGTTGCTACAGGAAGGGTAGCTCCCTCCCCTCCCAGTGGATCACAGAGTAGACTGGGGTCAGACTGGGAAACATCATGCTTTTCTTTGTCACAGAGATCGGGACCGCAGGTCACTCGTGGGTACTCCCCCAACCATAACACAGCTGAAACTGCACACATCTTTGGCACTGCAGGTGGGCGGTATCACAGACAAACTCCAGAGCCAGCCATTAGCAATCTGGCGGGATTATGTCAACACCGCGGGCAGACAGAACAGGGAGAGGGAAGAAACCTTGCTCCTGGGATTTTTGCCTTGGAGCCATTCTTTAGCACTGTGGGGCTGCAGAGGCGGGATCTTTGAGTGTGCCTGAAATTGGTAGAAATTTGCCACGCTCCAACAATAAGAATCTTTCCTGAGGTTGAGCTGCATCAAAAATAACCTGCTCAAAGCCCTAGAAACCAACCCTAGCAACATCAAGCTTTCCTTATTCCACTCCCACCTTCTCCACCAATATCTTCACTCATTCAATAGAAAAAAACATATTCAGCCAATTCCCATAAAGCCTCCTGCTTCGAACTCTAAACCCTGTTTATGACAAACAGAAACACATATCCACACTACACACAGGGATTCTACCACCACAAAGAAAACAGCAGAGTGACCCAACACATTTGAATCAATAATAATTATATATAAAAAACCACACACCAGCTTCACCTTTTCAAAATATTTAACCATAAAACCAAAATAAAACAAATCAACATGAAACCAGAAGCGAGTGACAACATAAAGAGACAGTGCTCTACCAGATTCCAGGGACTTAAGAAGAAGTTCTGCTTTCCCATAACCCCAACAACTCTCCGGAAGTGCACTGCACTACTGAAAAGGTCCTAGTCTACACCCTCTTTTTTTTTTTTTTTTTTAATCCTTTCTCTAATGGTTAACCCCATCCCTTGTTGGTTTTTTTGTTTGGTTGTGTTTGGCTTGGTTTGGTTCTGTTTTTGCTTTTATTTTCTTTGACTTGTTGGTTTGTTTCTTTGTTAGTTTTCTTCATTCATTATTCTCCTTCTACCTTTTTACTCTCAGTTACCTATCCCTACATATTGCAGATTGATCTGTTTTCTTCTTCTTTTCCCCACTTTTTCTTCTTTCGGGCTACTTGTCCTGCGTGATTTCAGGGTGTATTTCTTGTCCATGTACTTCTAGTTTTTTCAATGGCTATTCAATTGTAATTTTTGCCTAACTGACTGGGAGATAGCAACAGCCTTCATAAGATACAAGTACTCCCACACCTCCTGCAACTTCACTCACTGAGCAAGAGCCAGCACCTCTTTCTCCACCAACTGGCCAACAATAAAAAAACCACTAAGAAGAGCCTAAATCACCCTTGGCTGCTCTTCACAAACAATTAACAGAGATCTTAATACAATACCACGGTGCCTCAGAAACAACAGACCATCACAGTCCACACAAAGAAGCAAGATAAAGTGATAGAAACAAGAGAAAAGGATACAGACCCAGAACACATCCCTGAGGAAGAAGCAGCATTGGAACTCTCTGATAAGGAACTCAAAAGAATTATATTTAGGTATCTTCAAAGG
>NW_006921902.1:3558681-3559714 GCF_000298275.1 Orycteropus afer afer | reverse complement strand
GGTAGAATTGATGAAATGGGAGACAGAATTGATGAGATTGAAAGCCAATACCTAAATACTTCTTTAGAAAGGGATCAGTCAGAAAAAAAAAAAAATCAAAGCAAAATGAAGAAAGCCTAAGGTTCATGTGGGATTCAATCAAAAGAAATAATCTACTTGTCATTGGAATTCCAGTCCAAAACACAGAGAAAAATAAAACCACTGAGAAAATCTCCCAATATTTGCTGGAGGAGAATTTCCCTGATATGATGAAAGAGGAGAACATATCCATTCAGGAAGTCCAATGAACCCCAAACAGGATAGAACCCAAAAGAAAATCACCTAAACATATCATCATCAAACTCACCAAAACCAAGGAAAAGAAAGAATCCTGAAAGCAGCTTGGGAAAAAGTTACATACAGAGGTCAGCCAGTAAGAATAAACTCTGATTTCTCAGCAGAGACCATGCAAGAGAGAAGACAATGGGATAGTATATATAAAACCTTGAAAGACAAAAATTTTCAACCAAGAATATACCCGGCAAAGTTGTCCCTCAAATATGATGGTGAAATTAGGAGATTTCCAGATAAACAGAATCTAAGGGAATTTGTTAAAACCAGACCAACCTTATAAGAGATGCTAAGGGGAGTCCTTTAAACAGAGAACCAAAAATAGCAAATAACAACCAACCATTAATACACAAGATGACATCTCTCAGAAACCACAGCTATGGACATATCCAAAGCAAAATGAGCTTATAAAACAGTAAACAGGGAACCAGAGACATCAATTGGCAAATGAGAACAACTATGAACAAAAAGAAAAAGACAAGACTATGTAGTTACAGAACTTCTAAATGGTGAGGAAGCTAAGAGAGTTGCAAGACAGAATGGACTATTCTAAACTCAGGGAGAAAATTATAAATCATAGGTAACCTCAAAGAAAAATGATAAACCTTCAATCACAATAAAAAATAGGACAAGCACAAATACTCAGCAAATACTAAATCAACAGCAACAAAGGAAATGATAACAGGATTAATAAACATAATGA
>NW_006921902.1:3555422-3556691 GCF_000298275.1 Orycteropus afer afer | reverse complement strand
AGATCATAATGCTATCAAATTAGAAATCAACAATAGGAAGATCAACAGAAAAAGACTAAACACATGGAAACTGAGCAGTACCCTCCGGGAGAAAGACTGGATAAGAGCAGAAACAAATATAGAAATTATAAAATTCCTTGAATCAAGTGAGAATGAAAACACAACAAACCAAAATCTTTGGGACACAGAAAAAGCAGTGATCAGAGTCCAGTTTATAGCAATACAAGCACACATCAAAAAAAGAAGAAAGAGCCAAAATCAACACTTTAAATCTACATCTACAACAATTAGAAAAGGAACAGCAAGAAAAGCCTACAGTCACCAGAAGAAAGGAAATAATCAAGATTCAAGCAGAAATCAATGAAACAGAAAATAGCTATAGAAAAAATCAACAGGACCAGAAGTTGGTTTTTTGAAAGGATTAATAAAATTGACAAACCACTGGCAAATGTAACAAAGGAAAAGAGGGAGAGAATACAAATAACATGAATAAGAAATGCAATGGGTGACATCACAGCAGAACCAACTGAAATAAAAAGGATAATATCAGGATATTATGAAGAACTATACTCCAACAAATTTGAAATTCTGGAAGAAATGGACAGTTTTTTATAAACACACCACTTACCTAAACTAACAGAGACTGATGTGGAAAAGTTGAACAGACCCATCACAAAAGAAGAAATTGAACAGGTCATCAAAAAATTACCAACTAAAAGAAGTCCTGGCCCAGACGGTTTCACCAGAGAATTCCATAAAACATTCAGAGAAGAACTGATACTAATCCTACTCAAACTATTCCAAAACATAGAAAATGATGGAATCCTCCTTAACTCATTTTATGAAGCAAGCATAACCTTGATACCAAAATGAGGCAAAGACATCACTCAAAAGGAAAACTACAGACCAATATACCTCATGAATATAGATGAAAAATCCTCAACAAATCCTAGCCAATAAACTCCAACAACATATCAAGAAAATCATTCATTATGACCAAGTGGGGTTCGTAGCAGGCATTCAAGGAAGGTTCAGCATTAGAAAAACAGTCAATGTCATCCACCACATAAATAAAACAAAGGAGAAAAATCACATGATCAAATCAATTGATGCATAAAAGGCATTTGATAAAATCCAACACCCATTCCTGATCAAAACTCTCAGCAAAATAGGAATGGAAGGGACATTCCTCAACATAATAAAGGGCATCTATGCAAAACAGCCAACATTATTCTCAACGGAGAAAGACTGAAACCATTCCTCTCGAGA
>NW_006921902.1:3540328-3545221 GCF_000298275.1 Orycteropus afer afer | reverse complement strand
CAATAATATTATCCATGAAGAAAACAAGAAATCATTAAAAAGACAAGAAAGGAAGAAAAGACCAAAATGGATGTCAGAAGAGACTCTGAAACTTGCCTTTGAGCAGAGAGTAGCTAAAGCAAATGGAAGAAATGACAAGATAAAGAGCTGAATAGAGTATTTCAGAGAGCAGTACAAGAAAACAAAACCAATTAATACAATGAAATGTGCAAAGACCTGGAGTTAGAAAACCAATAAGGAAGTACACACTCAGCTTTTCTCAAGCTGAAAGAACTGAGGAAAAGATTTAAGCCTTGAGTTGCAATATTGAAAGATGATAGGGGCAAAATATTGAATGACGCAGGAAACATCAAAAGAATATGCAAGGAATATACAGTCACTATACCGAAAAGAATTGGTCGATGTTCATCCATTTCAGGAGGTGGTATATGATCAAGAACCAATGGTATTGAGGGAAGAAGTTGAAGATGCACTGAAGTAATTGGCAAAGAAAAGGCTTCAGGAATTGACAGAATACCCATTGAGATGTTTAAACACATAGATGCCCCAGTTGAGGCACTTCCTAAGTTATGCCAAGAGGTGTGGAAGACAGCTACTTGGCCAACTGACTGGAAGAGATCCATATTTGTACCTATTCCAAAGAAAGATGATCTCATAGAATGTGAAATTATCAAACAATATCATTAATATCACACACAAGTAAAATATTCCTGAAAATAACTCAAAAATTGCTGCAACTTCATATAATCAGAGATCTTCCAGAAATGCAAGCTGGATTCAGAAGAGAACATCGAATGAGGTATATCACTGCTGATGTTAGATGGATCTTAGCTGAAAGCAAGGAATACCAGAAAGATGTTAATTTATGTTTTACTGACTATGCAAAAGCATTTGTTTGTGTGGATCATAACAAATTGTGGATAACATCGAGAAGAATGAAAATTCCAGAACATTTGATTGTACTCATGAGGAACCTGTGCATAGATCAGGAGGCTGTCATTTGAACAGAACAAAGGGATACTGCATGCTTCCAAATCTAGAAGGGTTGCATTAAGGTTGTATCCTTTCACCATATTTATTCAATTTGTATGCAGAGCAAATAATCTGAGAAGCTGGTTTATATGCAGAAGAACATGGCATCAGGATTGGAGAAAGACTCATTAACAACCTGCGATATGCAGATGACACAACTTTGCTTGCTGAAATGACTTGAAGCACTTACTGATGAAGATTAAAGACTACAGCCTGCAGTCTGGATTACACATCAATATGAAGAAAACAAAAATGCTCGCAACTGGTCCAGTAAACATCTTCATGATGGATGGAGAAAAGATTGAAGTTGTCAAAGATTTTTTATTAATTAGTTCTACAATCATCACCAATTAAAGCAACAGTTAAGACAACTGATGACATATTGCAAAAGACCTCTTTCAAGTGATGAAGAGCAAAGATGTCTCCTGAAGACTAAGATTCACCTAACCCAAGCCATGGTATTTTCAATTACCTCTTATGCATGTGAGAACTAGACAGTGAACAAGGAAGATTGAAGAAGAGTTGATACTTTTGAGCTGTGGTGTTGGAGAAGAATGTTAAGAGTATCGTGTTCTGATAAAGGGACTAATAAATCTGTCCTGGAAAAAGTACAACTGGAATGCTCCTTGGAAGCGAGAATGGGCAGACTTCACCTCACCTACTTTGGTCATGTTGTCAGAAGTTACCATTCCCTGGAGAAGGAGATCATGACTGAAGTGGAGGGTCAACGAAAAAAAGGAAGGCCTTCAAAAGAGGGATAGACACAGAAGCTGCAACAATGGGCTCAGGTATAGCAGGGATCATGGGGCTGCAACAAGACAGGGCTGTGTTTCATTCTGCTGTATATAGGGTCACTATGAGTCAGAGATGATTCAATGGCACCTAAGAACAACAATTCTTCGTTGACAGTTTTTTTGCTTTCATGGTTTTATATATATCATCCCATTTCCTTCTTGCCTGCATCATTTCTGCCAGGAAATCAGAGCTTGGTCTTATTTGGTTCTTCTTTGTAGGGAAATTTTCTTTTTCTTTCGTTTTGAGCTGCTTTTGGAATTCTTTCTTGGTCATTGGTTTTAGAAAGTTTAATTATGATTTGATGATTTGTCTTGGTGATTTTCTTTTGGGATATATTCTTTTTGATCTTCTTAAATACATATTTTCTCATCTTGCATGATATTAGGGAAATTTTCTTGCAACTAATCTTCAAAACTTTTCTCAGTGCTTTTTTGGTCTCTTCATGTTCTGGAATTCTGATCACACTTATGTTACTCCTCTTGATGTTTTCTCACATAATTCTTAGACTTATTTCTTTATTTTTAATCTTTTATTCATTTTGTTAATCTAATAGATTAATATTAAGGGATTTGTCTTCAATTTCACTAATTCATCTTAAATCTACCCAATTGTACTCTTTTTCCTTCTATTTCATTATCTGATTCTGAAATTTTAGTATTAATCTTCTGGATTTCAATTTGCTGGTTTTGTATGATTTCTAATTTTCCGTTTATTTTGTCAATACATTCTTGTTCTTTTTTTTAATTCTTCTAGAGTTTTGTCTGTGTTTTCCTTGATTTTGTTTTCAGTATCCTTGATTTCCTCTGAATGAATTGAAGGTACCTAAATATAACTATTTTCAAATCTTTATCAGGTAGTTTCAATAACATTTCTTCTTCTGGAATATTTTCTATTCCTGTATTTTGGTCACTGGCTTAAGTGGTCTTGTCCTGTTGTATGTGTGTGTGTGTGTGTGTGTGTGTGTGTGTGTGGTTTGATGTTGTCTGTAGTCTTCAAGACTTTGTGTTGTTATTATACTTATTTATTGATTACATGTTGATTTTTCTCACCCTGCTGGTCTGTGTTCTTTTTCTTTAATATATCCAGGCAATTGGGCAGATGGGCTACTCTGGACACTAGTTTAACAGCATGGGGACACTCTTCTCCTGTCTCTGGGTGGATTTAGTGGTTGGGAGGAGTGGGGGCTTGAGTGTCTCATTACTGGTCATGTAGAGCAGCTGAGGGCAGACTGGGTTGGTGTTTTTCACTGTCTGCCATCAATCCAGTGTTACTTCAGTACCACTGGTAGCACTAGACCAGTAGATGGGGTGTCAGGTGTTTTTGATATGGCTGGGTCAAGCCCTGGCTCCTGACTTCTGAAGGAAATATAAAAACAAAGAAAGAAGATGGTTGAAAGGATTAAAGAGTAAGATAAAAAGAGAAAAGAATAAAAGAAACAAGGTGGGGTTATAAAATCAAAACCAAACTTACAGCCATTGAGTCAAATCTGACTCATAGTGACCACTCCATGGGTTTCCAAGGCAGTATCACTATGGAAGTAGATTGCCCAACCTTCCTTCCAAGGAGTGGCTGGTAGGTTTGAACTGCCAACCTTCTGGTTAGCAGTCAAATGCCTTAGGCACTATGTCAACAGAGATCTAAAATGAAAGGAAAAGTGTTTATGGGGGGATGACCAGCAGCACAGAACTAGTACAGAGAGCTAGCTTCTAAACATGATTGTAGTGGGAATGCAGTACCCACTCTATGGCAGCACACATTACCAAGCATGGAGGGAAAGGGACAAGAACTATTGAATGTGGGGATGGTGGGTGGGGCACCTGCTCTGCAGGATTAAAAATGTGTATCTATATAAAAAGAAAAACAAAGGAGAAAGAGGAAGGAAAAAAGAAAAATAAATTGGGTGGGGTATAAAGGAATAACTTATAAGAGAGAAAAAAAAGAAAGAAAATTGGCACAGTATTAGCACAAACATTAGCTGCCAAAAATGGTTGAAGCAAGAATGTGGAATTCACTCTACAGAAACACATATCACCATCCACAAATAGGTGGTGCAGTCATTTCTGACCACAGAGTCAGTGGGGACACGGACCCACTCTGTGGTATTTAAAAAAACAAAAACAAAAACAAAATCACTAAAATTCAGCCGAAATGAAAAATCAGGGGAGAAGAAAGAAGAACTAAAAAAATAAAAATGCACAGTACCAGCAAAAACACTTGCTGTCAAACATGGTTGTGGCAAGAGTGTGCACCACCAACCAGGGAGGGTTGAGCGTAGGCACTGCTGATCACCAACGTGTTGGAGGGTGATGTGCCTGCTCTAAAACATCAGGTTAAAAAAGACAAAAGAGAGAGAGAGACAAGGAAAGAGGAAGAAAATAAAGGGGGAAAAAGGGGAGAAAGAGAAATGAACTGAGATCAAAGATAAGGGGGAAAAATCATAGCACTGACAATGTTTTAGGGGGGGCTGACCTGGACTGGGTGGGTGATGGGATACTCCTCTGGTCACTGGGAGGCTGTACAGAGTAGGGGGAGATAACACCTCTCTGGTCACTTGTCACTGATGTGGGTGCCAGTGCATTCCTTGGCAAGCAGAGTCAGTTATCTGGTTCTTGCCTTGATTGGAACTCTGCTTGCAATAATTCAGAATGGTTGCACTGCATTGGTTGATAGTTCATCTCTCTATATGCCTCCTTATTCACTGTTTTCTTTCTGTCTTTTCCTATAATAGCTATTTGATCTACTATTTCATTCTTTCCTGTGAAACTCTGGGGTCCAGAATTGTCATCCTTATCCATTTCACTTGGTTTCTCAAGTCTTTGTTGTAAATGGATTGTATACCTGCCTAGTTCCCCATCTTTACCTACAGTTATCAATGGCTGACTTAAAAAAAAAAAAAAAAAAAATAGATTGCCAAGGTTTTCTTCCAAAGTGCCTCTAGGTGGACACGAACCTCTAATCTTTTCATTAGCAGCCAAGAGCACCATTTGCACCACTGTGTTGGATTGGGTTCTCTAGAGAAACACAAAAACCAGCAAAGTATATATATATATATATATATATATATAT
>NW_006921902.1:3538433-3539822 GCF_000298275.1 Orycteropus afer afer | reverse complement strand
TTTTTCCAGTTTGTTCCTGGGATAGTATTACAGGTAGGCCACACCCCTGGGGAAACTCCCCCTAGACTGACCGGCCGCTTAGGACGTAGTCATGTGATCCATCATGGGAAACACCATTCACAAGTGAAGTCCAGCCAAGTTGACACATCTTCAACTATCACAACCACCAAGGGTCTCTAAACCTCTATATATTGACATCTCCTTTCTTTATAAATCAATTATTTGTAAGGCAACAATGCCTAGAAAGGTTAGTGTCTCCTCTCCTCCTTCCACACAGGGTTGAACTGGCACTAACCCATTGCTTCAGTGTTTTAAAGGATTTCCTGAGGAGATCCAGGCTCCTTCTTCACCTCTCCAAGGACTTAATATCATTCTCTGTCAAGGATATTATTCCTTCTCTCCTGTGGGCTACAATAGAGGCTTGATCCTTTCCTCTGAATAGAGGGACAACAGCTGTCTATCTCTTTTATGGGATGGTTTTATACTACTTCTTCAGCCTTTCCTGGGTCACTGCCCAAGATAACAGGTATTCCACAAGAGCCCTTTTCACCTCCTATACATTGGTAGGAAGGCAATTTACAACTGCATTTTTCAAATCCTCATTAAGGCAAATTAAGCCAGCAAAGCTAGCAATAGATAATTTTTTTAAAATAGTATTCATGAAATATTTATTATAACAGCCATTGTAATAAATATTTGAAAACTAGTTATTAACGCTAAATCATATCAGTGTCAAGGGTACGTTACATACCATCTGTTCTGCTAATTGAGTGTCAGGGTCAGATACTCTATATCATGGCAGATCAGTTGGAGCAGGAATCTACTAGCTGTGAGAGCGTTCCCAAATCTCCACCAAAAATGGCTCGGGAAAGTGGGAAGGCCAATGCACACCACTTGCCAGAACTGAGATTCTATGGGAACGAGTAAGTTCCCAGAATGGACATGCCTCCAACAACTTCTTGCCAGTTATGTACAGAGAGACAAGAGTTTGGAGCAAGAGTGAGTGTGTGGAAAAATCAACATCAGGAGGCAAATTATATGATCCCTTGAGATAAAGAACTATATCTGCTAGCATCCAAGATTTCTTGAGATGAGATTAGTAGAACCATGAATTATTTAATTCTAGGAAATAATAAAGATTTTATGAAATAATAACCTCCCTTCTTGATAAATGTGTCCATTTGTGATCTAGCTTGTCATGCCTCCTGTGAGTTGTTTACCTGCCACATAACATGTACTGAACACATCATAGAAGGATACAGCATATGACTTCTGATCACAGCCACAGTCAGGACCATCTCACCTCAAGCCATCCCCTTTGTGCTTTGCACTTAACTTTAACCACCACCGCTTTTGCTACATGTTCCTGATTGCATCTTTATCTCACTG
>NW_006921902.1:3536033-3538320 GCF_000298275.1 Orycteropus afer afer | reverse complement strand
AATATTGATTATTTGGAGAAAAACTAAAAGAAGAGAAAACATAAATGGGCTATAAATGTATCATCTAGATCCAAGGTTGTCATTTACATTGTCTTGGTGTTTTCTTGGTCAGTCTCCAAGCTTCTCTCTTTCTGTCTCCTTTTTGACCATTGTCTAATTTGTTCTCCCATCTTCACAGATGTTGACCTTTCATCAGTTCTTTATGTTCTCTGAGATTCTTCTGGCCATGGAGCCACTGCCAAGGCTCCTCAGCATTTGTAATTAGGTAACTTCTCCCCATTTTTCAGGCTGCAGCTCATGTGCCACATAGTAGGACTGCATTCCCTAATAAAGGCTTTTATGGCTCCACATAACTCTTTTTATATAACTAATCCACAACTGTGATTTTACTTTTGTTTGTGGGATTATTTGACCAATATCTATGTTTCCAACTAACTGGAAGAGTTTTGGGAGCAAGCGTTATACATTTTGCCCAGTCTTATAACTCTAGCACCTAGCACAGAGCCAGCCATCCTCTTGCTTTCAATTTGACTCTGAATCATAGCAACCCTATAGGACAGAGTAGAACTTCCCTATAGAATTTCCAAGGCTGTAAGCTTTATAGAAGCAGATTGCCACATTCTTTCATGGAGTGGGTGATGAGTTTAGAGTGACAACTTTTCAGTTAGCAGTAGAGTGCTTAATCACTGTAACAGCAGCATTCTTTTCCTACTTAAAAAAAAAATGAATAGATCAATAAATGAATGAATAGGTGGATTCCCCTACAACTATGTTCTTTACGGACATTTTGCATAAGCTCATACATTATGAAAGGAGCTCTGGTGGTGCAGTGCCTAAGACATTTGACTGCTAACCAGAAGGTTGGCAGTTCAAACCCACCAGTTGTTCTGTAAAAGGAAGAGGAGGCGATCTGCTTTTGTAAAGATTTATAGCCTTGTAAACCGAATGGGGATTGCTGAGTCAGAATTGACTTGATGACAGTGGGTTTGTTATTTTTATTGGTTACTTTATGCGATTGTGTATACATATATTTATATGTAACTTTACATTAATAAACCACTACATATGATGCAGTTCACTGCACAAAACAAAACAATAAGCCATATTCTTAGGCAATTTTTCATATGAAGCTGGGACTCTGAGACTCAGAGAAGTTAGGCAATTTTTTTTGGACTACACAGCTAATAAATAGTAGATACCAGCTTCACTGACTTCTGATTTCACTCTTTCCACTACATCTTGCAGTTTCTTTGAAAATTTGGTCTACTTGTGAAATATTCCATTCCATTGCTTAAGTAATAGTTCATATATGAATATTTTTCTTCAATCATTCCCTTGCTCACTCCCTATGCATAAGATAGCCCCCCCCCCATCTATAAAAACAATGCAAAAGGCAATGGTAGAAATTGGATCTGAGAGTTGGAAGCATCAGTGTGCTTTGTGATGTTTGAAGAAAACAGAGCTCCCAAGAGCGAGAACCTACTTAGGTGGACTCGGGTTTCTGAGTCCTCAGCAGTTCCAAAGCTTCTTGAGATGCTATCATTATGTACTAGGAGACATGATAACAATGACGCTGTTTAGACCTGATGAGAGGCAAAGGCAATTATTATTTATTAATACTATATCAGTTGAATGATTTGTCAATGGAGCAAGACAATGATCCCATGAGCTTTTGTGAGAAAACAGAATAAATGTTCATTCTAGAAACTACAATTTCATGTAAAGGAAAGCAAGAAAATAAATCTTAAAGTCAGAGTAATAACAGATACAGTAAAATTAATATTGATTATTTGGAGAAAAACTAAAAATGTTAAGTTATACTTCATATGTATTTAAAATTATACCAAATAACTATAGTTTAAACAGAGTATGACTTAAGAATGCATATAAAGCATTTTCTGAGCAGCAGTGTAGATATTTTATTTCTAGTGTCAACATGCTTTACTTTATGGGAGGATATGGCTTCATGTTTAGAGTTCACAGGAACGGAAGGCAGGTTATAGTCCCAATGGTTTCTATTAATTGGGATCTCAGGGGGTCTATAAATCTCTTACCTCTGAATTTGAAACTGTCATATTTCTCTGTGGCTGTGGGGAGAATGATGGAGATATATGTGTCCTTCACATTGATATAAGTGAAAAAAAGAAACAAAGACCAGAAACTGCCAGAAAAAAAAAAAAAAAATTGAATCCAGCTACTCTGTAATACAATGTATAATATCAGGCAAGCCACTCACTTTGCCTCGGCTTTCTTCTATGAAATGCAGTATCTTTGCACCCAGGATAAA
>NW_006921902.1:3533633-3535933 GCF_000298275.1 Orycteropus afer afer | reverse complement strand
TCACTTTGCCTCGGCTTTCTTCTATGAAATGCAGTATCTTTGCACCCAGGATAAAGAACCATTTTTCCATGGAAACTCACTGCCCCGATCAGAAAGAAAATTGAAGACAAAACAGAAGTAAAATGCAAGAAACTTAGTTTGTTTTGGAAGAGAATGTGGCCTAAAGCAGAGTAAGCATATCCATGTTAAAAAATGAAAAAATACATTCCAATTTACTGAGATTGAACTGTGTGCTTAGAGATGTGCATGTTGCATTTTCTTTACAGTGCAGTTAAGAGAAGGGCCTCAGGAAAAATAAAGGGTACAAAAAGATCATGTGTAGGGGCAGGATTAAAATGGAACACAAAGAAGGGCGGGAACAGAGAGTTTCAAGCAGAGAGATGGTTAAACAGAGGGAGAGATACAGAGGAGTGGGTGAGGAGAGACCAGCAGGGAAGAGAAGCACATTAGCAATGCTGGTCTTGACCCTGCTTCTAAGTGGATTTGTAACCTGAGGCAACACATTAATTAGTCTCTCAGGACTCCCTTGTCCTCCATTTGAAAATAAGAAAGTAAGGAGTAGGTGGGGAAAGTAGAGCTTCAGTGGTAAAATTCTTGCTTTCCATGTGGGTGACCTGAGTTTGATTTCCAGCCAAGGCGCTTCATGCACAGCCATCACCCATCCCTCAGTGAAAGCCTGCATATTGCTGATTCTGAACAAGTGTCAGCAGATCTTCCAGACTAAGATAGACTATGAAGAAAGGCCTAGTGATCTACTCCTGAAAATTCTGTAGATCACAGTGGTCCAATCTGCAATTGATCATGAGGATGGCACAGGATCAGGCAGTGTTTTATTCTGCTGTGCATGGGGTTGTCATGAGAGTCAGGGAAAACTTGACAGCAGCTAATGGCTAATATGACTCCCTCAACCCCAATGTCCTGAGTCCGTAATCATCTAGAATCTCACCTGAACTACATACTGCAGTGGCATTTACTTTTATCAAATCCACTTTTAAAGTTGTAAGTACAATTTTTATCCAGATAATTTATGATATGGCAATAAATCAAACAATAAAGCGGTCCTTAGAAAGAAACGAAACAGCCTGAGCCTCCCCCTCTTGTTCTGATCCTCAGAAGCAAGCACTTGAAGATTGCTTAAAACTCTATTTCTTTATCAATTGTACTCAATATTAGTTTACTTTTTATATGAATGATGAGAATTTGGGTTACTAAGACTTAACACCATCCTCCTTCCCAATAAAAAATCTCCTCTCACTTTGAAAAATTTATTGTTTTTTAAAAATGATTCTATTTGGTTACATTAAAAAATATACTTAAGTAAACTTAACTATTTCTAGAGCATCGACTTTTGACAGTATATTTTGAATATTCTCTGGTCAAGATGAGTTTATTAAAGTCCTAATTCTTTATTCTTCCTTTCTTTAGCCTTCTGTATATCAACCTATCCAAGCCTCCACTTTTTCTTTTTCGTTGTCAAGGCTGATAAATCATTTACATTCTGGTCTGCAGCCACAAGCAAGGCTTCTGTTCTTTGTTCACAGGGTTTCTTTAAAAGTAGAAAACTAATAAAGAGCATTTACATTATTGTGACCATGAAAAATATTATTCAATATCTGGCCAAGGAGAGAGAGGATTACATTTCTTCTCTATGGGAGTCCCCTCTAGGAGACTATTCCTGCATTCAAAGTCAAATAGATTCTCTTTTCTCTTAACCCATCAATTGCTTAAAATCATGTCTCATTTTACATGCTTTGTATTTAGGACATGGAAAATGACCTTCTTATACAATATTCTTTTGAGAGATATGTTCTAATTTCCTTTCTCTTCTTGTATCATGTTATTTTGTACCTTCAATTATTATTTTTTTCAAATTCATAATTTATTATCTATTCTCACGAGTCTCCTATTTTTGTCCTCAGGGAAAATTTTTTCCTGTCATGACTTTTTCACTTAGCACATACCAGTCATCTTGAAATTTCCTTTACTTCTCTCCTAGATGGAATGCTTTGTTTCTTGGCTCACATATTCTCCTCTTCTGGGATTATCCCTGTGATGTAGTACATTCTCAAACAGTTTTCCTAAAAAGTGGTTTAGTCCTTCCACTACAAATGTGACTTTATTCTACAATACATTTGATTGATTATTTAGGTAGACACAAAATTTTGTATTAAAATTATATTCCCACAGAATATACAATGAAAGCATCACTCCTTTGTCTTCTTGCATCCAGGTTGCTAGTTGTACATCAGAGGAATGCATCTCTAATTTTAATTTCTTTGTAGGTTTTTTTTTTTTTTTTT
>NW_006921902.1:3494873-3512268 GCF_000298275.1 Orycteropus afer afer | reverse complement strand
ATGTCTGTGTTAATTGGTTTCCCTTTTCTTTGTTGAAGAGGGTCTGTGCAATCCTTCTGCCTAGTCCGCCATCTTGCCCCGCCTCCAAATCTTCATTTCCTATTAGTATTTAAAAAGTATAAGTGGGATCTGACCCTGAGTGCTGGGTAGTATGGCATTGAGCCAGAAGCCAGAATATTAATATGCCTACCCAAAAGCCTTATCTTTCACGATTTGCTCAATTTCTTTAACAAAACTTTCCTTTCTCTTCTGTTTTCAGTTTGGCTTTTCATTCTCTCTCTTTGTTGTGTCTGCTAATTCTGAGCCCAGAGCATTGTAAGGTTCTACAGGGCAGTCTGTAACTCACCTTATCTGTTAGCTTCTTTTGGACTGTGGCTTTCTATACTTGCTTCATTACTAACTCCTGCTTTTTGTCTCCAAAAAATGTGTTAAAGTGAATAATTTATTAGTGATACTCCACCAACATGCCCAAGCTTTTTGTAGATGTTGTAGATTATTTTATTCCTTTTATACTCTACTTTAAAAAAAAAAAATTGCCTTAAAAGTTAGCAGAGACAAATATATGTGTACCTCATCCACCATTTTAATCATATAAGATGTGAAAAATATTACTAGACAAAAGCGTCTCAGCTCTAATTTTTCCTTATGTTTTCTGAATTTCTGTTCTGGATAGGATGGTTATCTGAGAACTATTTCTTGGGTTAAATTATCAAGGATCCAAGCAAGATGCCCTAAACTACATAGATCAAATCAAGGGCTGAATGTTCCTTCCTCCAGGCATTCACTAATCATAAAATCAAAGTCCTACAGTATTGTAGAATCAGACAGACTCCTCAGAATCATCTGGTAATAGCTTCTCATCTAGGAATGAGGAAGCTGAAGCTCAAAGAAACTCACTGTCCTGCCCAAATCACACAACCAATGAACTTAAATCTAACTCTCATTCAATTGTTCCTTCTACTATATCATCCTTAATTTTAATTAAATTAGTGTTGATTAAAATGTAATTCAGATCCTTCAAGTAGTTGATAAAAGGCTGTAATTGAATAGGCATGGCTCAGGAAGCACTGATACTTTGATCATTTCCAAAGAACCTCAACTTTTAACAACAACTTCAAACTGAAACTTGTTTAATACATTTCCATGGGACCACAAAGTGTTCTTAAGGTGTGGACTTGTAATGATGTCCCTTGCCCTCAACATGGCATTTCTGCAGCTCTGTCCTTCAGAGCCAAGGCTGCCAACAGCATTACCACTACAAAGCTGTATCATTAAAGGTCCTGAATATGGTCTGATGTGATACATTACCTGAAAGACCCTCCACAAGCAGGTGGATCATACCACACACCAGAGGAGAGACTCTGGATCCCAGTCTTCCCAAGAGGTTCCTCAAAAGGAAAGCGAATGTGTGTTATTTACAAATCAAATCATCTAAATTGACTGGAAATGACTTTTATTTTTTTTTAAAGTTAAAAAAAAAAATGATAATAAAGCCTAGCCCAGCCCTGGTTCACATAAAAGCTGATGTAAAACAGATTTACAGCAATGCACTGTCATGCTTTTATGTGAGGCTGAGCTTTAGAGAGGGACACATTCATCACTAAGGAAGCTGAAGTGAATGAGATTTAAAAGGCAGCTTTCCTTTGTTCCATAATAGGTTGAACACTTCAGAGTAAAAAGAATCAAAGGTGTTAGGATGATATTTATAATGGCAACATTGCACACTTATTTTGATATAGGTTTTAAGTACTTACAACATAGCATCATCTTATATTTCATGTGCTAAAAAAAAAAAAAAAACAACTTCAATGCAGTTGGGTCATTTCCCACTCATACCAACCCTTCCTTGGATTTCCAAGGTAATATCTCTGCTGGTGGGGTTTGAACCACCAGCCTTCTGGTTAGCAGCAAATGCCTTAGGCATTATGCCACCAGAGCTCCCTTTCATGTGCTAGGCTATGCTTTTTTCTTTCCCCTTCTTTATAAATTTATTGCATAGGACAGATATCAACACTGTCTTCAAATAAATGGTTGTTAAACCAGAGAGTTGGTGTCCAGGGGCTTCCTTAACTTAATCTTCAGAAAGTTCTAAATTCCCAGAGAGATTCAGGAGAAATATGAATGGATTGTTTCATAGGAGGGAAGAACTCACTTACATAATGTAAAAACTTTGAGTAATAACTACCAAATTTACTTTGCCTTCCAGAAGTTTAGTTTTATATCATCAGATATTCAGAAATTAGACATAACTAAAAAGTTTTCCTTCCTCTGTTTTCTGTTCATCATGTAGATGGCTAGAAGCATCTGCAATTATTTTTGCAGGGAAATCATTTGTTTTTGGAGATGTTAGATTTTCAGGGTTTTTCCCGGATCTAGTCACAGGGGCCACCTGTGCCTTTGGACAGTGCAAACTTCTTCTGGTGGACTTCTAGGTGGAAGAAAGGGATATTTAAGTACAACAGGAAAAACAGACATTTTTACAAGTACGATAAAGCAGGAGGAAAAATTCTAGCATTGCAATCATGTCACAAAAGTAGCCAAGGAACTTTCCCATTCACATAGAGTTAAGGAATTGCTTCAGAAACTATAGGCATGCTATTCTGGATGAGGTGAAAATGTGTGTTTCAGAGTCAGATAAGGGCACCTGAGCTTTGTAGAGAAAGTTGAAATGAGAGCAACATCTTTGCCCAGATTGAGTGCATGACAATTAGGTGAGACAGAAGAGAAGACAGAAGAAAACATACAGAGAGAAGTTGATGAATTTCCCCCCTTGTGGTGTGAAAAGTTCATCACCTGAAAAGCCAAGAGTGCACGAGTAACTAGGGAGTAATGTGCTTCACTGTCATTATTGCTGCCTTGATTCATTCCTCCCCCACCTACCTCTTGCTCCTGTTTTAGGTTTATCATAATAATATACTTTTTTTTTTTGTTATTTCTTTGTATCTCAAAGTTTTCTTTTTTTAATAGATCTTTTGCAATAGATTTGCCTAGTGCAATATATCGTTCAAATTCTTTCTTTCTTTTTTGAAAAAAATTTCATTGTGATTTGGGTGCAAATTTATAAAGCAGATTCATTTTACTCTCAACAGTTCATGCACATTTGATTTCATGGCCTCGATTACAATCCCCAACCATAAAAAGCTCCTCTCCTCTCCCCCATGACTATCCTTTCCCCATGCCCCTCTTATCTATGCATTCCTGTCTGTACAGGTTTCCTTCCATGTGAATGCTTCCCCTGTGATGTCTCATGGCTGATTGATCTAAGGGGTGCATCACCCTAAGATAGGTGGATGCACCTCCCTGGGGTGGGTGTTCTGCTTGTAGGTCTTTCTACTGCTGGGCTGAGAGCCAATCCATGGGATTGAGTCTATTTCCAAGCCTGACAGATAATCCAGGGTCAAAATCTTGGGTTCTACCAGTCTCTATCCTACCAGTAATTCTGGTCATTTTTGTGTTTTTGAATTTTGTTCCACGTTTTTCCTACAACTCTATCCAGAATCTCCAATTTTGTGGATCCCAAAATTTTTTATGACCTCTCTGTGAGGCTCAGTGTCAAGTTCTCACTGTTATTAAGAGAGTAAGAACCTAACACATATTATTAGATCAGTTTTCTCTGTATCTATGCTGTCCCCTCTCCAAACCAAACCAAAGTCACTGCCATAGAGTTGATTCAAACTCATAGTGACATGCTTTGGGTTTCCAAGACTGTAAATCTTTACAGAAACACTTTACAGAAACAGAATACTTCATCTTTCTTCCATGGAGCTGCTGGTGTAGAAGTAGATTGCCCAACCTTCCTTCTGAGGAGTGGCTGGTGGGTTTGAACTGCCAACCTTTTGGTGAGCATATAAATGCCTTAACCACTGCACCAGCAAAGCTCCTCTCCTCTCAAAGCAGATCAATTTCAAAGAACACAGTTAATGCACACAGTGCTAATTGAAGGATTGGTGGTTCACACTAACTCAGAGAAACCTCAGAAGAAAGGCTTGGAGATGTCCTTCCAAAAAAGTAACCACCAAATACCCTATGGAACACAGTTCTAGTCTGACACACATGGGATCACCATGAGTCAGAATGGATTTAATGGCAAAGTTTTAAGGTAATCTTGAGGGTCTTAATGATCTTTTCACACCCAGAGAAGAAATATAAATTAATATTTAGGAGCTCTGGTAGCATAGTGCCTAAGGCATTTGACTGCTAACCAGAAGGCTGACAGTTCAAACCCCCCAGCCACTCCTCAGAAAGAAGGTTGGGCAATCTACCTCCATAGTGATACCACCTCAGAAACCCAAGGAGGGGTTGCTATGAGTCAGATCCAACTTGACAGCACATAACAACAACAGCAACAACAACATCCATTTATGTAAGAGTCTTTAGAGTTTTCAATACACCAAGCTTTTTATTTTCAACATAAATCCACAAATGTACATTAGGAAAAACATATTATTTATAATTTTGCAACATTTTGAGGTCATCTATATTCCTTGTCAACCATGGGTCCAACAGTAGCAGCCATGAGCATAAGCCATGTATGCGTTTATATACAGTCACATTCTCTTTTCCGAGAGATTTCTGAGTAGACAAGAGAGTTGTTAACCTATCCATTTATACATATTTTTCTCCTGGGTAAACTAAGACCAGATGCTCATAACACCAAACTAAGTACACATTTGGCATTTATCTGGAAAATCTTGTTCAGTGGGGACAGCTCTGTACAAAAGATTTATCTAATCTTGTCCAGTTTCAGTCCTGAGTTTCCTACCTGAGTTACCCTCAGGGATCATACTTAACAGTTAATGACTCATTTTTATTTTGTTCTGTGTTGCATAGATCTCCTGCTTAGGACTGTACTCCCCTCAGCCTCCTGGAAGGCTCCATGAGCAATCTCTGTGGTGTAAATGACAGAGGGAATTTCATTAGAGTGACAGAATTTAATTACCCATTTTTAGAATTGAGATAGGATGCAAGGCTAATAGCTTAACTCTTGCCAGAAGTGCCCAAGGATCATTTCCTCTGAAGATGAGTGCATTCAGTGTGCTTAGAGGCTGAGTTTTCATGCTTCTTCTGTGAACCCACAGAGACTCTGTGCCTTTCCCCACTGACAAACTCACTCAGACCCTGCTGGGTACTGAGCCTGAATCCCTGGCAGAGAATTCCAATCATGAGAGCTCACAAAAGCTTTTCATTTTGATCATCTTTCCATTTATCTTGTTTTTTCTCACTTACCCTTTTATTCTCAGTACAGTCTTATGTATCACCAGGTCAGTTTATTGCCTTCTGCAATAACTGAGCTTTATTTCTCTTTGAGTTATTTTTTACTGTTGGATTAGACAGTTTTAGGGGGAAAATAAAATCATTTCAGTTTTGCCCCTATTTGAACTTTCTTTGTGCCTCCGCACCTCCTACTGAAGCAGTAGGAAAAAGGTACAGTATGTGACACTAGGGAAACTACCTTCTGTAGATCTATAGCTGCTATTGGCTATAGTCTGACTCTGTTGCCCTTGAAATCTTTTCCTTCCAACTTTTCAGATGACTTTTGAGGGAACACATGGATTGAATAATACATGATATGTAGGCAAAAGGGCATTTCAACTTTGGTAAATTTGTTCCAAAATTTCTTGGTTTATTCATTTCTCCCTGACATTCCGTTTGATTTACCTACTGTACAACTTCTGCAATGTTCTAGGTCAAAGGAAAAAGAAAGAGCCTTGCTTGCCATTTTCCAGAATCTCTTAAAAATAATCTTCTCCCTTTTCCCAGCTGGGCTTACTATTAACTTTATAACTCAAAACTCTAAACCCTCTCCTGTACCTTAGATTTGTATATTTAAGTTACTAATTGACATTTCCATTTGAGAGTCATGTAAACCAGAAACCAAACCAAATCTGCTGCCATTGATCAATTCTGACTCATAATGACTCTACAGGGTGGGTTTGTAAGGCCATAATCTTTACAAAAACAGACTGCCACATCTTTCTCCCATAGAGCAGTTGGTGGATTCAAACCACAAACTTTTCAGTTAGAATCTGAGCACTTAACCACTGTACCACCAGGGCTCTTTGGATGTCTACTAAGCCTCTAAAATTTAACATTTCCAGTATTTTGATTTTCCTATCAAACCTATTCCTTCCCTAGTCTTCTTATCTCAGTAAATGGTATCCCAATGATTTAGTTGTTCAAACAACTGTATATATATTTTTCAAGCAATTATATTTAATTGCTGAAGCAAGGATGTTTTCCTTGCTACCTCTTTTTTTTTGTTGTTGTTGTTTCTTAATTTTATCCCTTACAGAATAAAGTCAAGCAGCAGGTCCTGTCAGTTCTAGCTAGAAAAAAAAAAAAAAAAAAAAATCCCAAATCTGTCTTCTTTTCATCTTACAACTTAGTCTCAGCTATGGTATCTCTTACTTGGAATTCTGAAAGAGCCTCTCATTTTTCTGTTTCTCTATCATTTTTCTATCTATCTATCATCTATCTAATTTTAAAATAGGTAATGAAAGAACACATTGTCATGATTTAATAAAGTATAAAAGGAAATACAGTGACATATCTACCTCATAACACTATCCTTCTATCCTCTCTCTTATAAGTAAATATCAAATAATAATAATAAGGGGCTCTAGTGGCATAGTGGATAAGGCACTTGGCTGCAAACCAAAAGGTCAGTGGTTCAAACCCACCAGTCACTCCACAGAAGAAAAATGGGGCAATCTAGTTCCATAAATATTTACAGCCTTGGACTTCTGGTAAGATGACAGAACAGGCAGACAATCTACACAGACCCTCTTCAACAAAGAAAAGATAAACCAATTGACGTAGACAGAGAAGATAATCCTGGAGCCCTGAGCTTTGAAACAAAGTATACAGAAGTGGATTAGGCACCAACTAGTGGAAGAATATGAATGAAAACAGTGAGTACAGATATTGATAGAGCTACAGACTGTCAGATACTCTGACAGCATCAACAGCCTGAATATTTCCAAGTGGTGTTGGGACCTGAGAATTAACCATCAAGGGCTGCAGGGATGACTGCACTGGCGGCTGATGAGTGAGAAGGGAAACAGCAAAGAGGGAAACAACCTGAGCTGTGGACTTTTAGCTGTCCAGAGGTTGCAGCCATTTTGATTATTTAAAAGTGCTGGCCATTTTGGATATTTAAAGTGACCCAGGGTGCAGCCATTTTGAATGTTTACAATTGGCAGCCATTTCGGATATTTAAAATGACAGCATTCTCATTCAGATTCCAGGGACCTAAGAATAAGCTTCACTTGCCAAGTACAGCAGGAATGTATGGGAAGTTGACAATGGGAAAGGAGACATGTGGTGAGTGTTTAAGTGCTGCCAACTAGCAAATAGAGGAGCACAGTACCCTGCTTACTTAGATAATATCCAAAGAAAACAAAAAACACTCCAACATACAATTACCAATTGAATATAAATTCAAAAACATCACAATATTCTGGAGACAACAGAGCATCACAGCTCACACAAAGAAGCAAGATAAAGCAGTAGAAAAAAGAAAGCAGGATACAGACCCAGAACACATTCCTGAGTAAGAAGCAGCACTGGAACTCCCTGATAAGGAATTAAAAAGAATTATTATATTTAGATATCTTGAAAAGTTTGAGAGACAGATCAAGGAATACACTGACAAAATTAAGGAAAACACAGACAAAACCCTAGAACAATTTTGAAAGAAAATGCAAGAACAAAATGACAAAATAGATGAAAAATTAGAAGTGATACAAAATCTGCATGCAGAAATCCAGAAGATCAATACTAAATTTTCAGAAATTGATAACATATTGAATGGGCAAAGAAGTAGAATTTAATCAATGGAAGAGAGAATTAGGGAAATTGAAGGTAAATACCTCAATACTTCTTTGGAAAGGGATCAATCAGCAAAACAGATCAGAACAAAATTCAGAAAGCCTAAGGTTCATGTGGGATATAATCAAAAGGAATAACCTATGTGTCAGCAGAATTCCAAACCTCAAAAAAGGAAGAGACAAACAAAACCACAGAGAAAATTGTCAAAGATTTGTTGGAAGAGAATTTCCTTGGTATGATGAAAGATGAGAATATATCTATTCAGGAAGTCCAATGAACCCCAAACAAGATAGACCCCACAAGAAAATCACCAAGACATGTCATCATCAAACTCACAAAAACCAAAGACAAAGAAAGAATCCTGAAAGCAGCACAGGAAAAAAGAAAAGTTACCTACAGAGGACAACCAATAAGACTAAGCTCAGATTTCTCAGCAGAAACCATGCAAGTGAGAAGACAATTAAATGGTGTATACAAAACTCTGAAAGAAAAAAAAAAATTCCAACCAATTATATAACCAGCAAAATTGTCCCTCAAATATGATGGTGATTTGGGACATTTACAGATAAGCAGAGATTAAGGGAATTTGTTAAAACCAAACCAACTTTATAAGGGATGATAAAGGGAATTCTTTGGACAGAGAATCAACAAAGGCAAACAACAACTGACCATTAACACACAAGATGACATAACCCAGAAACCAAAACAGCTATGGAGGTATCAAAAAAATAAGCTTACAAGATTCCAAGGTTCCTACAGGGAACCAGAGACATCAATTGACAAATGAAGACAACTACAAACCAAAAAGAGGGAAAAAATTGTGTAGTTACAGACTTCTAAATGGTAAGGAATTCAAGACAACCGCAAGATAGAATGGACTGTTCTAAATTTGGGGAGAAAATTATAATTCACAGGGTAACCTCAAAGAAAAGCGATAGACCTTCACATCAAAATAAAAAAGAGGACAAGCACAAATATTTAGCAAATACTAAAACAATAGCAATGAAGGAAGTGATAACATGGTTCATAAACAAAACAAGCTCAGCACAGAGAATTATATGGAACAATGAAATCAGAAAGACCACGAAAAAGCATATAACAAAATGACAGCAAAAAATTCATATTTGTCAATAATTTCACTGAATGTCAATGGGTTAAATGCACCACTAAAGAGACGGCGTGTTGCAGATTGGATAAGAAAACATAACCCATCAATATGCCATCTATACCTTAGAAAGAAAGACAAAAGTAGAGTATAAAGCAAAGGTTGGTGTTTTGGTTACCTCATGTCATTTTGACAGGAATATACCACAAATGGGATGGCTTTAACAAACAGAAGTTTATTCTCTTCCAGTTTGAAGTCTTTAAGTCTGACTTCAAAGTGCCAGGCTCTAGGGGCTGGGTGAAAGACCTTCAACCTTTGGTTTCAGCTTTCCTTCCTGTACCCACCCCACTGAAGCTGGAGGATTTTCTTCACTCAGGCATCTGCTGCCTGGTGAGACTAACAAAACCAAGATTGACAAATTAAAAGGCACAGTCCCAATGTTAGCACAGTCCCAATGTAACAACACGGCAGGCCATTGATTCAGGTTCATTGAAAGTCCCAAGATCAGCAGAGCACAGCAAGCTGCTAAACAACTCGGCTACATGCAGGATTCAAGAATGCCATAAAACTGCTTCTTATACATGAGAAACAGACCACATCCTGAAAGCAGCTACTCAGCTGCTTGTGGTAGATCCCACCATAGACTTGATTACCTTTCTCATTATGGGGAATAACTTCCACCAACTGCCCAGCCACTCAACCAGGGCCAGCCAAGATGACACACAACCTTAACTACTACAGTTGGAAAAAGATATATCAAGCAAATGACAAGCACAAAAGAGCAGGAGTGACAATATTAATTTCTGATAAAATTGACTTTAAGACAAAAATCACCATATGAGAAAAGGAAGGACATTATATAGTGATTAAAGGATTGATTCAACAGGAGTATATAACAATAATAAATATCTATGCACCCAAATGAAAGAGCCCCAAACTACATAAACCAGGCTCTAACAGAACTTAGAACACAAATAAATGACTCCACAGTCACTGTTGTTTTTGTTACATGTTGTCAAGTCAGACCAGACTCACAGCAACCCCTCTTTGGGTTTCCAAGGCAGTATCACTATGAAAGTAGATTGCCCAATCTTCCTTCCAAGGAGTGGCCAGTGGATTTGAACCACCACCCTTCTGGTTAGCAGTCAAATGCATTAGGCACAATGCCACTAGAGGCAGGGGGAAAAAAAAAAAAAAAAAAAAAAACTAAGCAGGGAAGTGGTGTGAGCAAGAGTCTAGATCCAGGCTGATCCCAAGAGAAAGATCTGGAGCACATATCACACAATTCAGACTTGGTCCTATTTGGGTGGTAAGGGGCTGGCAGGCATCAATCAGACATTGTTGCAGTCTGATCTAGACAAAGGGGCTAGAGGTGGGAGGTAGCTACTCAGGCTGGGGGTGGTGGGAAACTTTGGACAAGGAAACACCTGCAGAAGGAGACAGCCATGAAATATCCAGCAACATATCAGTTGGGAACCATCCAGTACATGGGATCTGGGCAGAACACCAACAGGTTTCATAACATGTCCAAGTGTTGAGAAGCACTAATTCTAAAACAAAAATATCCTGAGTTAGAAATCCTTGTTCATTATTTCATATTTCCTCTCTCCCCAACTAGAGGATAGGACCATGTTTTAAGCTATTTCTCTATAGAAGTTAGCATAATTGTTGGGCCCATTATGAACAACTGGTAAATTCTTGCTAGCTAATTGACTTGACAAATTTCATGTTTGGAGAATAGTAGTTACCCAGTCCATAAAACAAATTATTTTCAGGATATAGAGGTCCTTGTCACTGGCATTGTAAGGAGCAGAGTGTGAGATGAATTTTAAGAAGCTAATGTAAGTGGTCCACAATTTGCTCAAGAATATTGTCATAACTCCATTATTTGCTCTGTATCAAACAGTGTTTTTTGATAAATAGATATGATCTTAAATGGGATTTTTCAGAAGCTAACCCCAACACAAGTGTTCAAGTACAGTAGTCACTGAAGAGGTGATTCCAGCATACACCAGTGTGAAAGTGGACATTTGAAACAGGGAAGCAGTGGTAGCCAATACACAACCCATTATCAAGGGAGTTGTCATTGTGGTGGTATCAAACCCAATAAGCTGGGGAGCTAAAGTATTTATATGCTAATCACAGCAATCGTTGTTTGAGGGCTGCTGTTGTGGGGTTAGGGAAACCTTAACTCTCAGGTTCCTCTTGCCCACATGGCAAGAAAATCTAATTAGAAAGCTGCAAACTCAGGAGCAGAGCAGTCTCTGAAAACCATCAGGTAATATGGTACAGATACTAGGGTATACTACAAGGGTCAGGACCTCCATCTGCCACACCCATGTTATCTAATTTTATCTGTACAATAACTCTTCATGGGATGTAGTAATATCCTCTTTTATGTAGACCAGGAAATGGAGACAGGGAGATGTTTAACAGCTTCCAAATGTTAAATATCTAAAACAAGTTGCCTTGTGTTTATTCCAACTCATGGTGACTCCATGTGTATCAAAATAGCAAAGTACTCCATAGGGTTTTCAATGGCTTATTTGTCAGAAGCAAGTCACCAGGACTTTTTTCCAAGGCACCTCTGCGTGAATTTGAACCTCTGTCTTTTGATTAGCAGCCAAGTACATTAACCATTTGTACCACCCAGGGACATTACATATTTAATAGCTGACAAAGCAAAATTTGAATTCCAGTGCCATAACTCTAAACTGCTTCTTGGCATATAGTGGAAACATGGGTGCTTACTAGAGATTTTCGTTGATGGTGGTCAGTTATCACTACTGCAGGACAAATGGATGATCCAGGACATGTAGCAGCTCTCCTCAAGCCAGAGCTGAGCAGTGAGTTAAAATCCATGGAGTGTCAGTAATTTGGAAATGGGCTGAGAGGCAGTGTGCACCCTACTAAGTAATATAGGTCAACCTGTCTCGAGAACCATTCATGCAGAAGCTGGCTGGCACTGAGTGATTTCTTCCAAGCTGCCTCAGCCATCTCTCTGTCGGTCACAGCTCTGGTCTGTGTGGGGTTCCAGTTACTGCCTCCCCAACCTTACCATCAGTGAGAAGTCATCTTTTCCTTCATATGTTCTGGACCTCTACCAGCTGTCTGTCAGTGACTGACAGCTTTCTTTGATAGGAGTTTCAGTTCAGTTGTGCTGATTGAAGACTTGTGCAACTTACATACACAAAAAAGAAAACTAATGGGAAAGGGTTAAGAATTGAAAAGAAAAAAATTCCGAGTAGACACAGTAGGTTGGCAGACTCCAGAGAACAAATTTTGCTACTGCAGGGGGTTTCTGTGTTCCAAGTCCTCATTATTATCTGATGACTCTTGATTGTTCTTCACATTGGTTTCACAGGTGTGTCTGCATAGTGCCTGTATACTGACCAATTCTGGGCCCCATGCACTTGAAGTCTATGTCCACCACAGTGGACACATTCTGCATCCCCTGAAACAGCTGGGTGCACTATTTTTCACCAGGCTCAGAGCTTGGTCTTAGAAAAGAAGTGGTTGATATCTTCATTGCTATGAACTAACAAACAAAACAAACTCACTGCCATCAAGTCGTTTCCAATTCATAGCGACCCCTCCTTGGGTTTACAAGATGGTATCCCATGAAAGTAGCTTGCCCAGTCTTCCTTCTGAGGAGTGACTGGTGGGATTGAACCGCTAGCCTTCTGGTTAGCAGTCTCATGCCTTAGGCATGACACCACCAGAGTTCCCTTGGTAAGATCTAATGGCAAAAAAAAAAAAACAATTGGAAAGCTACAAACTCAAAGTGCTCAAGAGATTTGAGGTTAATCCTAATAATTTTTGCCAGGGTCTCTGGGAAAGAGGAAGTTGAATTAGATGTTCTGTAAATTTCCTTCTTGATTATAAGATCCCACAATTCTGTATCTCATAAAATTGTTTTGATCCATATCTGTAAAAGAAATTTGAATAAGACCCCCAAAATAAGTATATTCAAAAATTACACATTATTGTACCAATATCTTATTTAAATTATAAATCATATATATTTGTTTTCAAAGGGCAAGATTAAAATACAAATGTTGTTGTTATGTGCCATCGAGTCATACCTGACCCATAGAACCCTTCTTTGTGTTTCTGAGGTGGTATCACTACAAAAGTAGGTTTTTATGGTTCATACCTTTGTGGATCTAATCATTGAGAGAGAAAAAGCAACTTAAAAATCCACAGATAGAGTGAGAGAGAGAAAGGAAGGAAAAGAAAGAGATAAGAGTTCTCAGAAAATTTAAGTCAGCAGGCTTTAGAGTAAGAGGGAACAAAATGAAGGGTGAGGAATTTAACTATTATTATTCTGATCTATTGGATCATCAAAAAAAGACTTCTATTTGAACTCCTGTACAAGCAGCAATTACCTGTAAAATAAATGTAGTAAGAATCTCCTAAGTTGGCAGTAAAATTAACATCACTGAATTTTAATTAATAGTCTAGCTTGAAAGGAACATATTTCTCCCTTAGATAAAAAGAACAGCCTTTACCATGGAAAAATTTATCCAAACTGGTACATTCAATGAGTATTTTTTTCCTTAGTTTCCTGGAGATTTTTCCTCCCCAATGTCACTGAGAAAACTCTGAAGGTAAGAATATTATAGTAGCCGTCCCATTGAATAATGCTGATCATTACCCTCCTCTGTAGGTCTGTTTCCTCCTTTGCAAAAAGGTGGAAGACTGTGTTGTGAGTGGAGAAGACTTGGATCAATGACCTCGCAGGTTCCTTTCAGCACTAATATTTTTCTAATGATAATCTAGATACATGTTGTTTCCAGGTGTCTCTATTTTCTGTTTTAAACATTGTCATGGTAATTATGGTCATGATGATGACAATGCAAAGAAGGAGATTCATTCATAACCTACTATGTGCCAGGCACAGGCTGAGGAGCTTCACAGACATTACTTATCTTAGTCTTCATAGTATCCCTTTGAAGTAAATCCTGTTATTATCCCCATTTTATAGATGAGAAAAGAGATGCTCAAAAAAACCCTACCCTCAGTCATACATCTTAGTACCAAATGGTCATGGTGGTAATGGGGATGATATATATTAAGTGTATTTTTTTTCATTGCAATTAGGATTCCCACTGTTACCTTAGAGAGCTAAAGAAATGTCCTACTGCTGGGAATCTTAGACTTAGGAGGGCCATCTCTCATAAGATTCCTTACCCTTTAACACATTATATTCTCCTGCAAATTCACTTCTTCTATTTTCATCAAATGTAGTATAATTATTTTATTATTCTAGTACTCTGGAAAATTTGAGATCAGCTTTGGTTATTTCTTTTTCATTCTTCATATTCAAGCATTCATCAAATCCTGTTCTTTTAATAATTAATTCAGTGATTATGTGTCAGAAACTTAAAAATAATAGCTCCTTAATTTATATAGTGCTTTACAGCTTTCAAATGGCATTCACATGCATTATCTTATTTAATCCTCACAATGGCTCTAAGAAATAGATTATCTGTATTTTACAGAGGGAAGCTCAGAGAGGTTCATTGACTATCCATAATGAAATGGCTAACATGAGGAAAAGCTAAAACTTGAATCTAGATCATCTTCCTACGTTGAAGTCCAGTGCTTTCCTCAATGTCTCATATATTTGTCTTGTCATTTCCACAGTTTCTAAGTAAGTCTAAGCCCATATCATCTTGCTTCTGGTTTTTGCAACACCCTGCTGATTGATGTCTTTGATTTCTGTCTCACTAGTTCAATCCAGGAGTCCCTGTTGTACAGATGGCTAATACACTCAGCTGTTAACCCAAAAAGCTGGAGATTCAGTCATTAAAAGCCCTGGAATTCCTATCTGGGGCAAACAGTTAAAACTCTCAACTGCAAATCGAAAGGTTAGTAACTTGAATCCATTCAGAGGCTCCTTCGAAGAAAGGCCTGAACATCTAGCCATTGAAAATCCTATAGTGCACAGTTCTATTCTGACACACATAAGCTTGCCATGAGTCAGAATCAACTCAATGGCAATTGATAAGTATGTATGCAGTTTAATCCAGGTTTATACTCCATTTTTTTAAAACCTATAGTTGATCTCCATTTAATTGGATTTAAGTTATGCTCCTCTGTAAATCTTTCAAGCAGTTAAATGCCTTAGGCCCTACACCACCAGAGTTTCCCCAAGGTTATCCATAATCTGTCCTTATTCTGTACTTGTAACTAAACATTCCACCTTCTTCCCTTATGCATATCTCTCTATTGCCCTCCAAATATATTAGGCTCCTTTTCTGTACGTGTACATTAACATGTGTGCTTTCTAGAATATCTGATTAATCTTTGTATCCCCAGAACCTGACACCATGCATTACACATATTAAGCATTCAACACCTTGAACATATTTTCATGACTCCTTGCATTCTAGTTTCATTATCTGGGATGTAAAACCCAACATTCACTAAAGGCCTCAATTCTTGAAGTCCTAGCTATATTATATTAGCATAATTCTAAATTCTAATTAATACTAACAGTTTATATATTTGCCATTGAAAGGGTGGACCATTGGGATAAGCATCATCACCTGAGAATTTGTAAGAAATACACAATCAGGGGATCCCAGATGGATTTAATAAAAGTCAGTATTTTAACAAAGTCCCAAGTGATTGCATATTAAAATTTGAGAAGTACTGGACTGAAAGCTCTAGTTATGGTGTAGTGCACCAAGTAGAGGCTTTAATCAATAAATGTATGGGTTTGAACCCCAGTTTTGCTACTTTCTAATTATATAACCTTGAATAAACTTATAAAAGTCTTTGAGATTATGTTTCCTCATACATCAAGTGAGTATAATGATAGCTCACCAATTATGAGTATGCATTATTATTAATTATCACAAACACTTGCATATTGGGTATTCTTACCTCTTTTTACAGATAAGAACACTGAGGCCACATTGTACTGGCCAAATGCTATGGCTCATTAGCTGATAGAGTTGCAATTAAAACCCAAACCACTTTGATCATAAATTCCGTTTAGCTCCACCCCATCATTTTGTATTCTATATCATTGGTTTATATGTGTGTGTGTGTGTGTGTGTGTTATTGTGAAGAGAAAATGAGATGTAGGTTGTTATGTGCTTTGTTTCCTGTAAAGCTATATACAAATTCTATTAGTTATTAATCTTATTACTAGCTTAAATTTTTCCCTAATTGTTTTAAATCATTTCTTTATTTTCTTTCACTTAATTGTGTCTTTCATTATTGCTAAGGTATTTGACAGCAAACTATTTGAGTATTATTTTAGATATCATTTCTTGCTGCAAACAAGAAATATCAAATATACATAGAATGTACATGTGGATGCTTGCACAAGCTGATTAGCGATGAACCAGGGAGAAAATGAAAGGAGACAGAAAATAGAAGAGAAGAAGATAAATTGGCATTTGATTTATTCAAGGGAAAGGAAGGTGTGGAAGAAAATTGATTAGAAGTAAGGTTAGGAAAGTGAAAAGATGAACCTGGGTTGTTTTAGATTATACAAGGAGGAAGGAAGTTAGAATTCTTGAGAATGTGTTAGACTGAAAAAGATAGGAAAGAAAGTTATTACTAGGAGTTTTACATACAGATTTCTATAGAATATGGAATGAGCATGGCATTTATTTTTTTTTTTTTTTCTGTTAAGTTGGGCTTCCTCACACCATGCTGTTTGTCCCTTTTGTATAATAATATATTCTTCCACCATCACTGCTTCTATGGGAGACTGAAGAATAATAAGGTGGTCAAAGTAAGACCTTAGTGATAACCAGAAACTAGAGTGAGTGAACATTACTCCTGGCAGTATTGACATAATTTATAATATCACCAAAAGTATCTACCACCATCAGTTGACTATCTTCCCGTGTTGGTGAATGGAGCTCCCAACATGTTGGGAGCACTGTGTTGTCTTCAAACAGGACTTAAATTCTGCATTCTTCCTTATGCATCCCAGTGGGCTAATCTTTTATCAGTCATACTGGAGAAATTACAAAAATTTGAGATAGTGGAGGGAGATTCAGAACTTGGATAGAGGGAAGATATCCATTGGTTTGTGATGCTAGGGATTACCTAAAATGGTCATCTAAATCCAGGGATGGTATATAGAACATTGGAAGAATTAATTGAAGGAATGGAGCTGGACAAAAGATCTAAGTAGTTTAGATAGCTTAAGTTGTGTAGAACTAAGGAGAGAGTACAAATTCTCTTCTTAAACTGAATCAAGCTGAACCACTTACCAATATTATGTATTTATAATTGCAAGATTTAAATGTAGGAAGTATTCTAAGAATCCTCACACTAAGAGGATTCGTAGAATACTTACTACATTCTTGCTTAAGACTAACCAAGGACGAGGTTCCGGCAAGATGGCAGACTAGGCAGAAGGATTGCACAGACCCTCTTCAACAAAGAAAAGGGAAAATAATTAACACAGACACAGAAGATAATCTTGGA
>NW_006921902.1:3462567-3486648 GCF_000298275.1 Orycteropus afer afer | reverse complement strand
AAAGTATATGTGAACTGCTGTATGAAAAGTGAATTTACTCTGTAAATCTTCACCCAAATCAAAATAAAATTTAAAAAAATAAATAAATAAAACAATGCTGTTGCTAGGTAAAAAAAAAAAAAAAAGTAACCAAGGAGAGCTATAGGGCAAGATTGAACTTCTAAAGTCTACTTAAGGAGTAAAAATAGTCAAACATTTCTGTTTGGAAAATAACTTCATATTTGCACCTCCCAATAAAATAATAATGTACTTGAGGGCAGGGGCAAAGACAACTAAAATACAATTAGAACTAATTTGATATGAGACTCAAAACATTTGTTTTTTTCAAAATTCCAGTTCTACCATTTATTTACAATGTAGTCTGTAATTTACTTAACTTTCATCTACAAAATAGAAAAATAATAATTCTTATGGTGGTTAAGAAGGTTCAATACAGTGATATCTGAAAATACATTTTGTAACTGGTGATTTACCTGTTTTTGTTGTTACACTGCTTGAAACTTTATTGTATATAAAAACTTTAAAATTTTATTCTTAGATCAACTTCACCAGTGATAGTAATTTATCTTGTGCTTACTATGTGCCAGGAACAGCCATAAGAATTTGATATGCATTTGTAACACTTTGAACAGTCTTTTGACATAGGTTCTATTTACAGTTCACAATTTAATGGACAGTAGACTAAGTAAACTGAGGCTTAACAGAACTAATTGACTAATATGGGCAATCTACGTCTGTAGTGATACCACCTCAGAAACTCAAGGAGCGGTTGCTATGAGTTGGGTCTGACTCCACAGCACATAACAACAACAAGGTAATATTACTACTGAATGGCAGTGTTAGGACTTAAAGTTTCATCTGCTCCTCCTGGAGTGGTCTTTCAACCCCAGAATCATGAGGGACAAATGGTTGGCCTTTTAAAAACTTGTGAATTTGACTAACAATAATCTGAAATAGAGGAAGAACTATTGATGAACATACCCTTATTTGCTCAAAAGTCATAGGCCAACATCTTTAGGTGCAAAGGCCTATTCATATAGGGTAAGGTGTCTAGAAAAAATACGAGATTAATTTAGTTAAAGTTGAATTGTAGATAAACAACAAATGACTTTTCATATAAGTATATTCCATGCAATATTTAGAAAACACTTTTATTAAGAATTATTCATTTAATTTTTATTTGCTAAATCTGGTAAGTCTAGTATAAGAAGGCATTGGTCCCAGGATTATTGAGTCTACTAGAACCTTAACCTTTGACTTGGTCTCAAGGCTTGGCTGGAATCTGAGCAGTATTTCTGGAAGTGGAGAAATGAAGGTCAGTGCAGTGCAGTGAGACCCGCTTGAACAGGGCATCAGGGCATCTGTATTCTAGTCCTAGCTTTGCCCTGCCAGGATGGGCTGCCATGTTCCCTTGCCCACTGGCTTGGTAGAATCAGAATGTCTCCCTATAGCTCTCAGCAGCAACATACACTTTGATATTTGGCTGTAAGCAGAAGGCTCCATAGACATTTTGACAGTTATGGTTGCTAGTTTCTAGACACCAAAAATTTGGTCAGAGAAAGAGCTGAGAAGCAGTGGAGTTCCTCATGGCTATCTGTAGGAGACAATGAGAAATGTGGAGAGAATTTACATTTAAAAACTGAAAAATAATTCATCCAGAGACAATTTCACCTCAAACATGAGGGAAAATTGCTGTTCAAATTGGTATTTCCATTGCCAAGTTTACTGACAAAATGAAATAATAATAAAAAAACCTGTTTGTTTTATTAAATTATTGTAGATTTTTTTTAAAAAAGTATAGAATGATTTATACTCCCCAGTTGGTGGCATACTGGATTTTGACAGGACTTTTTTAAAATATTGTGGAAATGCTTATGGATGAGCCAGACTGCACCCTTGTTCTATGAAGAGCATATCTCTGGGTCCTTCAATAGAATCTTTCTTCTGTACATGTGTCAATGAATTCTTCCTCCTCCCCAAAGGCCAGAAACTGCCTGTTCTCATTTTAAAACTAGGGAAAACAGGAACTAGATAAGGGAAGTGACATTCCTGAAGCTTCAGGCAGATGAGGTGATACTAGCTGGCAGAACAGAACCAATCTTTTACAGCTGTGTGACAGCGCCTCACCCCACAGTCCCTCCAAGCCTTCTTCCCTGCATAGCAGGGAGGCCCAGGCTGCTGAAAGCTCCCTGAAGATGCTTGACACATTTGCTGCCTATACTCACAGCCTACAACAGCAGTGTGCCTGGAAGCTGTTCTTCTTCTCTGTGACTCTGCCATCTTCAGCTCTCTCTCTCCAGGGTGTGAGATCCTTCTTGGCTAGGTTTAGTCTGAAATATGTAGGGGTCATAACTTGTGGGGTTGTACAAGAAGCCAACAGCCCTTCCAAAATTGCCAATGATGTGAAAATATAGGAGCAAAGGAGTAGCAATTCATATGTCGCAGCATGACAGAACAAAAACCTCTACTGAGGAATTAAAGCCATAAATATCCTACAGGGCTACTACCTGTGAGCATGCTCTTGACATCTGGAATGGCAGCTCATTGGAGCCACTCTGCTGTCAGCATGTTGCTGGAACAGCTTCCATAATTAAGCTGGGAAAGCAAAAGGGACAGGAAGGAAGGTGTAGGGAGGGGAGTGGGGGCTTACCAGTGGAGATGGGAAAGCAAAAGGGACAGGCAGAAAAGTGTAGGGGGAAGGGGAGTGGGGGTTTATCAGTGGAGATTTCATGATAAGCAGGCCCCATTCTCCTAGTGTGACCACTGAGACCAAGAGGTCACAGCACTCTCTGTCCTTACAAAAGACATTAATAGCTCTGAGGCCAGCCCTCCCCCCATCTGGCTAACAACAATGTGACAGCTCAGAGTTTGTGTGACTGAAGGGGAGAGAACAGTGGGCAGAGCAGGGGAGAGGACCTTCAGCTCAGGGTTGCCACATGATTGAGTCTGAGCATGCTCCAGTGGGCCACAGGCCTCCGTGTCCCTGCCAGGGACAAATGGAACATATAGCATGCTCAGAAGAAATTTGCTCAGTGATTGTTAGGTGGACAGAGGTTGTACTAATGGAACCATCTTTCAGCAGATGTTTACTATTTCTGGAATTGGGGGTAGATTTGGGTCAGGCAATTGCATTCTGGGTTGGAAGCAGCTGGTGAAATGTGAGTCTCTGACTGTGGCTGGAATTCTTAGGTCTGGTGCTTCATGCTGGAACCAACACTATTTGTGGAATAAAGTAGATCCTCAGCTGCTTATAGACATGTGTATAAAGTTAGGAGTACTGATTCAGCACTGGTTGGGGACACTTCCCTGTCTTTATCATTTCTCCCTCTGTCTCCCACTAAGTATTCCTAGAGGTAGAATATCCTCCTGCAGTTGACCTCCTGAATTTAGACCAGTCCTCAGAAGAATTACCTTGGTGATCGGTGGGAGCTCTTTCTTGGGCCCTTTGTGCCTTAATTTTCTCCTTGCAAAATGGGAAGAAGAATATCAGCTGGATACTTTCTTCAGGTACTAAAGGGAGAGAGTGAGAACCTGAGATATGAGGTGTAAAGATCTATCTTTATCCTATAGTTTACCCAGCTAAAGACTGTTACCACTGTACTATTGCTTCTACATGAAGTTGAAAAGGGTGATGATGAGGGAAATTAAAAAAAAAAAAAAAAAAGGAGTCCTTCTTCATGATAATTTAGGGAGGTAGTTGAAAATTGCATCTTTTTAAATGTAAAAAACAATTGGGAGATTTTATGAATAGACACAAAAATAAGCAGCAAGTTTCAAGAGGCAAGTTATCCTACTTTTCATTGCATCAAAAATGTTGCTGTTGTTGTGTTGTTAGGTATCACTGAGTAGGCTCCAACTCATACCAACCCTATCCACAGCATAGGGTGCCAGTCTCACAATTCTTGCCATACCTGAGCCCATCATTGCTGTGAGGCTGGAGGCTATGCCACTGGTATTTCAAATACCAGCAGGATCACCCTTTGTGAACAGGTTTCAGCAGTGCTTCCAGACTAAGACAGACTTAGGAGAAAGAAGAGGCCATCATGTAGAAGCCATCCATTTCTCAAAGAATTGGCCAATGTAAACCTTATGAATAGCAGTGAAACACTGTCTGATATATTACACCCAAATTGAGTTAGTGTTAATTTAAGGTGTTGCTCATTTCTGGTTGCAATGTGGTTCCAACTCTGAGTTCTCCAGGACACTGATAGTGAGTATGGGTGTTGCCTAGCAGAGTGGAAATTGTTGTTGTCACTAGGTGGTGTTGAGTCAGCTCTGACTCATAGCAACACTATGAACAAAACAGAATTGGCTCATGCACCATCCTCACAATCTTTGTCATACCTGAGCCCATCATTGCAACAACTGTGTCAATCTGTCTCATTGATAGTCTTCCATTTTTTAGCTGATCTCTCACTTTACCAAGCATGATAGCCTTCTCAAGGGAATGGTCCCTTCTAACAACATGGTCAATTTAGGTGAGACAAACTCTGGCCATTCTCACTTCCAAGGAGCATTCCTGCTGCACTTCTTCCAGGACAGATTTGTTCATTCTTCTGGCAGTCCATGGTACTTTCAGTATTCCTCGCCAATATCACAATTCAAAAGCATCAACTCTTCTTTCTTCCTTATTCATTGTCCAGCTTTCACATGCATATGACGTGATTGAAAATACCATGGCTTGGTTGGGTTAGACACACCTTAATTTTCAAAGAGACATCTTTGCTCTTTAGCACTTTAAAAAGCCTTTTACAGCAGGTTTGCCCAGTGTAGTATCACCTCTGATATCTTGACTGCTGTTTCCATCAGTGTTAATGTGGATCCAAGTAATATGACAACATCAATTTTTTGTCCATTTATCATGATGGTGCTTATTTGTCCAGTTGTGAGGATTTTCATTTTATTTATCTTGAGATACAATCCATACTGCAAACTGCATTCTTTAAGCTTCATCAGTAAGTGCTTCAAATCATCTGCAGTTTAAGCAAGCAAGCCTGTGTCATCTGCATATCACAGGATGTTAATGAGTCTTCCTCCACTCCTGATGTCATGTTCTTCTTCAGTCAGTCCAGATTCTTGGATTATTTGCTCAACATAAAGACAGAATAAGTGTGGTGAAAGGATGCAATCCAGATGCACTCCTTTTCTTATATTAAACCATGTTCTGTTAAAATTCCCCTGTTCTGTTAAAATGACAACTGCCTGGTCTATGTACAGGTTTCTCATGAGCACATATAAGTGTTCTGGAATTCCCATTTTTTTGCAATGTTATCCATAATTTGTTATGATCCATCCACACAGTTAAGAGTTTTTGCATAGTCAATAAAATATGAGTAAGCACCTTTCTGGCATTCTTTGCTTATCATTATCATTAATATTACACACCAATGAGATCTCACTGAAGATAATTCAAAAATAGTTGCAGCAGTATATTGACAGAGAACTTTCAGAGGTGCAAACTGGATTCAGAAAAGGATGTGGAAGGAGGGATATCATAGCTGCTGTCAGATGGATCTTGGCTCAAGGCAAAAAATACCTGGAAGATGTTTACTTGTGTTTTATTGACTTTACAAAGGCATTTGATTGTGAGGATCATAACAAATTGTGAATGACATTGAGAAAAATGTGAATTCTAGAACACTTGATTGTGCTCAAGAGGAATCTGTACATTGGCCAGGAGGCTGTTGTTCGAACAGAATAAGGGCACACTGCATGGTTTAAAATCAAGAAGAGAGTGTGTCAGAGTTGTATCCTTTCCCCATACTTATTCAATCTGTATGCTGAGCAAATAATCCAAGAACTTGGACTATATGAAGAAGAATGTGGCATCAAGATTGGAGGAAGAATTATTAACAACCTGCGATATGCTGGCAACACAAATTTGCTTGCTTAAAGTGAGGATGACTTGAGGAACTTACTGATGAAGATTGGAGAATGCAGTCTGCAGTATGGATTACATCTCAATATAAAGAAAACAAAAATCCTCACAACTGGAGCATCATGATAATTGGAGAAAAGTTTGTCAAAGATTTCACATTGCTTGGTTCTACAATCGACACCAATGGAAGCAGTAGTCAGGACATTAGATGAAGTATAGCATTGGGCAAGTGTTCTCTTTCAAGGGACCTCTTTCAAGTGCTGAGGAGCAAGAATGTCTCCTGGAGGACTAAGGTGCACCTGACACAAGCCATATTTTCAATCACCTCATACGCATGTGAGAGCAGGACAATGAATAAGGAAGGCTGAAGAAGAATTGATACTTTTGAGTTGTGGTGCTGACAAAGATGCTGAAAGTACCATGGACTACTAAAAGAACTAACCGATCTATCCTGGAAGAAGTGCAGCCAAAACATTCTTTGGAAGCAAGAATGGCCAGACTTCGTCTCACTTACTTTGGTCATGTTGTCAGAAGGGACCATTTCCTGGAGAAGGATGTCATGCTTGGTAAGGTGGAGAGTCAACAAAAGAGAGGAAGGCCCTCAACGAGATGGACTGATACAGTGGCTATGACAATGGGCTCAAGTATAGCAAGAATCATGGAGCTGGAGCAGGACTGGGCAGTGTTTCGTTATGCTGTACATAGGGTCACTATGAGTCAGACAAGACTTGACAGCACCTAATAACACCAACCTTCTTTGCTTTCAGCCAAGATCCATCTGACATCAGTAATGATATACCTCATCCCATCTTCTCTTACATTTATGGAAGTTTCCTGTCAGTGTACTGCTGCAACCATTTTTTAAATTATCTTCAGCTACAATTTACTTGTGTGTGATTTTAATGATGTCGTTCAATAATTTCCACATTCTGTTGGATCACCATTCTTTGGAATCGGTACAGATATGGACCTTTTCCAGTCAGTTGACCAAGTAGCTGTCTTCCAAATTTCTTGGCCTCTGACATAGCATCCATTTACTGAAACATCTCAATGGGTATTCCATCAATTCCTGTAGCCTTGTTTTTCACCAATTCCTTCAGTGCATCTTTGACTTATTCCTTCAATACCATTGGTTCTTGATCATATGACATCTCCTGAAATAGTTGAACAAGGGACTGATTCTCCTTTTGTTCAGTGACTCTGTATTCCTTCCATCTTCTTTTGATGCTTACTGTATCATTCAATATTTTGCCTGTAGAATCTTTCAATATTGCAACTTGACAGTTGAATTTTTTCTTCAGTTCTTTCATCTTAAGAAATGACTAGTGTTCTTCCCTTTTGGTTTTCTAACTCCAGGTCTTTGCACATTGCATTATAATAATTGACTTTGTCTTCTCGAGCTGCTCTTTGAAAATCTGCTGTTCAGCTCTTTTATCTTGTCATTTCTTCCATTTTCTTTAGCTACTCTCCAATCAAGAGCAAGTTTCAGAGTCTCTTCCAACATTCATTTTGGTCTTTTCTTCCTTTTCTGTCTTTTTAATGACCTTTTGCTTTCTTTGTATGTGATGTTCTTCATGTCATCCCACAGTTTGTATGGTTTTCATTCACAGTAGATGAGGTCATGGTTCAGCGTCAAATCTATTCTTCAGATGGTCTCCAAATTCAGGTGGGATATAATCAAGGTCATATTCTGGCTCTGATGGACATGTTTTATTTGTCCTCAGCTTCAACTTGCACTTTCATATGAACAATTGATAGTCTGTTCCACAATCAGCTCTTGGCCTTGTTTTGGCAGAAGATATTGATTTTCTCCATGGCCTCTTATAAAGATGTATTTGGTGTGATTCCTGTGTATTCCATCTGGTGATGTCTACTCTTATAGCTGCTGTTCATGTTGTTGAAAAACGGTATTTGCAATGAATAAGTTGTTGGTCTTCTAAAATTCTACCATGCAATCTCCAGCATCATTTCTATCACCAAGACCTTGTTTTCCAACTATTGGTGATTCTTCTTTGTTCCAACTTTTGCATTCCAATCACCAGTAATAATCAATACATCTTGGTTGCATGTTTGATCAATTTCAGACTGCAGAAGTTGTTACTTCAGCTTTGACTTTGGTGGTTGATGCATAAATTTGAATAATAGTAGTATTCACTGGTCTTCCTTATAGGCCTATGGATATTATCCTATCACTGACAGCATTGTACTTCAGGATAGGTTGTGAAACATTTTTTGTGACGGTGAATGCCATGCCATTCTTCTTCACTTTGTCATTCCTGGCATAGTAGATCATATGATTGTCTGATTCAAAATGGCCCAAACCAGTCCATTTCAGCTTACTAATGCCTAGGATATAGATCTTTATGCATTCCATTTCATTTTTGACAACTTCCAATTTTCCTACATTCATACTTCATACATTCCACACTCTAATTATTAATGGATATTTGCAGTTGTTTCTTCACATTCTAAGTCATGTTACATCAACAAATGAAGGTCCTGAAAGCTTTACTCCATTCACATCATTAAGGTTGGCTCTATTTTGGGGAGACAGCTCTTCCCCAGAGTGGACACTAGGGAATGTCTAGTTTTACTCTTACTCAACCAGGCAAAAACAGTTGTACTCTGGCCTATTTATGACACCTCACCAAGGCCTTGTTATAATTTGGCTGTTTACTTTACCTGACCACTCATACCCATCACCCATCTACTGGTTTGCTATCCTGTGGTGGCTTGTGTGTTTATGACACTGATATTTCAAATACAGATAGGGTCACACATGGTGGACAGGTTTCAGAAAAGCTTCCAGAATAAGACAGTTCTAGATACTCTAACTTATGGTGACCCTATGTGTTCCAGAGTAGAACTGTGGTCTACAGGGTTTTATTTTGTTTTGTAGTTGGTAAGCCAGTTCAAACTCACCAGCTGCTCTGTGTGGGAGGAAGATAAGCCAATCTATTTCTGTAAAGATTTATAGCCTTAGAAACCCAATGGGGGTCAGTATGAGTTGGAATCCACTCACTGGCAGTGGGATTTTGTTTTGTTTTCTTTTTGGTACTCCTCACTCATTGAGTATCTTGTTATCAGATATTTTGAATTTATGACAATTTTGAAAAAATCTCAGGTGGCACCTCTGGATGGTCAAGGCTCCATGAGGAACTGCAGGACATCCTGAATGACATACCAGAGACCTCAGTGACAATTGGGCCATGACAGGGATGGTGGCCAACCTACTGAGTTATCCCTTCTCCTCTTCATCTGTGATGTCTCATTCTGGCCATGGACAGTGCTGGATAATAGCAGGATGATAAGAGGTCATGGGTGGGCAGGGGGAGCTCAGGCAGTGGTTGAAGGTGCCAAGGAGGTCCATGGGGGTAGGCGGGAAGTGGAGGAAGAGGGCTCTGACAGAGGTTAAAAGGGTTTCCCACTCAAGGCTTATGGAGAGAGACAAGCAACACTTGACCACTCCTCCTAACCTACCTCATGAGCTCTGTGGTAGTGGGGAAGGTGTGGTAGGGAAGGTGTGTCCACTGAAAAACTTATTTCTAGAGACACACCAGAGGCATTAAGCAACCTAGGAGATATCAGCATCAAGATCAGTGCAGCTGTCACATAACACTGATTTCACATATATGATTTGGTTTTTGTAACTTAACCATATAGATAAGGGAGGAGTGGTTTAATATTTTATTGTATTTTCAGGAAATGTTTATACATCAGTTTAGGTTCCCATTCAACAATTTCTACACAAATTGTTCAGTGACATTGGTCACATTCTTCACTATGTATGAACATTCCAATTATTTTCATTCAGTTGTTCCATTTCCATTAATATAAATTTCCCTGTCCTCTTACATTCTCATCTTTGTTTTAAAGTACAGCCACTCCACACTTAACAAAATGGTTAGACTCCAAAGACAGAGTTATTCAAACAAGGAGTATTACATCAAATCACAAAATGGAGAATGACTATCTCATTATATAACTGCCAAATTACATCATTGTGTAGCTGTCAAATTTCATCTTTACATAACTGCCAAACCACTGAGAATCATGGCCTGGCCTAGTTAATGCATAATCTTAACCATTATAGCCATCATTACTCTCACCTCACACCTTAGTGTTTGTTATTGCCAGGTGTCTGTCATTAATGCACAAAATAGTTTGAGAGTACATTTTTTAATTACTGTTGTAAATGCAAAATATCAGACAAGATAGTCGATAAATAAGGCATAGGTGTAATTTCTGACTATTTGTCTCATAAAACCTACTGCCCTCAAGTTGGATCCGACTCATGATGAACCCTCCTTAGATTTCCAAAGTGGTATTACTACTACAGAAATAGATTGCCCAACTTTCCTTCTGAGGAGTGGCTGGTGTCATATAGGTGATTTTTTAAAGAGTACAGTACTTACAGGTGATAGTCACTATTTTGTAAGCCAATCTGTTTATTAGATACAAGGTGACATCAATGGTTAGTTTCAGTTCAAATTTTGAAGAGTATGTCAGGACAATAACTTCAGAAGTCCTCCATTCTCAACCAGTCCAATAAGCCTCTTTTTGTGTTTGTGTGCATGCTTGGGTGTGTGTTGTTGTTGTTATTGTTGTTTATTTGTTTTAGGAATTTGAGGTTCTGTTCCACATTTTCTCTCATTCTATCTGGATTCATCTATTGTGGTCCTGATTAGAATGGTCAGTAGTTGTAGCCAGACACCATCTAGTTCTGGTCTCAGGGTAGATGAGGTCATGCTTCAGTTTATGTTCACTATTAGTTTTGTAGACTAGTTCTTCCCTGGGTCTTTGTTTTCCATCTTTTGCTTTAGATAAGTCTATAGGGTTTTCAATGGCTGGTTTTTTAGAAGAAGATTGTCAGATTTTTTTTTTCCCCAAGGCACTGCTGGATGGACTCAAACCCCCAACCTTTCAGTTAGCATTTGAGCACACTAATAGTGTACCACTCAAGACTTTTAATAATTAGCCAATAAAAACCCTATTGATCTGAACAGACTATTGTCCAGTATAGTGCTGGAAGATGGACCACCTAGGCTGGAAGTTACTACACAGCAGCCAAAACAATGGGTGCAGACACCAATGATCATGAAAATGGCACAGGACTAGGCAACATTTTGTTCTATAAAACATAAGGTCACCATGAGGTGGAGCCAACTCAATGGTAACCAACAACAACTCACTCAAACTCTCAACTGCTGTTCAGTCAGATCCAACTCATAGTGACCCCTCCTTGGGTTTCCGAGACAGTATCACTACGGAAATAGATTGCCCTATCTTTCTTCTGGGGAGTGGCTGGTGGGTTTGATCCTCCAGCCTCCTGTTTAGCAGTCAAATGCCTTAGGCTCTACACCACCAGAGCTCCTCTAACAGCAGCATTCACACATATTGCCAGAAAATGACTGGAATCTTTAGTACTTTTATGACATTGTGGAGCAAGTTGCCAAAATGGGAAGAGTGTGGATTTGGAATACAGAGTTTTAACTCCTAATCTACCACCAATGAACCAAGTGACCTTAAGCAAACTTTGCTTTCTGAGTCTCATTGTCTTTATTTGAAAACAGGAATTATTCATGCATACCAGTGATGTGGAAAGATTAAGGAAGCTATTGCATGCAACTTACTCAGCACATCACAGGCATTGAATTAATTATTTCCTGTGCTCCTTCTCCCTCAGCAGTAGTCATCAGATGCCACTGCTTCTGCTAAAGGAGAGAGTGAAAGAAGCTAGCAATACAAGCTATTATTTTGTGTTTATTTTGGCAAAGAGAAATGGCTGATTTTAGCAGCACCACCTTCTAAGTGGGAACAAAAGAAATACATTTTTCTGAAAAGCTTTGATCTACTTGACATCTGGGATGGATAGATCTCCATACAAATGAAAATTCACAAATTTGGAAACAAATCTTCTAGATGTCATCTGATCTATATTATATAATGTAAAAATTATATAAATTATAAAATGTCTCTTAAAATATTTTGAATATTTCCATTAAAGAGATTTTGCTTAGAAGAATATATATCATATCTTATCATTGGAACACAAGGGGCAGAAAAAGCATAACTACTTGCCTGTCCAATCAATTCTGATTCATGGCTACCCCATAAGTGTCAGAATAGAACTGCTCCATAGGCTTTTTAAGGCTGTGACCTTTATGAAATAGATTAACAAGACTTTCATCTGAGATGATTCTGGATGGACTTCATCTAACAACCTTTCAGTTAACAGTTGAGTGCTTAACCATTTTCACCACTCTGGGACTACTAGAAATATATGTGTGTGTGTGTGTGTGTGTGTGTGTGTGTGTGTGTGTATAAACTCATATATTTGCTTATTTACAGTAGACTGTTCCTGGAACAATTCATAAGACAATGATGAATGATCTTTGGGAAAGGAACTTGATGGCAGGGACCAGGAAACAGAGAAAACTATTTCACTAGTTGTTCTTTGTATCTATTGAACTTTGAACTATGTGAATGCATTTATTAGCTATTCAAAGTGGAAAATAGAGATTGTACTGTGAAATATAAAAGTGCTTTCTGTTAACTTTTAAGAATTCACTTAAATATTTGTAAATATACATATTTCTCAGAAAAGTGTAAATGTACACTACCATGGATTAGATTCAATGATAGTGAATTGAAAAGCCAATGTTATTGCGTGTGCTAATTCTGTGTGTGTTTCTGGGCAGGAGATCCCTTCGTTCAGGATCAGCCCTAGTGATGCTGAGACCATAGGTTTGACCCTCAGAGGGCCAGTGTTCTAAGGGCACTGATCATGCCTCTAACCCTGATGATTCACACCTGTGAATGTGGCTGTTGTCCTTGCACTGGTGACCCTTGGTGAAAGTGTGATGAGGTCCACACAGTAGAAAGATCACTAGGAAGTCAGGCTACCCCATGAAAAATGGAAGTAAATGGGGTGTGACAGTGTCATTGTGAGAGGAATACATAAAGTAGTACTTGCAAATAAGCAGGAGTTGGCCTGGTGGAAGGAATCTAGCTGGTTTCATGAGTCAACAGCCACACTTTCATTCCATGTTCTGCCCACAGTCTCTCTTTTATTCAGATCCTTGATGCTTAGCCTTTATTGGCAGGGTTGCTGCAAATGCATGAGATAGAAGTAAAAGCATGGCGAACATCCTCAAAAAACTTTATTGGAAGTTCACACTGAATGCCTCAACACATGAAATTTGGGATTGCACCTGGGATTAATTCCTGCTCTGCATTTTGTCTAAAATCAGCACATGTGATATACTTTGCATAAGAAAGTTTTGGAAGAGTGTCATGGGCACATGTGTGTGCACATATGTACACAAGAGCTAGTGTGCACATGTGTGCACATACTGTAGGATTAAAACAGCTGTATGTTTCTTATTAGGACTGAAGATTTTCTGAATACCACCCAGGGTAGGAGTGAGAAGGGGCTCTATTCTTTGTCCAATCTCTCTTCTGCCCCTCCTACAGTTTCCCTAGAAGTCTTTCCTAGACCTTCAAACTGTCAGCAGTTTGAAATAATCATTTTAATAACATACACTTGTGAACATTTTAAAATTTCTAGCCCTACTCTCTGCAGTGTAGTAAATTACTTAGAGTGGCTTTTCAAGCCATAAATCTTTGTAAACTCTGTGGTGGAATTTGCTGTGAGCAACTGAGGAGCTCCTGATTGTAAAAGTTAATCCACCTGGGGTATTTCTGTTGGGCGCAACACAAAGCAATGTTCTAGGAGGTTCCTGCTCTCTCTCAAGTGCTTAGAATTTTGATGTTATGATTGGTTAGTTTGGCCACTCTGCCAGGCTCAAAAGGAGACCTCCTACAGGCAGAAGTTTCTCTCTGACTGCTGATTGAGGAAGATGTGCTGCTGAAAGAGATACACGCTCCTGAAAGAGACACACACTGCTGGGAAAGAGACGCAAGAGACACACATTGCTGAGTGAGACACCAAGGGACAAGCACTGTTGGGAGAGAGACTGTGGGCTGGGAGAGAGACTGGGCATTTTCCCTGAACTTGAATTGTGGCCTGGTGCTTCCCTAATAAACCCCATAATCTGTGAGTTCTGGGTGGCCACTGCAGTGAAACATCAAACCCAGGAGAGAGGTGGTGGGTGCTTTGGGAGGAATGATTGGAGAAAGGGCTGGAGGAAGGCAGCATGTCTGGCATTGCAGTAATAGGCTTTGGGCTATTGATGATGACTCTGTCTTCCTCTTGTGGGGTTAGAGGAGGTCAGAACATGTGGCCTCCTTATCCTTTTTGTACTCTCCCATGTTAATTATTTCATTAACCAGACAGGAAAAAAGAAGAAGAAGAAGAAGAGGAAACCCATGAGATAGTGTTATCTCCATTTTATATGTAAAGAAACTGGGGCGCAACTTCAACGATCTTGGTCAATGTCATTTACTGAGACTCATATAGATTTCTGATTCTAAACCATACCTATTTTGATGTGTTGAGTATTTGGTATTTATACTTCAAGCTCTGATTAAAAAGCCGGGAGGACATGCTATTTGTAGGAAGTTTTATCACAAATCAAAACTATACTCCTTGAAAAGAGTTTTCATTTGAGCCTAGATATAATCCAAAATCTGGGCCAGTTCTCATTTAACCTGAAGTTAGTCGTAATAGCTACCTGTTAGATTTTTACTGGTGCTTATCTGGCAGGAAGTTATTGGTAAATATCATGTATTTATCTAGTAATTATACACCCATGCAGGTAATTCACTAATTACACTCAGTGGGTACAAAAGTCATTACCACAACCACAACCCTGGTATCAGAAGTGAAGAAGGTACACTATTCTGAATTGATTTGATAATCACACACTATTCAAAATAACTAGTGTTATTTCACCACAGAACAATAGAAGCAAGCTGTGTATTTTACCTGCAGAAGCCATTTGCCAGTCGTTATCAGGGAAGCTATTTTGGATTGAATTGTGTATCTTTAAAATATATGTCAACTTGGCTAGGTCATGATTCTCAGCATTATGTAATTATTCTCTATTTTGTGGTCTGATTTAATTATTTTATGAGTGATAAATCTAAACCTCAATAATGTTCATGAAGCAAGATTAGAGGCAGTTATGTTAATAAGGCAGAATATAATCTATAGGATTATGTTGTATCTTGAGTCAATCACTTGATATATAAAAGATACTAACCAAGTGACCAAGAGACCTGATGACTACTAAGGAAGAAGAGCTGGGAGTAGAGCACATCTTGTGGATCTAGAGGCCTTTTGCTGAAAACATCCTAGATACAGGGGAAGATTGACACCAAGACACATGGAGATTTCCAAAGGATACCAATCTTACAGATGATGAAAGGAGACAAGGACAGGGAGCAGACAGAGAGAAAACCTTCTTCTAAACCTGGTGCCCTAGCTTTGGACTTCTAGACTCTTAAACTGTGAGAGAACAAACTTCTGTTTGTTAAAGCTAGTCACTGTGGTATTTCTGTTATGGTAGCACTAGATAACTAAGACAGCAACCCTATGCAGAGGGAAGGATGAGTGGTCTTTGCCCATCTTCTTTGCATAAAATATGGAAACATGTAGGCTAAAAGGGACATTTGGAGGTCTAAGGCCAGACCTAGGGAAGAGAGCTAGGCTTTCACAGCCAAACTGCCACTACCTATATGTGTATATCCTAAGCAAATTTAAAATCATAGGCCAGTCTCTCCAATGCCCAGCCTACTCCTGTGCTGCTGTATGCTCAGGGAATTAAAAGTAATTTTAATATTAGCCCTAAGCAAATCATAATTAGAAAGATAAATCTATGGCAACTCTCTCCTACTCAGATTTCTCTATTGCCACCTCCCACCCCCACCCCACCTTCCTACCATAATGCATTATGAAAGAAAATATAAATGGCTTTGAGATTGTCTGTAATCTGAATACTCTGAATACAACTCTGAATACTTTTGTTAACTAATTGAAAGTTTGTTTTGATGTCAGGCAGAGGTCATTGGTATGTGACACCTGGGAGAGCAGAACAATCCCTGCCTCCAGAGGTTAAGAAGAATGGGAGACCAAGTGTGGACCTTCTCCTGTTCATTCCTTCAGACTTGAACATCAGCATGTCATTTGTTTCTGTAGAAGCTGCCTACTTACCGTAGCTGCAAGAATCTATAAAACCAATTGCGAGATATTTCTTGCACTGAATAATGCTCTTTTGGATTTCACATGGCCATCTTAACTCTAGAAATAGCTGCTCATCTTTCATATCTTTGCATCACTGTGGAAGGACCCTCCTTGTTTCTCCTTGAGTGGGGGAAAAAAAAAACCAAACAAACAGGTAAGCAGGCAAGTATCTGATGATACAAACAGGGATGACCTATTATGGCAATTGGACTGACTTCTCAAAAGACAGGAAATGCTTGGTCTGAAATGATGCTCAGACCGGTATTGTGCTGCTGTCCAACCAACCAACTCTAAGTCAGGAAGAGCTGAGCTTCACGTAAACATAAAGACAGAGTTGGATTCTCAACTATTGAATGGAAAGAACAATAAAAATAAGAATAATTGACTCTGACTCAAGATGACCCCATGTGCATCAGAGTAGTACTGTACTCCATACAGTTTTCAATGGATGGATTTTTGGAAGTAGATTGCTAGACTTTATTTCCAAGGCACCTCTGAGTAGGCTCTCGCCACCAACATTTTGGTTAGCAGCTGAGCAAGTTAACTGTTTGCACCACCCAGGGACTTCAAGGGAAAAGAAAGTTTAAGAATTAGGGATAACTTGACATGTAAGTTTTTGTTTGTTTGTTTTTTGATATGTAGATTGGATACTTTAGAGCTTTCTGCTTTCTTTTCCACAGTGGGGCTTAGATAATGTTAATAGGCCACCTTGTCCACAAGATAAAACTCTGTGTCTAATTTCTATTTATCTTTCTTCAAAGAACCACTCACTACACAGCACAATATAGCCTTCTAATAATGGTACTTCAGTGATTTTACTGAAGGCTTATGGAACACTTTCTTCTTTTAAAAGGATTAGGTAATCTGCTGTCAACATCCCCATCACACTGTGAAGTCAACACTACAGAGAGAAGTGAAAAAGGCAACACAAAGCCAGACAGGTACCCAGCTTCACAATGTACCCTGACAGCTGAGGATAACCTCTCCCAGGCACCATGTGGAAGGACCATGCCCCAAATCATCAGAGATACTGATGGTCTCACATCCATTCCTTAAGGCCCCATGTCCTCTGTGTTCCTGTCTGCTTTGGCTGCACACCATCTATTGTTGTTTGCTAGCAGACACCTCACAAGCTACTAGCAGTAAAACAGAATTCTGAGCCTTCTGTTCCTCACATATTTCCCACACCTTTTTTACCCCACAACTGTCATCTTTGGCTTTCTTTTTCATTTTCTATTCTTTATATCACAAGGTGTTAAAAATGGAGAAGGGGAGGATCTCAGCTGAATTAAAAAATAATAGAGCCAGCTTGCTCTCTACCACCAACCCATTTCTAACTGACTCAGAGCCAGGTTCTAAACATGAAGAGCCCCTCTAATCCACATATTAATGTCCTCTGTGGATCTTGCCCCACACATTTCCTCACAGGGCTCCAGTTATCCCTCCTCTCATGATCTGCTGTTAGCACTTTAAAGGAATTTGTGGGATCTCACTAGCATCATGGCCTCACAGACCAGAGGCCTTTGATGTTTTTGGTTCAGGGAGTTCTGATAAAGCCAGGCATAGGAGGAGGGTGGAAGCAGAGGAGGTCTACACACTTCTGTCCTGTTCCCTGAGCTCTAGGGGCCTTTCACCAACTTGCATATATACCCCAGGCATATATTCACCCATGCCTTTTCTTATGCTACTTCTCTATTTAGAAATTCTTTCTATACTTTTCTGTGGGGATAAATCCTTGGTCCCCCTTCATGAGTCAATCAACTATTAACCACATTTTTGATGGTTTCTCCATGACAAGGCAGAGTTAATTTTCTTTTCTCTGATTCTGTTTTTCTTAGTCACAAATAAAGATAACAGGGTGATATTTTTCCATATTTGCAAATTTCTTTTTTTGAGATCTGAGACTCTATCCCATTCATACAAATATCCTCGGTGACAAGAATGGTACCAAGACCCAAAGTAGGCCCTGGGTGAGTCCAGAGTGGGTCGAACTCCCAAAGCAATCAAGAATTTTCCAGTGAGTGAGGGTCATGTTTGCCTTTTAAATGCGAGGGAATCACAGAAAGGGCCTTGATATTTGATAATAATTAATATGTACTAAAAGCTGTGATAAACAACATATGTAATTTAATTTAACCCTCAGAATAAATTAAATAGGTAGTCCCATCCATTTAATGGATGAAGGAAGACTTAAGTTAAGATGTTGTTATTTTTGCTTGGTTCCACAAAGTCTGTTCCAATTTATAATGACCATATGTACAACAAAATGAATGAAATATTGCCCATTCTCAAGACATCCTCACAATCATTGCTATGTTTGAGCCCATTATTTTAGCCAATTTGTCAATCCAACTCATGAAGATCTTCCTCTTTTTGCTGACCCTCTACTTTACCAAGCATAGTGTCCTCCTCCAGGGACTGGTCCTTCCTGATAACATGTCAAAAATACATGAGACAGGGTAATATGGCGGAATAGGCAGACAAACTACACAGCCCCTCTTCAATAAAGAAAAGGCAAACCAATTAACACAGAAACAGAAGATAATCCTGGAGCCCTGAGCTTTGAAGGAAAGGATATAAAAGTGGACTAAACTCCAACTAGTTGAAGAACCTGCATAAAAAGACTGATAAAGGAAACATACAGAGCTACAGTCTGTCAGTGATGCTGATGGCACAGATAGCTTGAATACTGCCAAGTGGTGTTGGGACCTAAGAATTAACGTAAAATTCAGCCCTGCTAGCCAGGGGCTACATAGAAGACTGCACTGGTGGCTGGTGAATAAAAGGGGACGCATAGAAGAGGGAGATGGGCTGAACTGTCAACTTTTGGTGGTCCAGAGGGTGCAGCCATTTTGAATGTTTGCAAGCTGTTTGACAATTTTCGATATTTAAGGTGACGGTGTTCTCTCAGATTCCAAGGACCTAAGAATAGGATCCACTTGCCAGGGACTGCAAGAACATTCCATACACAAATGACTTGGAAGGTGTGATATTCCCCTTGTTACTCTTACACCACACACACTCTTGGTGAATGGCGGTGTGGCCATCCCTTACCCCCACCCACCTTCTGGGCCAGCAGGAATTCAATCCCAGTATGTGCGCTCAGATGAAAACTGGGCACTATTTTAATTTGTTTTGTCTTTTTTATTAGTATTATTTATTCTTCGGGATCTAGTTTTCAGCTTTTTCTCTCTTCCCTATTCCTGGTTCCCATTTTTTTCTTTCTTATGGTTCTCCCCATTCCTTGTTTTTCTTGTGGCATTTTTCCCATTTTTTCTTCATTATTCTCCTACTTTACCTTTTTTCTCGTATTGCTAACTCCCAAGATATTGTGAGGGGCTCTGATAGCATAGTGCCTAAGGCATTTGACTGCTAACCAGAAGGCTGGTGGGTCAAACCCAACCAGCCACTCCTCAGAAGGAAGGTTGGGCAACTTACTTCTGTAGTGATACTGCCTCAGCAACCCAAAGAATTGTGTATTTCTTTTTTCCTTCTTCTTCTTTTCCCCTTTATATTTCTTGACTTTTTTAAGTATTTTTTTAAAAATATTTTCTCTCATTTATTGTCTTTCCTCTTTTAGTTTTACTTTTACTTTTTTTCCCTTTTTAGTGATTGTTCCTGTGTGCTTTTACATTTTTGATGGTTTCTTGATAGTTGTTTTGTTTGAGTGGGAAACAGCAACCATGCCCATACGACATAACCACATCTGCACATCCACATACTGAGTGAGAGCCACCACTTCTTTCTCCATCAACTGGCCAACAGTAAACAACCACCAAGAAGAGCTTGACTCACTTTTAACTGCTCTTCACAAACAGTTAACAGAGATCTGTGCACCCACTCTCATTCTCTATCACTACCATCAAGAGACAGGTGGTAAGTCATAAGGTGGCCAAATAGTGAATAGAGGAACACAATACCCTGTTTACACAGACATATTAAAAAAAAAAAAAAAAAAAAAAAAACAGAAAACAAAAATCTTGGGCAAATCACTCCAACATACAATCACAAACTAAATTTAAATACAACAAAGTCACAATGTCTCAGAGACATCAGTCCACAAAAAAGAAGAAAGATAAATTAGTAGAAATAAGGGTGCAGGTTATACACCCCTGAAGAAGAAGCACCATTCCAATGCCCTGATAAGGAATTCAAAAGAATTATACTTAGGTGTCTTCAAAATATTGAGAGACAGATCAAGGAAAACACTGAAAAAATTAAGGAAATCACAGATAAAACCCTAGAAGAATTTCAGAAGAAAATGCAAGAACAAAATGACAAAATAAAAGAAAAATTTGAAATGATACAAAATCTACAGATAGAAATCCAGAATATTAATACTAAATTTACAGAAATAGATAACACATTGAAAGGACAAATGAGTAGAATTGAGTCAATGAAAGACAGGATTAATGAGATTGAAGACAAACACCTGAATACTTCTGTGGAAAGAAATCAATCAAAAAAAAAAAAAAAGATCAAAGCAAAATGAAGAAAGCCTAAGTTTCATGTGGGATACCATCAAATGGAATAACCTATGTGTAATCAGAATTCCAGAACAAGAAGAGAAAAACAAAACCACTGAGAAAATTGTCCAAGATTTGTTGGAAGAGAACTTCCCTGATATGATGAAAGATGAGACTATATCCATTCAGAAAGTCCAATGAACTCCAAACAGGATAGACCCCAAAAAGAAAATCACCAAAACATATCCTCATCAAGCTTACTAAAATCAAAGACAAAGAAACAATCCTGAAAGCATCATGGGAAAAGCAAACAGTTGTCTACAAAAGGCAACCAATACGAATAAGGTCTGATTTCTCAGCAGAAACCATGCAGGGATGGTACATATAAAAATTCTCATATAAAACAACATATAAAAACCTGAAAGAGAAAAAAATTTCCAACCAAGTATTATATACCTGCCAAATTGTCCCTCAATATGATGGTGAAATTAAGAGATTTCCAGATAAGCAGAAACTAAAATAATTTGTTAAAACCAGACCAACCTTACAAGAGGTGCTAAAGGGAGTCCTTTGAACAGAGAAGCAATAATAGCAAACAACAACCTACCATTAATACACAAAATAACATAATCCAGAAACCAATACAACTATAGAAGTTGTTGTTGTTGTTGTTGTTGTTGTTAAGTGCCGTCGAGTCATTTCCGACTCATAGCTACCCCATGCACAGCAGAACGAAACACTGCCCAATCCCGCGCCAGCCCCACAATCCCTGCTATACTTGAGCCCATCATCGCAGCCACCATGTCAATCCATCTCATTGAAGGCTTCCCCCTCTTTCGTTGACCCTCCACCCTACCAAGCATGACATCCTTCTCCAGGGAATGGTCCCTTCTTACAACATGACCAAAATAGGTGAGACGAAGTCTGGCCATTCTTGCTTCCAAGGAGCATTCTGGCTGTACTTCCTCCAACTATAGAAGTATCCAAAGTAAAATAAGCTTAAACAGGAAACCAGAGACATCAATTGGCAAATGAGGACAACTATAAACAAAAAGAGGGGAAAAACAGTGTGGTTACAGAACTTCTAAATGGTGAGGAAGCCAAGAGTGTTGCAAGATAAAATGGACTGTTCTAATTTTGGGGAGAAAATTATAAATCACAGAGTACCCTCTAAGAACAATGATAAACCTTCAAATCACAATTTAAAAAAAGAGAACAAACACAAATATTTAGCAAATACTAAAATAATAGCAACAAAGGAAATGGTAACATGATTCATAAACATAATGAACTCAGCAAAGAAAATTATATGGATAAAGAAACCAGGAACACTATGAAAAAACACATAACAAAATGACAACAACAAATTCATATTTGTTGATAATTATGCTGAATGTCGATAGATTAAATGCACCACTCAAGAGACAGAGAGTTGAAGACTGGATAAGAAAATATAAGACATCAATATGCTGTCTACAAGAGACAAACCTTAGAGACAAAGACAAAAATAGACTGAAAATCAAAGGTTCAAAAAAAAATCTGCCAAGCAAATGACAACCAAAAAAGAGCAGGAGTGGCCAGATTAATTTCTGATCAAATTGACTTTAAGGCAAAACCCACCATAAGAAACAAGGAAGGTCATTATATAATGACTAAAGTATCAATTGAACAAGAAGCTATAACCCTAATAAATATTTATGGACCCAATGAAGAGCCCCAAAATACATAAATCAGAATTTAACAGAATTTATAAGACAAATAGATGATTCCACAGTCATAGTAGGAGACTTTAATACACCATTTTCGATGAAAAATAGAACTACTGGAAAGAAACTCAACAATGATGCAGAAGAACAAAACAATACAATCACTAGCCTGACCTTATAGACATCTACAGAATACTTCACCCAACAACAGCACAATATACATTCTTTCCAGTGCACATGGAACGTTCTTCATGATAGTCCATATGTTAGGCCATAAAACTATTCCTAATAAATTTAAAAACATTGAAATACTGCAAAGCATCTTTTCAGATCACAACACTACCAAATTAGAAATCAAAACTAGGAAGATCATGGAAATAGAGTAAACACATGGAAACTGAACAACACCCCTTAAGCACGATTGGATAATAGAAGGAAAAAAAAAAAAAACAGAATTAAAAAATTCCTTGAATCAAATGAGAATGAAAACACATGTTTCTTTGGGAAACAGTAAAAGCAGTTATTAGAAGCCAATTTATAGCAATAAATACACACATCAAAAAAGAAGAAAGAGCCAAAATCAACACTGTAAACCAACATTTCCAACAATTAGAAAATGAGCAGCAAGAAAAGCCTACTGTTACCAGAAGAAAGGAACTAATAAAGATTGGGGCAGATACCAATGAAACAGAACATAGTGATGTATTTGCTTTTTAACACTTTAAAGATATCATTTGTAGCAGACTTGCTCAATGAAATATGACATTTCTTTCCTCTGCTTCCATGGGCATTGATTGTGGATCCAAGTAGAATGAAATCCTTGGCAAGTTCAATCTTTTCTCCATTTATTGTGATGTTGCTTATTGATCCAGTTAAGATGTTGTTGTTGTTTGTTGTTATGTGCCATCAAGTTGGACCAGTTAAGATAGCTTAGGCTAAAAAATCACAGATTTCCTATGCAAAACCATGTTTCTCTTGCTCTAAAGCACATATGTTCTTCCAGGCCCAGTGATGTCTCCTGACAAAGGTGAGTAGGAAAGGAAAGATTTTGATTTTGATTTTGTTTTCTCTTTAAAATGAGTACTCTTTCGGAAGGAAGGTTGGGCAATCCTACTTCCGTAGTGATACTGCCTCGGAATCCCAAGGAGGGGTCGCTATGAGTCGGGGCCGACTCGACGGCAAATAACAACAACTCTTTTCTTGAAACTTGGCCTTCTTTCTGGCCTGCTGGCATTTGTCCATCTTCTTTTGCTGAGGCTGTCTGCTCTGCAGGAAGGAGACCAAACAATACTTACAGTTATCATTTATGATCCATTTTGATTAAGTGTCTTGTTTAACAAAACAATTTCTGACCACATTTCAGTATCTTCATTATACTATGCTTTCTATTTTCTGACAGCAGCTTCAGTTTGTTGTCCTGTGATAATCAGACTGACTCTGGAATGGTGAAACCATACATTCACTTTGAAAGTGGAAAATTCACAATTTCTGCCTCAAAGCAGTTTAGTATTCCAAACACTCTCTCTGAGATACCCCACACCTTTCTATCTTGTTAAAAAGCCACATGTTTGGCTTTTCAGCTGCATAAAGGTTTTATATGATCTATTATATGATGCTTTAATTAGTGTTGTTTATTTATTATGATTGCATTTGAATTGGCATGGAGAGCCAATAGTGACTTGGTAAAGGTTATGTTGTTGTTGTTGTTGTTAAGTGCCGTCAAGTCGTTTCTGACTCATAGCGACCCCATGCACAGCAGAACGAAACACTGCCCGATCCCGCAACAGCCCCACAATCCCTGCTATACTCGAGCCCATCATCGCAGCCACTGTATCAATCCATCTCGTTGAAGGCCTCCCCCTCTTTCGTCGACCCTCCACCCTA
>NW_006921902.1:3427182-3447056 GCF_000298275.1 Orycteropus afer afer | reverse complement strand
GGGATGGACACTGGGAAGAGGTAACTATGGGGAGGAAGTGGGAGGGAAGCTGTTGCATTGTGGTAAACTGTGGTCAATGTCATGAGACACAAAGTATATGTAAACTGGTATATGGAAAGTGAATTTGCTCTGTAAATCTTCACCCAAATCACAATATTAATAAATAAATAAATAAAAAGAATTCAAGGATTCTTGGACATATGGGTAGTGAGGGTGAGGAGGGAGTTTACATCTAAAATCACTTAGTCACCTCTCCAAAGAGAAACAATTTTTTTTTTCCTCTTTCCATTGCCTGTTCAAATTTTGCGCATGCTCTTATCTTACTGACTTTAATGCCTTGGGGTTGCTCTCTGGCATTCTGGGATTCAGAGCTCCTGCAAAAAGTTTCAGCTAATTTCTCTTGGATGAAGACCTGACACCATCCTGGGGCACATCTTTGTCCATTTCCTACTCTTTGCCCCAGGCTTTCCTATCAGCTATGCCCCTCCCTGAAAATAAACTTAGAAGAGCAAGAAGCAAGATTAGACACGATTGCAGCTGAATAAAATAAGACTTTCAATCCTGTGAAGCAAAAGAAGCCAGGTAGGTTTTCTTTAGCCTACGTCAGCGAATTAGACACTTAGAAAAACTGATTTTGAGGGGGCTTCCCCATATGCGATTGCAGTGTTGTAGATTCTAACTCAGAGTGATCCTGTGTGTTATGGAGTAGAAATACTCCATAGGGATTTTTCTTTTTTTAAATTTTATTGTGATTTTAGTGAAATTTTACAGAGCAGATTCATTTTCTATTCAACAGTTCATACACATTTTGTTTACTGACATTGATTACAATTCTCACAATGTAACAGCTCTCTTCCCACTTCCTCTCTGTGGTTATATTTTCCTGCCTCCTTTTTTCCTGTGAATTCCTACCTCCCCAGATTTCTTCCTGTGCAAGTGCTGCCCTACTGATCGCCTATAGTTGATTGTTCTAAGGAGTGCATCTCCTTGGTGTAATTATTCACCTCATAGGCCTGTCTATTGTTTGGCTGAGTTAAGCTACAGGAGTGAGTTCAATTCCAGGCCCAAAGGGTGACTACAGAGCATAGTCTAGGGTGTTTCACTAGTTGCTATGCAACCAGTAGTCCTGGTCTTTTTTATGTTTTTGAATTTTATTCCATATTTTTCTCCCACTCTATCCAGGATCTTCAATTTTGATCTCTTTCCAAGCAGCTGGCTGTGGTAGTCTAGCATCATCTAGTTCTTCTGGTCTCAGGTCATGCACACTGTGATTCTCATGGTCCACTATTACCTTGGACTAATTGCTTCCATGTGACTTTTATTTTTTTCACTGTTCTTTGCTCCACATGAGAAGAGACCACTTACTGCATGTTAGATAGCTCCTTATAAGCTTTTAAGACCCCCGTCACTACTCACCAAAGTAGGATGTAGAATAGAACAAAGTTTTTGTGTACTATGTTGTGGCCTGAAACCATGGTCCTGAGCCCACAGGCTCAGCAACTCAATCCTTCAAGTTCAGTGGTTGTAGCTAAGAAGTTATCTTTGGCCCCTGGTAAATCAAATATATATATTGACATTTTTATAGTACATACACATAGGTAGAAATATCACTTGCCAAATTTACATATGGTCATGTGTATATTCACATTCGCCTACCCATGTGTGATCATCTTATCTACCTATGTATCCACAAGTAGACTAATGTTTGTTATTATTGATAATATAGTATTATATATGTAATAATATTTACCTTTGTTTTCTGTTCCTCTTGCGCACATGTCTGTGTCTTTCTTTTCCTTAGTGATATCGTGCTGGTCACACACTTTTGTTATATTGCCTTTCCCTTCACCTAAATCAATACATGTCTCTTAAATAGCTAAAAATTTTCCCTCCCCTCCTTCCCAACCCTGGTAACCAACAAAGAAAATTTCTTTCCTTGTGTAAATCTTTCCTTGACTTTTTGTAATAATGAACTAATTCAATATTTGTCCTCTGTGAAATGGACTAATTCAATATTTGTCCTTCTGAAAATGACTTATTTCACTCAGTATAATGTCCTCCAGGTTCATCTATGTTATGAGCTGCTTCATGGATTCTTCATTATTCTTTAATGTTGCATAGTATTCCATTGTGTGTATGTATCATAGTTTGGTTACCCATTCATTCACTGATGGGTGCTTGGCTGTTTCTTTCTCTTTGCTACTATGAATAGTGCTGCAGTGAGCATGGTTGTGCATATATGTATTTGTTTCCCAGATCTCATCTCTTTAGGATATATTCCTTGTACAAGGATGGTGGGCTCAGATGGTATTTCTATTTCCAACTTTTTAAGGAAGTGGCATACACACCATTTTCCACAGTGGTTGTACCATCTTACAGTCCCACCAGTGTTGTATAAGAGTTCCAATCTCTCCACATCCACACCAGCATTTATTGTTTTCTGTCTTGTTGAGATTTGCTATTAATGCTGGGATGAAATGATATCTTGTTGTTTTGATTTGCTTCTCTAAGGCATTTGACTGCTAACCAGAAGGCTAGTGTCTCAAACTCACCAGCCACTCCTCATTAGGAAGACTGGGTAATCTACATCTGTAGAGATACCACCTCAGAAACCCAACAAGGGGTCGCTGAGTCGGAATTGCAGTGAGGGTTTTTTGTTTTGTTTTGTTTTGTTTTGTTTTAATGGCTAATGATCACAGGCATTTCTTATGTGCTTGGTTACTGCCTGAAAGAATTCTTTGGGGAAGTGTCTGTTCATGTCTTCTGCCCATATTTTAATTGGATTTTTTCTCTTTTTGACATTGATATGTTGAAATTTTCTATAAATTTTAGAGATAATTCCCTTGTAGGATATAACATTACCATTTTTTTTTTTTCTTCTCAATATGTAGATTCTTTTTTTATTCTTTTGGAGAAGTCTTTTGATGCACATAAGAATTTAATTTTTAGAAGGTCCTCGTCATCTAGTTTATCTTCTGCTGTTTCTGCATTTTTGATTATGTTTTATAGTCTATTTACATCATAAATTAGGTCCCCAAGTTTGTCCCTATTTTATCTTTGATGAGCTTTACAGTTTTGAGCTTTACGTTTAGGTCTTTGATCCATCTTGAGTTTATTTTTGTGTATGGCGTGAGGCATGGTTCTCATTTCATTTTCTGCAAATGGATATCCAGTTTTGCAAGCAACATTTGTTAAAGAAACTATCTTTCTCCATTTAAGGTGTCAGTCCTTTGTCAAAGATCAGCTGTCCATAGGTGGATGGATCTGTTTCTGGATTCTCAATTCTGTTCCATTGGTCTATGTATCTGTCACTGTACCAACACCAGGCTGTTTGAGTACCATGGCTGTATAGTACATTTTGAAATAGGAAAGTGTGAGACCTTCTACTTTGTTGTTCTTCTTCAGTAGTGTTTTGCTTGCCTAAGCTCTTTCCTTTCCATATAAAATCAGTGACTTGTTTTTCCATGTCCTTAACAAATCTGGATCAGTATTGCAAGGTATCTATGGATTGCTTTGGGTAGCATTGACATTTTTGCAATGTTCAGTCTTCCTATCCATCAGCATGGTATACCCTTCCATTTATTCCATAGGGGTCTTTTACCTATAATCTTTACAAAAGCAGTTCACCAGGCCTTTTTCCATGGCACGACAGGATATGTTTGAATCACCAATCTTTATGTTAGCTGTTGTTGTTGTTGTTGTTGTTGTTGTTGTTGTTAGACTCTGTCAAGTCAACTCCAACTCATAGTGACCTTGTATACAACAAAACTAAACACTGCCTGGTCCTGCCTGCTCCATCCTCACAATCCTTGCTACACTTGAGACCATGGTAGCAGCTACTGTGACAATAATCTTGTTGAGGGTTTTCTCTTTTTTAGCTAAACTTCCACTTTACCAAGCATGATATCCTTCTCCAGGGAATGTCCCTTCTGACAACATAACCAAAATAGGTGAGATGAAGTCAGACCATTTTCTCTTCCAAGGAGCATTCCTATTGCACTTCCTCTGGATAGATGTGTTTGTTTTTCTGGTAGTCCATGCTACTTTCAGTATTCTTTGCCAACACCACCACTCAAAAGCATCAACTCTTATTCTGTCTTCATTATTCATTGTCCAGCTTTCATATGCATATGAGGTGCCTGAAAATACTATGGCTTGGATAAGGTGCAAGTTAGTCTTTAAAGTGATATCTTTGCTCTTCAACTCTTTAAGGAGGTCTTTTGGTGCAGATTTTCCCAGTGCATATGAAATCTGATTTCTTAACCACAGCTTCCATGCATGTTGATTTGAATTCAAGTAAAATGAAATCTTTGACAATTTCAATCTTTTCTCCATTATTGTGATGCTGCTTATTGGTCCAATTGTGAGGATTTTTGTTTTCTTTATGATGAGGTATAATCCATATTGCAGGATTTAATTTTTTTATTTTATTTTAATTGTGATTTGTGTGAAATTTACAGAAAAATTAATTTTACATACAGCAGTTCACATAAACTTTGTCTCATGACATTGACTGCAGTTTCCCACAATATGACAGGTCTCATCCCACTTCACCCCAGAGCCATCTCCTCCCTGCATCCTTCCCTCCCAATTATCCCTGCCCCCCAAGCTGTCTCCCAGTTCAAACACAGCCCCTCTATTCTCCATGATTGATCTCTCCAAAGAGTATCTACCTAATGTAAATGTTCAGCTCATATACTTGTCTTTTGTTTGGCTGGAAGCCACAGGAGTGGGTCCAACTCCAGAACTGAAGGGCAGCTAGGGGCCATAGTCTCAGGGGTTCCGCCAGGCTCTGTCAGACCAGAAAATCCAGTCCCATTTTTTTTTTTTTTATGTTTTTGAGTTTTGTTCCACATTGTCCTCACACTTTATCCAGGATTCCCATCTGAGTGGCCAACAGTGGCAGCTGGGCACCATCTAGTTCCCCCATTCTCACAGTCATACAGGCTGGTACACCAGTCCCCCAGACTAATTGTTTCCATGTGTCTTTTGTTTGATTCATTCTTCTTTGCTCTAGAAAAGGAGAGACCCATCATTGCATCCTGATGGCTGCCTGAAAGCTTTTAAGATCCCAGTCACTACTTGCCAAAGTAGCATGTGGAACAATGTTTTTGTGTAGTATATTATGCCAGTTGAGCTTGATGTCCCCTGCAACCATGATCTCAAGCCCACAGGTCCAACTACTTGCTCCCTCCAGGTAGCTGGCTGTGGCCAAGAAGTGACTACTACCTTGTCCCTTGTCCGCTCTACTATATATCTGGAAATTCTTATAGAACATACAAATAAACTTGTAGAAACATTGTCTGCCAACCCTATACATGGTCATGGTCACTCTCCCTGCTGTATAGAGACACCTAATAGTTCATTCAGCCTGTCCACCCATCTATCCACCTATAGATCAATGTTTGCCATCACTGACAAGGCAGTCCTGTATGTGCAAAAGGGTTCATCTTTGTTGTCTATACCTCCCATGAACCTCTCCATGTCTTCCTCTTCCTCAATACCACTGTGTTGATCACTCATATTTAGTACATTGCCCTTCCTTTCACCAAATCACTACTTGTCTCTACCTATCTAGCAGTGTTCCTGACTCCTCCCCTCCCACTCCTGGTAACCAACAAAGAAAATTTCCTTCCTTATAGAAACCTTTCCTTGACTTTTTACAATAATGGACTAATACAATATGTGTTCTTCTTTGATTGACTTATTTCACTCAGCATCATGTCCTCCAAGTACATCCTGTTATGCAGTGTTTTGCAGATTCTACCTTAGTCTTTAGGGTTACATAGTATTCTGTTGTGTATATGTACCATAGTTTGGTTATCCACTCTTCTGTTGATGGACACCTACGTTGTTTCCCTCTTTTCACTATTGTAAATAGTGCTGGGATGAACATGGGTGTGCTTATATATGTTCTTGGCAGACTGTATCTTTAGTCTTCATCCATAAGTGTTCCATGGCATCTTCACTTTCAGCAAGCAAGATTGTGTTGTCTTCATACTGCAGGTTGTTACTGAGTCTTCCTCTAATCTTGATACCATATTCTTCTTTATATACTCCAGCTTCTTAGATTATTTACTAAGCATACAGATTGAATAAGTATGGTGAATGGTACAACCCTGACACACATCTTTCCTGATTTTAAACCATGCAGTATCCCCTTGTTCATTTCAAATGACAGTGTCCTAGTCTATGTACAGGTTCCTCATGAGCACAATTAATGTTATGGAATTCCTATCCTTCCCAATGTTATCCATAATTTGTTATGATACACACAGTCAAATGCTTTTGCATAGTCAATAAAACATAAGTACATATCTTTCTGGTATTTACTTTCAGCCAAGATCCATCTGACATCAGTAATGATATCCCTCATTCTGTGTCCTCTTCTGAATCCAGCTTGCATTTCTGGAAGTTCTTTGTGAATATACTGCTGCAACCATGTTTGAATTATCTTCACCAAGATTTTACTTGCATGCAATATTAATGATATTGTTCAATAATTTCCATATTCTATTATATCACCTTTCTTTGGAATGAGTACGAATATGGACCTCTTCTAGTCAGTTGGCCAGGTAGCTGTCTTCCAAATTACTTGGCATAGTTGAATAAGTGCCTCCAGCATGGCATCCATTTGTTGAAACATCTCAATAAATATTCTGTTTCTGGAGCCTTATTTTTTTGCCAGTTCCTTCGGTGCAGTTTTAACTTCTCTCAATTCCACTGGTGCTTGATCATATGCCACCTCCTGAAGTAGATGGACATGGACAAGTTCTCTTTTTGTACTGTGCCTCTGTGTACTCCTTTCATCTTCTTTTGATTCTTCCTGCATTATTCAATATTTTGCCCATAGAATCCTTCAATATTGAACTCAAGGCTTGAAGTTTTCCTTCAGTTCTTTCAGCTTGAGAAATGCCAAGCATGTTCTTCCTTTTTGATTTCCTAATTCCATGCCTTTCACATTTCATTATAATAACTTACTTTGTCTTCTTGAGTTGCTCTTTGAAATCTTTTGTTCCGCTCTTTTATCTTGTCATTTCTTTCATTTGTTTTAGTTATTCTCCATTCAAAAGAAAGTTTTAGAGTCTTTTCTCACATCTGTTTTGGTCTTTTCCTCCTTTCCTGTTTTTTTTTTTTTTTTTTTTTTTAATGATTTTTTGCTTTCTTTATGTATGATGTTCTTTATGTCATCCCACATCTCATCTGGACTTTAATCATTGGTGTTCAATGCATCAAATCTATTCTTCAGATTGTCTCTAAATTCAGGTGAGATAGAATCAAGGTTATATTTTGGCTCTTGTCAACTTGTTTCAATTTTCTTCAGCTTCAACTTGTACTTGCATATGAGCAATTGATGCCGTGGTCCACAGTCAGCTCCTGGCCTGGTTTGGCTGAAGATATTGATCTTTGCCATCTCCTCTTTCCAAAGATGTTCTTTTTGTTGTTGTTATGTGCCACAGTTGGACCTGACTCATCGTGACTCCTCCTTGGTTTCCAAGGTGGTATAACTACACAAGTAGATTGCTCAATCTTCCTTCTGAAGAGTGGCTGGTGGGTATGAACTACCAGCCTTCTGGTTAGCAGTCAAGTGCCTTAGGCACTATGCTACCAGAGCTCTTTCCAAAGATGTAGTCAATATGATTTCTGGGTATTCCATCCAAAGATATAGTCAATATGATTTCTAGGTATTCCGTCTGGTGTGGTCCATGTGTAAAGTCATAATTTATGTTATTGAAACAATGTATTTACAAAGAATAAGTCCTTGGTCTTGCAAAATTCTATCATATTATCTCCAGTGTCATTTTAATCACCAAGCCATATTTTACAACTCTTAGTGATTCTTCTTTGTTTCCAACTTTCACATTCCAATTACCAGTAATCATCAATACATCTTGATTGCATATTTGGTAAATTTCAGGCTGCAGAAGTTGGTAAAAATCTTCAATTTCTTCATCTCTGGCTTTAGTGGTTGGTGTGTAAATTGGAATAGTAGTAGTAGTTACTGCTATTCCTTTTAGGCTTATGTATATTATCCTATCACTGATGGCATTGTACTTCAGGACAGATCTTGAAATATTCTTTGTGACAATGAGTGCCATGCCATTCTTCTTAAATTTGTCATTCCTGACATAGTAGATCATATGATTATCTGATTCAAAATTACCAAAAACAGTCCATTTCGGCTCTGGTGGCATAGTGCCTAAGGCATTTGGCTGCTAACCAGAACGGTGGTAATTCAAATTCACCAGCTACTCCTTGGAAGGAAGATTAGGCAATCTACTTCCATAGAGATACTGCCTTGGAAACCCAAGAAGGGTTCCCTATGAGTTGGAAACGACTCAACAGTGGTGACTTTTTTTTTTTTTTGGTTGTTGTTGTTGTTTTGTTTTGTTTTAAATGCTTAGGATATTGATCATTACGTGTTCTATCTCATTTTTGACAACTTCTATTTCTCCTACTTTCATACTTTATACATTCCATGTACCAAATATTAATGGATGTTTGCAGCTGTTTCTTCCTATTTTGAGTTGTGACCCATCAGCAAATGAAGGTGCTGAAAGGTTTACTCCATCTACATCAGTAAGGTTGACTCTACTTGAAGGAGGCAGCTCTTCCCCAGTCATATCTTGAGTGCTTTCCAACTTGAGGGGCTCATCTTCTAGCACTATATCAGACAATATTTCAAGGATATTCATAAAGTTTTCTGGTAATATATCAGTGTTTCCCTGCTATTCATAAGGTTTTCACTGGCTAATTATTTGAGAAGTGGATGGCCCTTTCCTTCTTCCCAGTCGGTCTTCATCTGGAAGCTCTGCTGAAGCCTGTATACCATGGGTGACCCTGCTAGTATTAGAAATACCAGTGGCATAGCCTCCAACCTCACAACAATATGCAAGCCACCACAGTATGACAAACTGACAGATGAGTGGTTAGTAGTTGAATGCAAAGCATTTTAAATTCCATGATTTGGAATCAACTCTATAGCAATAGGTTGGTTTTGTTTTTTGTTTGTTTGGGCTCCTGTCTGCATTGATGAATGCTGGGGAGATGGAGAGGGGATAAGAATAGGGTATGGGCATTAGCAAAATGACAGTGATGTTGTTGTTGTTAGGTGCCCTCGAGTCATCCCCAACTGATAGCAACCCTATGGACAACAAATGAAACACTGCCCAATCCTGTGCCAGCCTCACAATCCCTGCTATGTCTGAGCCCATCATTGCAACCACTGTGTCAGTCCATCTTTTTGAGGCCCTGGCTCTTTTTCATTGACCTTCCACTTTACCAAGCATGATACCCTTCTCCAGAGAATGGTCCCTTCTAAAAACATGACCAAAGTAGGTGAGACCAAGTCTGGTCATTCTTGCTTTCAAGTAGTATTCTGGCTGCACTTCTTCCAGAACAGATTTGTTAGTTCACTTAGTCCATGATACTTTCAGTATTCTTCACCAACACCACAACTCAAAAGCATCAACTTTTCTTCAGTCTTCCTTATTCATTATCCAGCTCTCACATATGTATGAGGAAATTGATAATACCATGGCTTGGATTAGGCACAGCTAACACAATGACAGTGCCAAATGCAAATGCAAAAGTCCTCAGCAACACTTTTTATTATTATTATTATTGTGTGAAAATATACATGACAAAGTAAACACCTGTCATCAATTTCTACAAGTATAATTAATTGATTACATTCAAGCTGTGCAACTGTTCTCGCTATCTTTTTCTAAATTATTCCAACTCCATTAACATAAAATTAAGGTACCTTTAGCGAAAACTCCTTCTTTCCCCCATGCTTTCCACCTCTGGTAACCACTAATAATCTTTATTTCCTATATTTTTCCTTATTTCATATAAGTAAGATCATGCAGTTTTTGTTCTTTTGTGACTGACTTGCTTCACTCAGCATGATGTTTTCAAGGTTCATCCATGTTGTGGCATGAATCATAACTTCATTTTCTTTATAGATGAGTAGCATTACATTGTATATATAGGCCACATTGTATTTATCTGTTGGTGGACATTTTGGTTATTTTCATCTTTTGGTTTTTATAAAGAGTACTACAATAAACATTGGTGTACAGATTTGTGCTTGTGTTCTAGCCTTCACTTCTTCTGGGATATATGTATATATATACACCTAGCATTGGGATCAGTAGGCCATAGGGAAGTTCTATGTTCCACTTTTTAGGAACCATCATACTACTTTCCACAGTGACTGTCCCATTTTCCATTCCCACCAGCATTGGATGAAGGTTCCAGATTCTCCACAACCTGGCCAGTACCTATTGTTTTTCTTTTCTTTTCTTTATTTTTCTTTTCTGTCATTGTCATTCTAAATGGTTTTGATTCACATCTTCCTAATGAGGAGCTCTGGTAATGCAGTGGTTAGGGGACTCAGTTTCTAACCCAGAGTTTGGTGGTTCAAACCCACTAGCTGCTCTGTAGGAGAAAGATGTGCAGGCTGCTTCTGTAATGATTTATGGCATTGAAAACTCTATGGGGTAATTCTACTCTGTCTTAAATGATCACTATGAGTCAGAATCAACTCGATGGCAATAAGTTTGATTTGGGTTTTAGTAATGGCTAACGACATTGAGCATTTTCTCATGTGCTCATTGACTATTAAGATATCCTTTTTGGTAAAATGTCTGTTCAAGTCCTTTGTTCATTTTCTGATTGTGTTGTTTGACTTGTTGATAAGTTGTAGAAGGTTTTTTTTAAAAAAAATATATATACACATTTTAAACATTATACCCCTATTGTATATATAATGTGGTAGTTAATGTTATGTGTCAACTTGGTTGGGCCTGATTAACAACTCCATAGTGGAATCTACTGTGAGCAGTTGTAGCTGCCTCAGGGATTTGGTCTGCTTCCACCGTATAAGAAGACACTTTGAGAAAGGCCTTGGGCATTTTGGTACTTTTAGATCTTATATTTAGCTGAGTCTTCATCTCAGTGGCTTGTGAGTTGTCTGCCCATCTTGATATTGTTTCTAGACTTGAGCTAGTGACCTTCCATATGGCTTGATAATTTGGGGACTGTGCCATTTTATTTGTCAAACTTGCATTTGTCAGCCCCAGCAGCCACCAGCTGCCTGAGTTAAGAGAAGCCTCCAGCTTCTGTGGGCCAGGAGCAAGAGGCAGTGCTGAAGCTTAAGGTCAAGGGGCTTTCACCCAGCCCCTAGAGCTGACACTTTGAACTCAGACTTCCAGCCTCCTAAACAATAAGGGACTAAATTCCTGTTTGTTAAAGCCAATTTCTTTTAGTGTTTCTGTTAGAATCGCACTAGAGAACCAAAACATATAGTTCCTGAAAATTTTCTTTCAATCTGTAGGTTATCTCTTCACTTTTTGATAAAGTCTTTTGCTATATAAAAGTATTTAAGTTTTAGGAAGTCCCATTTATCTGTTTTTTCTTTTTGCTCCTTGTACTTTTGTTGTCATATCTGATAATCTATCATTAAAAACTAAGCCTTGTAATCATGTCTCTATATTTTCTTCTAAGAATTTATGGTTTTAGTTCCTTGATCCATTTTGAATTGGTTTGTATGTATACTATGAGTTATGGATCCTTTTTCATTCTTCTGCATGTGGAAATCCAGTTTTTCCAGCATCATTTATTGAAGATACTCTTCCTACCCCATTGAATGGATGTGACATCCTTATCAAAACTCTTAATTGTATTCCATTGGTCTGCTCAGCAACATTTTAAGGAAGAATTCCTTTTGTGCATTGCAAAACAACTCTCCAACTCTTCCTTGTGTGCACTCAACCTTCTAATTACTGGTCTTTTTCTCCTACCTACCCCATTGTGAGCTACTTCCCCAAAATACAGACCCTGCTTTGGCATAGCTCACAGCTAGGTTTGGGCCATTGTCTTTTGTTCAAAACTGTGAAGACATGCTATTCATGCAGTCCTTTTATGCATATTTTGTGTTAAGGTCACTGAAATAGATTATAATTTTACTAATCTGAAGCTGGACTTGTACTGACTTTTGAACAGTCAGACCTTGGTGCATGTCTTCCAGGATTATACAGAGATAACAGAGAAGAAAAGACCCAGCAATGTTGTTTGGGAATCAGCCCCAGCACACTCTGTGCTGGACTCTAATGAGGAAGAAGAGAGAAGACATAATGGAGTAACTGGGGGGATTTGGATGTCCAAGCCCAAGGACTTCCACCCAAGTACTCATCTTTTGGAAAGAAACTCCAGGAAAAACTAGCTTACTATTAAACACATTCTTTCAAGCCCTCTGCATGAGACTCTGGCTCTGCTCAGGAATCCTTTTTCCCTTAAGATCAGGTTATTCACCACTGCAACAAGACTACAAGCTACCTGCATCATTACTCTTTTTTGCGTATAAGTCTTACCTCTCTAGGCTCCTGGTACAGAGGTCTGACTCACGATACTTTGTATGTCCTCACACGGCTCTGAGGTGGACCATAAAGCTAAGAAGCACAGGTCCAGACACAGGTAATTCCTGAGTCTCTCTCCTACCCAACACTTTCTTCTCTCATCACCACCTCTAATATTTGTGCTTTGATTAAAAAGAAAATGATAAAAGAACACTCATAGGATATGTGGAAAGGAAGACAATCAATCCTTTCCCTTTGCTTTAAAGATAGAAATACTTATCGATGATCATCAAATCTCTCTGTTTTTTGGCATTATGAGCTGATTGGCTGGACACATGCTTTGTTTCTCCCTGGGTCACTGCCAGTTCACCAGCAGCACAAGTCTGCAAGAGTCATAATCAAAAGATGACTCAGGTAATGCCTAAGAGAACACAGAGCCTCTAGATGCTGGAAAAGGAAGCACAGTTGTCAACCACAGCTTGGGTTGTGACTCAGGATGGGCAAGGAAAGGGGTCATATGGCACAGCACTAGGCCCTGGGGGTAGTACCTGGAGCTTTGGCTGTGGTGCAGCCAATGGGCTCCCTGCCTTCCCAGCATCCAATCACCAGCAAGGGGCCTATGCTAATGAGACCCAACCTGTTAGGAGGTGCAGATGAGCCCAAGCTCAAGTGCACAGGCACTGACAGCTGCAGGACTGGAGCTGGAGGGTAAAAAAGGACTTTGAGAATTCAAAGAGAAGACTGCCATGCAACAAAGAGGTCTGCAGGGATGACAGGAAGTTGGTAGCTGACACAGGCTCTATCTGCCACCCTCAGCAGAGAGGTGAGGGGTCTGCTTGCACAATGTATCTCTACACCATCTGAACATCTTGATTTGCTGCTAATTGAGCAGCCTGACACAATCAAACCCATGTGATGAAATGCAGCTGAGACCAGAGACTCCAGTTCCCCTGCCTGGTGGGGGAGCAGGCAGAACCTACTGTCATGGTCTGCCAAGAGAGCAGTGCCAGGAAGAGCTGTTTGGGCAGAGACTCTTTGCAGAAACCCAAAGGAGTTGGCTGCTGTCCTGAGGAAGGGGCCTGGCTCTGGTTCTCCACACAAGCCCATTGGCTGGCAGGGCTTATATCATCTGAATAATGATTATGATAACTGTGCCTGCCACCATTTGTTGTTTAGTGTGTGCAGACACACACATTTTCTCGTTCCAAGTTCATGAGATGGGTGGTAGTATCTCCATTTTATAGACACAGAATTTCAGGATCAGGAAGGTCAGGTAACCAGGTAACAGCTAAGAAGAAGTAAGGCTGGGATGTGACCCAGTGATACCTGGCTCCAGAGTTTATTCTTGACCATCTCAAAGATAGAACACTCAGAAAAAGGGGGAAGAAGAAAGAAAAAAATAAATAAAAAAGCTGTGAGGATCCTACAGTCATATCATTTATGAATTACTTTTAAAACATAGAATATTTAGAGTAATAATTACCTTGTGGTAATCATACTTTAAGGGCAGTGGTGGTTCAGTGGTAGAATTCTTACCTACCAAGTAGAAGATTTGGGTTTGATTCATCGCTTATATGCTCTTCACGTGTCAGTTGAGGCTTGTGTGTTGCTATGATTTTGAACAGGTTTTAGTGGAGCTTCCACACCAAGATAGACTAGGAAGAAAGATCTGTCAATCTTCTTGCAAAAATCAGCCAGTGGAAACTCTATGGAACATAATAGTCTGACCTGCACCTGGTAATGGGGATCATGCAGGATTGGACAGCATTTTGTATCATTGTACATGAGTTGCCATGAGTTGAGGGTTGACTCAATACCAGATAACAACATCTAATACTTCAAAATTTAAAGTATATGTTACATCTATTATCATATTTTATCTTCACAACAACCTCTTTGGTAGATAGTTTTCTCAATTTCTTCAGGTGTAAGTAAACTGAGGCTCCAGGTGATTAGGAGCTTCTCCTGGCTACTTGGCCTATTCTTGTGAGGACCCAGTCTCTAGGCCCTCTTTAAAATCTTCCTTAAGTGCTCTTTCTACTCACCAGTTTGTGTCTTGAGCATAAACAATAATTGGGAAGGAGCACTGGTCTGATCCCACATCTTGAGTACTTAAATGAAACCCCTTGCTGTCCAACATTAATGTGTCTATTCAGATAACTGTCCTCATTTTTGTGATGCTATTCTTCAAACCTATTTGTTCCATTATTTGATTAATCCAGAGGATTAAGTCAGTGTGAGGAAGCTTTGATGTAGAAAAAGGAATGTTTAAGTATCTCTCCATTTCTCTCTTTTTCATCTATGTGCTTCTCCCTTCTGTTGGCCCAAAGGAAGGGAAGGCAAGGCACTCAAGGTGAGGGACAACGTGTATAATGCTGTGACTATGCAGATGAGAAAGGAGGCAGAAATTCAGGGAAAGATCTAAAGTTTCACTTTTCTTTTACAAAGAGTGAAAAAAAAAAAAAAAATCAATCCATGACCTTAAAGAAGTTTATGAATTCCTCACTTCAGAATCAATGTGCATTGATTTTTGTGTCTCCACATGGTCTGTGCATGTACACTATCAAGTGATGAAAGTTGTATTCTGTTGGACTGGGACTAAAGATAAACAGGTGCCATTTCTTCTAGACTACCAAAAGTAAAATAGAATAAAGAGTTCACTATAAGTCAGTCTCAGCCCAGAGCCTGAGCCTTTGACTATGGCTGCCAACTTCTCAAGCTCCTCTGGTCAGGGGGTCAGCATCAGGAGTTCCTAAGAGGGTATCCCAGTTCTTTCCCTTACACTCTGTTGTTCCTCACATCCAAGACTATTCTACAACATAGTCTCTCCTTTCTGGCATGGTTTTCTTACATTTACCTGGTAAGAGATTGCTAAGAACAAGGAAGCCTGAGGAACAAGGAAAAGATAAATATGAAAAGTATAATATGAAACTGCTTTAAAAATTTGCATCTATCCAGCACATTCCATTTGAAAGAATACTTGTCACACATCATGCCATTTAATCACTAATGGGAGTTGGTCAGAATTCATATCATTGCCCTTGTTATATAAATAAAGGAACTAAGAAGGGGTGTGATTATATTATGCAACTAGTATCTAACACAACTGAACTTAAACCCATACAGCTGCCCCCTCCCCTCAATTTCCTACAGTAGGATGGCTCCTCCAGGTGCCTGGAGGATAGAGAAGCTCTGTTATGAAGGAACCTATAAGCTAGAGAGGAAGAACAATATTTACATGTAGGAAATATATATAGATATATACACAAAACATTTAAGAAAGATAATACAAGTGAGTCAGTGTAGAAGAATAACACAAATACTTAGAAGGCATGAGATTGAAGAATATATAGATGTGCACACAAAGTGTTTAAGAAAGATAATACAAGTGAGTCAGTGTGGAAAAATACACAAATGTTTAGTGGGCATAAGGTGGAAGAATCTGGACAAGAGATAACCTGAAGTTCCAGATTGGGATGCTACTGGGCTTAAAAGGTAGAACATCAATACAAGATGCCCCTATGGAACACCAACTTCAAGATGGTTTGGGGCCCACCATGCCAGCAGTTCATCTGTGGAAGATACCAGCTTCATGGATGACCCACAAGTATCTCAAACTCAATTTTCTCTGAGTGAACTCTTTATCCCTCTCCTTACCCCATTCTTGCTCCATCTGTGGTTTCTAGCTCAGTTGGTGTCATTTCCACTTATTTGCCCAGCCCAGAAGTTGAGGTCCCTTTCCCTTACACACCAACTCTTAGTGATTTTAATTTTTAAATTCTTCTTGAACTCAACACCTTCCCTGATTTCTCCTATCACTCTCACAAGTTCTTGTATAAATTATTTGTGTTCCATCCTTAGATGTATACATGTATGTGATTTTTCAAACATTCATTACAATGGAGTAATATACTATAGATATTAAGTGTGATTTATCCTCTTTACTTCTCCACTTCCTTTCTGCAGTAACCAGATAGATCATTTACTGCTTGACTCAGGGGAGGGATTTGACTGGTTGGAAGAGAGAAACAATTCTTTCTGACTTAAAATTTGAAAAGCTTAAGATACATATCTGATGAAAATTCAGCATATATACAGAATGTTCTTCTTCTGCATACTATCACACCCAAAAAAGATTTGTGCAATGAAGATTGGGAGGAGAGAGACAGACAGAGAGAGAGACCTGTTGCCAGCTTCTCAGCATTGCTTTCAAGCTAGCCTCAAGTCAAAGGTTGCCTCTAGCTAGATGGGCCAGATGGGATAGAGGGATAGATCTGCAGAGTCCTAGAATCACATTAGGGCTGAGAGAGCACAGGGAGATGCTCTGCCAGAATACCTCCATTGGTCAGGACCATGGTCATGTAGTAAAAAATGTAGGGAGATGACCCTCCAAAAAGTCCTGGAATTGCTGAAATACTCCACAAACCTTGGTCTCTGTAGGAGGGAGTGACCTCAAGAAGGTTGTAGTTAAAGTTTTCTAGCAACCTGATCAGACAGGAGGCTTGACAGAGAAAGTAAGGTGAATTATAAAAGATGTACTTCTTGCACACTTAAATTTGTAGACTGAGATTCATAGACACTAAAACCCTACTGAGCAGTTCTGCTCTGTACACATAGAATCACCATGAGTCTAAAATGACTTGGCAGCAACTAACAACACCAACTACCCCTATTTCTTGCTAATAGATCTGAGACTTATAAATTCCATCTTAAAATAAAGCAAGGCTCCATTTATCTCTCTGAGACCCACTTCCCCACATGCAGCTGTCAGAGTGCTCTAGCTACAAAATGTATCTGATTATTTCATTCAAACTTTTCAGGACTCCTGCATCACCTCCAAGATCAAATCCAAACTTCATAGTGGGTACCTCCATGTTCTTACCCCACTCACTACTCCAGTTTCTCTCCTTCCTCCCACCTTTTTTTGTTAGCTGCTATCAAGTTGGTTCCTGATTCAGGTGACTCCATGTTGTTAGATGTCATCGAGTCATTTCCAACTCATAGCCACCCTATGCACAGCAGAACAAAACACAGCCCAGTCCCATGCCAGCTCCATGATCCTAGCTATAGTTGATATCCCTCATTCCACATCCTCTTCTGAATCGAGCTTGCATGTCTGGAAGTTCTCTGTTAATATATTGCTGCAACCATTTTTGAATTATCTTCAGGAAGATTTTACATCTGTGTGATATTAATGATGCTGTTCGATAGTTTCCACATTCTGTGGGATTACCTTTCTTTGGAATGGGTACAAATATGGATCTCTTCCAGTCAGTTGGCCAGGTAGCTGTCTTCCAAATCTCTTGGCATAACTGAGTGAGTGCCTCCAGCGGGGCATCCATCTGCTGAAACATCTCAATGGGTATTTTGTCAATTCCTGGTGCCTCATTTTTGCCAATTCCTTCAGTGCACCTTCAACTTCTTCCTTCAGTACCATTGGTTCTTGATCATATGCCACCTCCTGAAATGGATGAACATTGACCAGGTCTTTTTGGTACAATGACTGTGTATTCATTCCATCTTCTTTTGATGTTTCCTTCATCATTCCATATTTTGCCCATAGAATCTTTCAATATTGCAACTCAAGACTTAAATTTTTTCCTCAGTTCTTTCTGCTTGAGAAATGCTGTGTACATTCTTTCCTTCTGGTTTTCTAACTTCAGGTCTTTGCACATATCATTATAGTAATTGGCTTTGTCTCCTTGAGCTGCTCTTGGAAATCTTCTGTTCAGCCCTTTTACCTTGTCATTCTTCCATTTGTTTTAGCTAATCTCCACTCAAGGGCAAGTTTCAGAGTCTCTTCTGACATCCATTTTGGTCTTTTCTTCCTTTCCTGTCTTTTTAATGACCTCTTGCTTTCTTCATGGATGATGTTCTTGATGTTATCCCATAGTTCTTCTTGTTTTTGGTCATTGGTGTTCAATGCATCAAATCTATTATTTAGATGGTCTCTAAATTCAGGAGGGATATATTCAAGATCATATTTTGACTTTCATGGACTTGTTTTAATTGTCTTCAACTTCAAATTGAATTTGCATACAAGCAGTTGATGGTCTGTTCCACAATCAGCTCCTGACCTTGTTTTGGCTAAAGATACTGAGCTTTTCCACCTCTTGCCACAGATGTAGTCAGTCTGATGCCTGTGTACTCCATCTGGTGATGTCCATGTATATAACTGCTGTTTGTGCTGTTGAAAAATGGTATTTGCAATGAATAAGTCATTGGTCTTGCAAAATTCTATCATGCAGTCTCCAGCGTTATTTTAACACTGAGGCCAAATTTTCCAACTACCAGTGATTCTTCTTTGTTTCCAACTTTTGCATTTCAGTCACCAGTGATAATCAACACATCTTGATTGCATGTTCAGTCAATTTCAGACTACAGAAGTTGATAAGAATCTTCAATTTCTTCATCTTTGGCCTTGGTGATTGGTGCATAAATTTGAATAATCATAGTATTAATTGGTCTTCCTTGTAGGCTTATGGATATTATCCTATCACTGACAGCATTGTACTTCAGGACAGACCTTGAAACATACTTTTGTGATGATGAATGCCACACCATTCCTCTTCAAACTGTCATTGCTGGCATATTAGATCATATGGTCATCTGATTCAAAATGATCCAAACTGGTCCATTTCAGCTTACTAATGACTAGGATATCAATCTTTATGTATCTCATTTCATTTTTGACAACTTCCAATTTTCCTAGATTCATACTTTGTACATTCCATGTTCTGATTTTTAATGGATGCTTGCAGCTGTTTCTCCTCAAATTGAGTCATGCTATGTCAGCACATGGAGGTCCTGAAAGCTTTACTTTATCCATATCATTAAGGTTGGTTCTGATGAAGCAGCTTTTTCCCAGTCCTATTTTGAGTGCCTTCTGACCTAAGGGGCTGATCTTCCTGCACTATATCGGATAATGCTTCAGGGGTATTCGTAAACTTGCCCAGTAATGTATCAGACAGTGTTTCTCTGCTATTCATAAGGTTTTTCCTGGCCAATTTTTTGAGAAGTGGATAGTCTCTTCCTTCTTCCTAGTCTGTCTCAGTCTGTAAGCTGCATTGAAAGCCTGTGCACTATGTGCAACCCTGCTGGCATTTGAGACACCAGTGGCACAGCTTCAAGTCTCATAGCAATATGCAAGCCAGTTTGAAAGTTCCTTAGCTGTTCAAAACCTTTCTGCCCTCCCCTTACCTGTATCCCAAAGCTCTATCATCCCTGCCTCATCCCCCCTTCCTGCCTCTTGGGTGTGTGGCCTGTATCCCTCCCCTTACCTGGATCCCATGACTCTGTCTCAGCCCTGGCTCCTCCAGTGCCTCCTGTGTCTAAGTGCCTGGCCTGTCTGCCTGCCCATACCTAGGTCCCCATGGCTCTGTCTCAGCCACAAGAGAGCTCCTCTATAAAGATTCAAAAAAAAAAAAAAAAAAAAAAATCCAAGCAAACCCACTGCCATCAGGTTGATTCCAACTCATAGTGACCCCATATTCAATGGAATGAAACACTACC
>NW_006921902.1:3417779-3426512 GCF_000298275.1 Orycteropus afer afer | reverse complement strand
CCGAGGAGTGGCTAGTGGGTTTGAACCGCCAGCCGTCTGGTTAGCAGGCAAATGTCTTAGCCACTATGCTACCAGAGCTCATATATATATATATGTGTGTGTGTGTGTGTGTGTGTGTGTGTGTGTGTTGTTGTTGTTTATGTACTGTCGAGTCACACCCGACTCATAATAACCCCTCCTTGGGTTTCCGAGGTAGCAGTATCACTACGGAAGTAGATTGCCCCATCTTCCTTCTGGGGAGTGGCTCGTGGGTTTGAACTGCCAGCCTTCTGGTTAGCAGTCAAGTGCCTTAGGCACTACGCTATCAGAGAGCTCTCTCTCTCTCTCTCTCTCTCTCCCTTTCTCTCTCCCTCTCTAAATATATATATTTGGAGTGGGTGTCTGATCGGATGAAGAAGACCATTCTGTCCATCTCCTGAATTCTCTCACAGCTCTATGTTTTAGGCTGTTAAATTTTAAGTCAATAAAATAATTTCTGCCTAAAGGATAAGGGTAATAATGCAGAAACAATTATAGTCACAAACAGAAGTCACAGATAGAAGCCCAGATTTCCTTTCTCCCCTTTCTCTGGAATTTATGACCCCTTTGACAGAGGGACAATTCTTTCTTTCTCTCAATGAGGTTCTAAGACTACAGGGAGCTTAATCTAATCAGACCTTAAGGAAAAGAAGAAACTAGAAGGCCCAAAAGAATAGAGGAAATTTTATTCCTACAATACAGACTTTTCCTGCATGAAATCAGTTTGATTGAAATATTATGATTTTCCATTTCACCAGATTCCCTTTGGCACTAGCATTGTATCTGAATAACCTAGTTAGCATTGCATTCTTTTCTTTTCCTTGTGTGTCTGTGTGTGTTGGCAGGGTGGGGGACAGTGCCTGTGTGAATGTCTGTATAATATGTACTGCACTATATTTGTATATAAAGGTAAAGAATAAAGAAAAGAGAAGATAGTTGTTTCCTTTCTCTTCTTTCATATGTTTGCATTTATTTTGTCTAGAAGGAAACATCAGTTGGAGTATGCCTGGCTCAGAATGGTGCAGAGCTTTCCATTAACACTCTGTCTGTGTACAGACAGGCATAAAAAAGATAGAGGTGTTCAAATCCAATCTGTGAGGCTGACTTTTAATCAGGGCAGCCAGTGATACAAGCTTATTTTTAAATATGAAAAAGAAAATCCCATAAAGGTCCTTGGGAATATTTGCATAGAAAACACACCTGTTCTGTGGTTAGTAAAATTCTTTGGGCTTGAGGAAAAGGGCAGTGAAAAGATGCAGAAAGGAAATGATAAGAATGGTGGCTTATGGTGAACAAAAAAGCACAGTGGGGAGAAGGGGTGATGCCAGAGTTTCGTGCATTATTTCATGGAAAATTAAGTTCACTCCAAAAGATAGTAATGAAGAAAATAAGCAGTCTGGAGCTAAGTGAGCCACCTCCTTCCAAAACATTCACTCATATCATGATGTGGGAAGCAGCCGGGACAATTACTGACAGTCTTTTTAGTCAGAAGCCAAAAGCTGTCCCATGGGGTGATTGTCTCTATTGGAGGGGTCTTTTATATTTAGGTTCTTGGAAGCATAGAGTAATGGAGAGAGGAGATAAAAGAAACATTTATCAAGCTAGATGAAGCCCTCAACCTCAGAACTATGACATCTTGGGCTGGCTAATTTTATGTTGCAGAGTGTCCCCTATGTGCCATAGGATGTTTAGCAGCATCCCTGGCCTCAACCCACTAGATTCTAGAATCACACCCCTCCAGTTGTGACAACCAAAAGTGTTTCCAGACATCACCAAATATGTCCTAGGGGCAAAATCGGCCCAGACTGACAACAATTGAGCCAGACTATGTGCAGTTGGCACATACTATCTCATGAAATTTTCACCACAGACAGGCCTTTCCCTTCTATTTGACAGATAAGAACCCAGGCTCAGAGAAATGGTATAACTTATCTAAGACTCACAAAGTGAAAAAGTGACAGAGTTGAGATTAGATTCTAGATCTATTTGATTCCAGAGCCTGAGGTCCTCTGGTCATACTACACTATCCCCAGAATGAGTTAATTTCATGTTATCCCTGACCTATCTGTCCTCTGGGGACTAGCCATCATATATGGCAAAATACGAAGAAGGCTAAAAGCCCCTCTGCAGTCAAGTCTTTTCTTTTTTTTTCTTTAACTGTGTTTTGGGTAAAAGTTTATAGAGCAAATTCATTTTCCATACAGCAGTTCACATACACTTTGTCTCATGACATTGACTGCAATTTCCCACAATGCAAAATTTCCCCTCCTTCCTCTTCCCCATAGTTACCTCTTCCCTGTGTCCTTCCTTCCCATTCACTCCTGCTCCCTGAGCTGTCTACCTGTGCATACACAGCCCTTCAATTCTCCCATGATTGATCTCTCCAAGGAGTGTATCTACCTAGTGTAAATATTCAGCTCATATGTCTGTCTTTTGTTTGGCTGGAAGCCACAAGAGTAAGCTCAATTCCAGACCTGAAAAGCAGCTATGGGACATAGTCTCAGGGGTTCCACCAGCTTCTATCAGACCAGCAAACCTGCTCCTCCCACTTTTTTTTTTTTTATTTTTATGATTTTGAATTTTGTTCCACATTGTTCTCTCACTCTATCCAGGATCTCCTACATAGATCCCCCTCTGAGTTGTTGACAGGGGTAGCCTGGTACCACTTGGTTCTTCTGGTCTCAGTCATATAGGCTGAGGATTGCATAGTGTACCAGTCACTTGGACTAATTGTTTCCTTACATCTTTGGTTTTCTTCATTCTTCTTTGCTCTGGACTAGGAGAGACCCATCATTGCATCTAGATGGCTGCTTGCAAGCTTTTGAGATACTAGTCGCTGTTCACCAAAGTAGGATGTGGAGCAATGTTTTTGTGTAGTATGTTATGCCAATTGAGCTTGATGTCCCCTCCTCTCCAGTCAAGTTTAATCTCAGGTGTTACTTGAGCATCTCAAAGTCCTCCTTCCCCTGTTTGCTTCAACCACACCAGATAGTCCATAATTAGCAAGTTAATTATTTAGCTTAAATTATGTCTTGGCCTATTGAAAAATAACAAAACTGAATGATAAAACTTGGAAAGATTATGTGTTAAACTGATTCATAACTCAGTGAGAAGGAATTTGGCAGATCCAAATTTACTAGAAGGAAATGCACTATGCTGGCAGTCCATTTTCCATTAGAATGGGACTAGAGTAGAGGATTTTGTAGGCAAATGAACACTGGACAATGCCTTCTTAGTGATATTATATATGTTAGAAAAAGTAGTGTATATGTTGGTTTGATTTCCTGATGGGTTCACTATTTTAGTATTTGCAGTAATACTGTTGGTGCAATGATTAAGCATTCTGCTGCTAACCTAAAATTTGGTGGTTTGAACTCACTCAGCAGGTCTGTGCCCTTAAATCTGCTTCCACAAAGAAAACACAATGAGGCAGTGCTACTCTGTCATATGGTGTCATTGTGAGTTAAAATTGACTCTACTTCACCCAACAACCATAACAGTACACTATCATTGTGGTAAAATTAGCACAAGTAGCAGCATTCTGTGTGGCCAGTTTTCAATAGAAGATACTACTCATAAGAATGTAAATACTTCTGAATGTCCATGGTTGATGTTTACTGCTATTAGTCAGCTTAAGGCTTTACCTGTTCTTATCCCCAAATCTTTTATGTTCCCTTAGCAATCTCTTTGTCTCCAATCTCCATCCTATTTATTCATCTGTTCTCTATCCTCCTCATTTATAAGAGTCATCTTTCAGTATTGTTCATCTGCCCATACCTCTCTCCCTTTCGAATGCTCCAAAGGTTGCTCCTTGAACTTCAAGATAAATTCCAATGTCCTTGGAATAGCTCATGTGTCTACATCTTTCTTAACATGAGTTAGGCCTCTTTTTTTTGTCACTGCTTCTGTTGCAATCACACAGACTAGGGAAAATTCCCCAAATGCTCTTGATTGCTTCACACCTGCTGTACAATTTGCCTGGAATAACCCTTCCAGTTTTCTCCAGCTGGCTAACTTCTTCTTGTCCTGAAATACTTAGCTCAAGAATATCTTTCTATTCCCATATATGCTACCACAATATCCAATGTCATTCTATATGATCATTAAATGCTTACTTATCATCATATGTGCTGATGTTTATCTTAGCAGTTTGTCCTCCATGCCTAGCACAATTAAATACAGAGGTGATAGAAGACATAATAAATGTTTGTAAAATGGCTCACTAGTTAGGTTGCCTGGCTGAATCCATTAATCATTGCTGCTTAAGACCAATCATATACCTTCTCCTTTTGACAGCTTAACTTAGTACTGAAACTTTAAAATCTATCAGATATTCAGAAACAAATAAACCATTTTTGGGGGGAGGGGAGATCAGTGACTTCCATTCTTTCTCTCTGGAGAATTGATTGAGTGAGCCCTCAATATTCAACCTCTTCCACCATTCATATATTCAAAATCCAGAGGGAAAGTAGCTGAAAAATGCAACAGTTGACAGAATTAAAACAAAGGAAGTTTCTTCAGTCTTGGCTGGATTTGAAACAGCCTGCTGATATGTCCTCATTGTTCATTATTTATGGTATATTTTACATGCTACAAAATTTTTAAGGATTGTTATTATTGAGTCTCAACCATACAAAGAGGTCTTTATTTTCCTCCATGCCTCCACTCTAATGCCAAAATGTTCCCTTGCATGTAGCAGGTGCTCTATAACTGTGGATCTACTACTACCTGACTAATGTTAGTAGTATATCTTCCTGCATGAGAGCGAGAAGGAAAAAAAAAAAAAAAAAAACCTGCTTAGATTGTCTTATCCCAAGATGGATCATGGTAAGATTTCAAGCTGTTCTGAGCTGAACATTCCACATGGAAACTATTTATTAATTTATTTATTCTGCCCACCCACCTTTCTTCACAACTGTAAATGCCTTTTGATAACAACTGTGGGTTATAAAAGGTGTTAGAAATATGTTAGGAACAGAAGGTTCAGAATTCTGTTCAGCTGTTAATAACTTGTGAGTAGTGTCAGCAATACAACAGCATTAGCTAGAGCTGAGATAGAGGAGGCAGCACAAGGGAAGCTGCTGGGTGGATCCCTATTCCTTTGGCCTCTCCTTTCCCTGAGGGCTATCAGGGGTACCCTCCCACCAGGATGAAGCTACCTGTGTGGTAGGAACCCAGGAGAAATCAGATGCTGATGTTATCTGAGGAAACAAAGAAGTTTCCTTCTTTTGGGGCTACAGCAGATTTATTTGTCAGCCAAATATAGCACCTATTTGGTGGTCCAAATGGTCTGAATTTGAAAAGAATTAGTGAACATTTTGTAGTAGTCCTCATGACTCTTACACTGAAATTATTTGTACTAGGTTGCATTAATTAAAAAAACAAAATGTAATTCATTTAGCACCTCTTTCCCACTTAGCTCCAAGAAAGAGAGGGCAAAATACTATTAGAAGCTTTTGTTGAAGAAGGTGTCCAGTTGTCTTTGAAGAGGAAGGGATAGATGTATGTATGCATTTGCATTGGAAAGGTGAAAACTATCCATTCAGAGATAGAGTTTCATCTTTCCTAGGCAGGTAAGGAAAGGGGTTATAGATGACACTAGTTCTTCAGTATACCTCCAGTGTGAGACTAGGTTCTACAGGGCAGACAGTAGTGAAGGACATTTTCGAGCATGCCCAGAGCAGAATGCTCAAGAGATAGAAGGTAGATGACAAGTGACCAGGGCCAGTGCTGGGCAATAGGGTCGACTGATGGCTGTAGCAACAGGAAAAGTAAAGCCTGGGATCATCATATGATTCTAGAATGGAGAAAGAGCAGGAAGCCCCAAATGACTGATATTGGTAGCTGTATGCTTGTTGTTGTTGTTATGTGCCCTCGAGTGGGACCCAACTCATAGCGACCCCTCCTTGGGTTTCCGAGGCAGTATCACTACAGAAGTAGACAGCCCCATCTTCCTTCTGAGGAGTGGCTGGTGGGTTTGAATCTCCAGCCATCTGGTTAGCAGTAAAGTGCCTTAGCCACTATGCTACCAGAGCTGTATGCTTCGGGCAGATTAAATTTGATTTTGAGAAATACAGTAAAGGGACATTTATTAGACTGTTGTAGCATATCAGCTATATATTCCTGGAGAAGTGAGAAACCTCATAGAAACATAGAACTAGAAATAAACAGGCTGTTGATTAAGCCCCATGTTATACCAGCCACTGTATATAATCCCTACAAATAAAGTAATTTCCATCCTCTAAGATCACACACTCTGTATTTTGATAGTTCATATTTTTATTTATTTTTTTAATAGGAATTTAGAATTAATTACTACTCTCTAATACTTACCACTAGGAAAGAAGTTAAAAGAGAAGGTAATTTGGGGCTAGAAATTGTAGTTCAGCCCTTTTTCGTTTTTATGTAGGAGCCACATTCATGCATGACTTCCTTGGTCATAACAGTTTCATCTCAAAATCCATATCATTCTTAAAAAGAAAACAAAACACTGTGGTTCAGAGCATTGACTCTAGAGCAAAAGATAGACCTGGATTTAAATCTCCATTCTGTCCCTTGGTAGATGAGTGGTCTTGGTGAAATTATTTATTTCCATAATCTTATTATGTCTCCATCTGAAGAATAGTTTGTAATAGTAACTACCTCAAAGCTCTCTTGAGAATTAAATATGATGGAACTTGTATCATAATAGGGGTAAAAGACTATAAACAAAGAAATAATTATATACTCCATTTTCTAGTAAAGGAATAAAAGCAGGACAAAGGAATAGAAATCAGGGGCACGACTGGTGGTTATTTTTGATAAGTTTATCAGAAAAGGCTACACCCAGGAAAAGGCATTTGAAGGAAGAAGTGAGAAAGCAGTCTGATACACATGAAACACTTATTTTTTCTCAGGCACCAAGTTGAAAGGTACATAAATGCTTTTTACTCTGTGATTCAGAAATATAGAAACTGATTCAATTCAGGATGAAGTCCCTATTTTTGAACACATAAGTTTGGTAGAGATTTTTTAACTGCCTTTCTTGTATCTGAATTTCTGGCAATGCCAAAGGCTGTAATAAGTTTAGAGCTCAGAAAATGCTTTAAGTATGAAGACACTATCCTTGAAAGACTGTTCTAGCAGATGTGAAGAATAAAATATAAAAGAAACAGGATGATACACACAAGAAAGTATGAAGGAGTATGTCTTTCTCTCTACTCTCTCTCTCTCTCTCTCTGTCTCTGTGTGTGTATGTGTGTGTGAAAGAGAGGGAGAGAGAGAAAGAGAGAGAGAGAGAAAGACAGACAGAGACAGAGAGATAGAAAGGAGGAAAAGAGAATGAATAAAGGAAAAATAACAATGGAAACAAGAGCAGGTATAGAATAGGGAGATGTCTTTTCTTCTTCTCTTAATAAAGGATATATTTTGATTTAATGTGTTTCAGTGGATTCTCAGTGGGTTTCTGAGTCTCAGTTTTTTGTATTGCATTATTTGGACTATATAACGAATCAGCTACCCAGAAAAGCAGTGCCATTTATTCTCAGTTCTGTGTGCGTCCCTACCCTCCTACCGCTCTGATGCCAACTTTTGGCATTTTCCATTGGGCAATTTATATGCTATCACCTGCCAGCTTCCCCATAGTACTTGTGTTTGATCTCATACAGACTCCCCTCTCCAATCTGTTGATGAAATAATAAATCTGGGGACTTTTGAAGATAGTGCACTGTAGGAGAGCATAAATGAAAATCTTTTTTTGGTACTTAGGTATTCTGAATGATGCATGCCCCCCCCCACATCCCAGTGATGATGTGGTCTACATTGTGCACGTCCTTTCAGACACATTTACGCAAATCCATAAAGCAAGAGAATCCCTAAAAGCCTGTAATTTTCCAGGCAATATGGGACATATCATATTGGTAATGGAATATTCTTGTAAAACAGCATGATCCTAAGCAAAGCTATCTATTTTATTTGATTTAAATTGTTTGAGGCACTTTTGAGTTCCTGATATGATAGCAACAACCTTACATAATTTAACTTAACATGAACCTGGCTCTCAAAAAACTTAATGTTCCAAATAGCATGCTTGTTTAAGACATTAATATTTCTAAAACACTTCTTTGGACATTTCATAGTCCTATTTGAATGCCTTCCATTTCCAGTTGCCTTCAAGTTGATTCTTGATGTGGCCTCATGTGTGTCAGAGTTGAACTGTGCACCATTAAGCTCTCAATGATGGATTGGAAGCAGTTCATCACAACAAGGTACCTGTGGGTGGACTCCAACCTCCAACCTTCCAGTGAAAAGCCATATATATTCACCATTTGCACCACTCAGGGGCTCAATTTGTTGTTGAACACATTTTAGCCCCTTTAAAGCTCTGGTGGTCTAGTGCGTAAGACATTTGACTGCTAATCAGAAGGCTGGCATTTCAAACCTACCAGCCACTCCTCAGAAAGAAGATTGGGCAATCTACTTCCATAGAGATACAGCCTGAGAAACCCAAGAAGCGGTCACTATGAGTAGGAACCGACTCGAAACCAATGAGTTTGGTTTGATTTGGTTTAACCTGGAGTCCAAGGTCTTCTCAGTCTGGGTTCAGATCCCTCTCCAGCCAGTCTCCCTCTTTCCTCCCATAAAAATCCTCTACTCTAGTATGAAGGGATGGACACTGGGAGGAGGTAACTATGGGGAGGAAGTGGGAGGGGAGCTGCTGCATTGTAAATTTTGGTC
>NW_006921902.1:3414772-3417429 GCF_000298275.1 Orycteropus afer afer | reverse complement strand
ACTCCTCGGAAGGAAGGTTGGGCAATCCTACTTCCATAGTGATACTGCCTCGGAAACCCAAGGAGGGGTCGCTATGAGTCGGGGCTGACTCGACAGCAAACAACAACAACAACAACAACAGAACTGCTCTACCCAAAGCAGGAGCCACTAGTCTTATGCAGCTATTTAAATTTAAGATGAGTAAAATTGCATAAGATGAAAATGTCAGTCCTTCAGTTGCACTACCCACATTTACACTATTAAATTTCTACCTATGGCTAGTGGTTACTGTTTTAGAGAGCTCAGATATGGCACTTGTCCATCATCTCAGAAAGTTTTATGGACAGTGCTTCTCTAGACTATTGATTTGATAAGTAGACATACTAATTGATTAGGTTCTACTATGGAAGATACTTTGTCAAACTAATAAACACTAATTCACTTAAGTCTATTATCTATCTATTGAGGATGGTATTATTAATATTCACATTTATAAAGGGAGAAACTGAAGGTCAGGAACCTTAACTGTGTCACTCAATGTCACACCATTAGTGGTAGGACCAGGATTAAAACCAGGTCTTCTGGACTCCAAGCTTTCATACTACTCATTTGCTCTGTAATACCTCTTGTGTTGTTTGTTACCTTAGGTTTTATTTCACTTCTCATCATAAAATTTCGGAATTGAAAAGGCTTCCAGATCTACCAATTCAATGGCTTTATTTTATAGAAGAGGACAATGAGATTTCAAAATGTGAATCACTCATCCAAGGCCACAAAGGTGAAGTTACTGACTAGAAACCTGAGCCCCTTAACTCCAGTTGGAGATCCTTTGTCCACCCCAGTACCCCATCTCCTGCACATCCTTCAGTGCCTAACAAACAAGTCCTACCCTTCAATCACGAATGTCCAGGGTGCTGCCATTCATTTTTTAAAACATCCCTGAGAAACCTTGCAAAGAAGCTTCCTGGAGAGTTCAAGAAATGCGGAGGAACACCAGACAAGCTGAAGCGACCAAAAGGCAGTCCCTGAAGCTGCAAGAGTCGGGAAAAGCCTCCAGATCCAAGAACTTTGGATTTGCCAGCTTCTATAAACCCTAAAGTAGGCCAGCCATGGTTGACTGTGACCCCAGGTCCCGGTACCTTTCCCAGAACACCACTGCCCAGAATCATAACATTAGAACTAGAAGATATCCGAGTAACCCCAAGGACACTCCGGACCTGGACCTGGATGACTGAAAAGGTGCAATATTCCCCTTGTTACTCTTACACCCCACACCCGCTTGGTGAATGGAAAATCGGCCATCCCCCACTTCCACCCACCTTCTGGGCTCACAGGAACTCCATCTCACTCTGTGCGCTCGGATGGAGACTGGGTGTCCTGCACTGCTCTCCCCCCAATTTTTTTTTTCTCCCTTGCTTTTTTCTGTTTTTTAGTGTGCTTGCTTTTGTCTATTTTAAAAGTACTACTATTATTAATACCTTTGTCCTTTTTACTAATATTTTTTATTCTTTCCCTCCCAGGTCATAGTTTTCAGCTTTTTTCTTTTTCCTGTTCCTGGTTTTAAAATTTGGTTGTTATTTTTTTCCTTCTTTTATCTCATGGTTACCCATTGCTTGTTTTTCTTTTTGCATTTTTTCCTATTTTTTCTTCATTATTCCCCTTCGCTGCCTTTTTTCTCTTATTTCCCTACCCCAGATATTGCCAGTTTTCTTGTTTTTTTTACTGACCTTCTTGTTTGTCCAGAGAGCACAGCCATTTTGAATGTTTACAAGTGGCAACCATTTTGGATTTTCAAGTGATAGCATTCTCATTTGGATTCCAGGGACCTAAGAACACCAGGAAGCGAGGTGGGAAGCAGGGAGAGGATTAAAAAAAAAAAAAAAAAAAGGCAAAGGGGGCCAGAACAGATTGAGGAGTCAGCCACAGGGACCCAGGTGAAGAGAGGGAACCCAGGCCATGCCCCACAAGGAGCGAGGTGGGAAAGCAAGGAGAGGAGAGAAAAGGCGAAGGGGTTAGGAACAGATTGAGGATTCAACAGCAGGGAGCCAGGTGAGGAGAGAGAACACAGGCCACTCCCCACAAGCAATGAGGCAGGAAGCAGGGAGAGGACAGAAAAGGCAAAAGAAACTGGAACAGATCAAGGAGTTAGCCACAGGGATCCAGGTAAGGGTGGTTGGAGGGGTTTCCAACAGCTAAGGAAAACAAACTTGTCTGTTGGTTTGTCCTACTGTGGTGACATATTGCTGTGATTCTTGAGGCTGTGCCACTGGTGTTTCAAACCCAGTGGGGTGCACATGGTGCACAGGTATCAGCCCAGCTTGCAGACTGAGAAAGACTAGGAAGAAGGAGGAGGCCATCCACTTCTCAAAGAATTGGCCAGGGAAAACCTTATGAATAGCAGAGAAACACTGTCTGATACATTACTGTGCAACTTTATGAATAGTCCAGAAACATTGTCCAATACAGAGGAGCAAGATGAGTCACTTAGCTTAGAAAGTGCTCAAAGTAGGACTGGGAAAGAGCTGCATTATCAGAGTAAAAGCAGCCATACTCATATGGATAACATAAAGCTTTAGAGACCTCCATTTGCTCAAATTGAGGAGAAACAGCTGCAAGCACCCATTAATAATCAGAACATGGAATGTAAAAGGTATGAATCTAGGAAAATTGGAAGTTGT
>NW_006921902.1:3401378-3414339 GCF_000298275.1 Orycteropus afer afer | reverse complement strand
TTCAGCCAGAACTAGGCCAGGAGCTGATTGTGGAACAGACCATCAACTGCTCATATGCAAGTTCAACTTGAAGTTAAAGACAATTAAAACAAGTCCACGAAAGCCAAAATATGATCTATAATATATCCCTCCTGAACTTAGAGACCATCTAAAGAATAGATTTGATGCACTGAACACCAATGAACGGAAACCAGATGAACTGTGGGAGGATATCAAGAACATTGTCCTTAAAGAAAAAGCAAGAGGTCACTAAAATGACAAGAAAAGAAGAGAAGACCAAAATGGATGACAGAAGTGACTTTGAAATTTTCCCTTGAGCAGAGAGTAGCTAAAGCAAATGGAAGAAATGACAAGATAAAAAATTGAACAGAAAATTTCAAAGAACAGCTGGAGAAGACAAAGCCAATTACTATAATGAAATGTGCAAAGACCTGGTGTTAGAAAACCAAAAGGGAAGAACATGCTTGGCATTTCTCAAGCTGAAAGAATTGAGGAAAAAAATTAAGTCTCGAGTTGCAATATTGAAAGATTCTAAAGGCAAACATTGAATGATACAGGGAACATCAAAAGAATATGGAAGGAATACACAGAGTCACTGTACCAAAAAGAACTGGTCGATCTTCACTCATTTTGGGAGGTCGCATATGATCTGGAACCAATGGTTACTGAAGGAGGAAATCGAAGCTTCAATGAAGGGATTGGCGAAGGACAAGGCTCCAGGAATTGATGGGATACACATTGAGATATTTCAACAAATGGATGCCGCACTGGAGGCACTCACTCAGTTATGCCAAGAGATTTGGAAGACAGCTATCTAGCCAACTGACTGGAAGAGATCCATATTTGTACCCATTCCAAAGAAAAGTGAATGCACAGAATGTGAAAATTATCAAACAATATCATTAATATCACATGCAAGTAAGATCTTACTGAAAATAATTCAAAAATGGTTGCAGCAGTATATTGACAGAGAACTTCCAGAGGTACAAGCTGGATTCAGAAGAGGACATGGAACAAGGGATATCATAGCTGCTGTCAGATGGATTTTGGCTCAAGGCAAAGAATACCAGAAAGATGTTTACTTGTGTTTTATTAGCTATGCAAAGGCATTTGATTGTGTGGATCATGACAAATTACGGATAACATTGAGAAGAACAGGAATTCCTGAACACTTGATTGTACTCATGAGGAACCTGTACCTTGACCAGGAGGCTGTCGTTGGAACAGAACAAGGTGGCACTTCATGGTTTAAAATCAAGAAGGGAGTGTGTCAGGGTTGTATTCTTTCTCCACACTTATTCAATCTATATGCTGAGCAAATAATCCAAGAAGCTGGATTATATGAAGAAAAGCATGGCATCAGGATTGGAGGAAGAATCATTAACAACCTGCAATACACTGATGATACAACTTTGCTTGCTGAAAGTGAGGATGACTTGAGGCACTTACTGATGAAGATTGAGGAACACAGTCTGCAGTATGGATTACATCTCAATATAAAGACAACAAAAATCCTCACAACTGGACCAATGAGCAGTATCACGATAAATGGAGAGAAGATTGAGGTTGTCAAAGAATTCATGTTGCTTGGTTCTACAATCGATGCCAATGGAAGCAGCAGTCAGGACATTAGACGATGTGTAGCACTTCATAGGTCAGCTGCAAAGGAACTCTTTCAAGTGCTGAGGGGCAAGGATGTCTCCTTGAGGACTAAGGTGCACCTGACACAGGCCATGATATTTCCAATCACTTCATATGCATGTGAGAGCTGAACAATGAATAAGGAAGACCGAAGAAGAGTTGATGCTTTTGAGTTGTGGTGCTGGCAAAGAATGCTGAAGGTACCATGGACTGCCAAAAAAACTAACAGATCTGTTATGGAAGAAGTGTAGCTGAGATGCTCCTTGGAAGCGAGGATAGCCAGACTTCTTCTCACCTACTTTGGTCATGTTGTCAGAGGGGACCATACCCTAGAGAAGGATGTCATGCTTGGTAAGGTGGAGGGTCGACAAAAGAGGGGAAGGCCTTCGACAAGATGGATTGACATGGTGGCTGCAACAATGAACTCAAGTATAGCAAGGATCATGGAGCTGGTGCACATTCAGGCGGTATTTCATTCTGCTGTGCATGGGGTGACTATGAGTCAGAAGCAACTCTACAGGACCTAACAACAACAACAACAGCAAGTCCCTCAATGCAGGAGCTCTGGTGGTATAGTGTCTAAGGCAATTGACTGCTAACCAGAAGGCTGGTGGTTCAAACCCAGCAGCCACTCCTCAGAAGGAAGATTGGACAATCTACTTCCATTTTGATACTGCCTTGGAAATCCAAGGAGGGGTTTCTATGAGTCAGGTCTGACTCAACGCCAGTGAGTTTGGTGTTTTGGGTTTGGGTCTCTAAATTCATGTGTTGCTTCATACTTTATAGCACCATGGCAGTGAGGAAAAATTATTTGAATTAGAAGGTGCTTAATAAGCACCCCCCACCATTTAATTTAAGACAAAAGAATTCATCTATACCTGACAAGAGTTGTAAAGACCAGAGGCCATGATCTAGTTTCCTCTCTTAGAGAGATGTGAGAAGTTTCTAATGCAAGGGTATTTTACATACCTTTTTAGACTTTGCCCTCTTCTGAGACAGAATAGGGAGTAGATGAGCAGTGATGTTGCAGAACAATTGCTTGGCAATTGACAACAACATAGTCATTCAACCACATTTGGCAAGATTCACTGAGCCACCACTATGTGCCAAGCATTGCAACAGGCACTGGGAATCCTGACATGCATAAGAAAGCCTGTGTGAAAATGTACCTAATGCCTAAGGCACTTGACTGCTAACCAGAAGGCTGGTGGTTCAAACCCACCAGCCACTCCTTGGAAGGAAGGTTAGGCAATCTACTTCTGTAATCATACTACCTCAGAAATTCAGGAAGGGGTTGCTATGAGTCGCGTCCGACTCAACAGCACATAACAACAACAACAAAGTTAAAACCAGATGAACACATAAAGGAAACAAATCTGTCCTGGGAGAAGTACAACCAGAATGCTCCTTAGGTGCCAGAATAGCCAGACTTTGTCTCACCTACTTTGGTCATGTTGTCAGAAAAGACTAGTTCCTGGAGAAGTATATCATACTTGGTAAAGTAGAGCATCAGTGAAAAAAGGGAAAACCTTTAATGAGATGGGCTCAAGCATAGCAACACTTGTGAGGATGGCACAGGACTGGGGATTGTCTAATTTCACTGCACATAGGGTTGCTATGAGTTAGAGCTGACTCAATGGTACCTAACAAAAATAATAATAATAATAATAATAATAACAGATAATAATTAAAAAAAAGATAATAAAAGATGAGTTGGGCACAGCAGATGAGCAGGTATGAAAGGAAGGACAGTGAGATTTCTTTTGCAAAGCAAACCCTGTGGTTTATGAAGTGGCTCCTCCGAGAGTGCCTGGTAAATGCTAAAAGCAAGATCAAGTTCTGCCTTCTCTCTGTGTAGGACAAAGCCTCCTGACCTTGGCAGATGTTCCCCTAGCTACAGAATGGTGATGGCTTCATATTTACTGCTGGAATTTACACACAGCTCTACCTTCTCAACTCTCTCAGACAGCCAAATTTCCCTTTAAAAGAACATTTCAGCATTGTTTGATTTTCAGTTCTCCCTCAGGAAAAGAAAGAAAAGGAATGGGCTGAGATGGTGGTGGAAGGAGGAAGAGGTTTGTTTCCATTTTTCAGATAGAGAGAGTCATTGGGTCAGGGCTATTGGCATAGGTTAAGGCCAGTTGATTGGGGTTCTTTGAGTGGAAGGAGGTCTGCCACAAGAGTACAGGTTGCACCAGTCTTCTTCTACCTGAGGACAGGAGCCAAGGCAAGTTGGAAGCAGCAATCATAGAGATAATTTACAAACTTTGTCTAGGCTTCTGCCCCTGACTCATATGAAAGGTCCCCTCAACAGTTCAGGCAGCTGGAGCAAGGACAACCCAGAAGAGGTTGACCAAGCACCAGGCCATTTCCACTGCCCAGCCAGAGCCAGAACTGATTGCTGCAGCTTCTGTGCTCATAAGAGAGCAGCCAGTGTAATTTCTGACCACATAACTGAGAAAGCTGCTGTCTCCTCCTGCTTACTTCTCACCTTGGCCACCCTTATATTCACTGCTTTTTTCTTGACCTCTTTCTTTGGCCTTTGTAATTTTTCCTGCTCAACCTTCTTTCTCTTCCCTTTTCTTAGCCACCATACTACTCCAGGCATTTATTTCCAGCTACTTGGTGCCCAATATAGAGATAGAACCTCAACTTATACTGCCTTAAGATTAAAAAAATAAAAATAATAAAGAAGAGGTGCTTGTTGCCTTCTAACTTGTCTCCTTGCTTTCCATCCTTGTTCTGCTTCAGTCTATTTTCAGCACTGTGACCAGAATGACCCTTTTAAACATAAAATGGGGCATGTCACTTTTTGACTGAAAAAGCTCTAATACTTCTGCTCATTCTGGGAGTTTAAGCCAAGCCCTTTTCAAGGATGACAGGCCTTTCATGACCTGAGCTCAGTCTTCTCTGACCTTCTGGCTCACCATTTTTTCTCCAGCTTGCTCTGCTCCAGGCAAACTAGACTTCTTGTTACTTTTCAAGCACACCAAGCAGACTTCCTCTCCCTGCATGCTCTTTCCTGGACCCTCATTGCTCATTCTTCCCTTCCTTCAGGTACCTGCCCCAAGGTCTCCTTTTCATACAGGCCATCCTTGACCACCACTACTGCCTTTGTGGTCAGTTGTGCACTCTTTATCTAATTTTTGTCTTTGGAACACAAATAAAGCATGGCTGAATTCTGGAACTCAAACAGTCATTTTCGAAGTCTCCCCTACGTCTTGAATCTTCTTTCTGTTTTAGTTCCATTCCTTTCCAGCAATTTCTCCACCAAGTTGGCAAGATGGCCCTCAGATTCCCGGGGACTTGACCTCCCAAATTGGCAACTCGGACACAAAGAAGATGATCCATTTACTATGAGTCCTGGGAAAATCCAAGAACTGATTCCAATCAAACAAATTGAGACTGGACTAATTTTTAAACTGATTTGTGTAACTAGGAGAAAGGATCATTGACTGACCAGGCTTGAGTCATGCATCCATTTCTGGAAAGAGAGCAGGGTGGAATTAACCTTCTAAACACAAGAGATAAGAAACAGGGAGTAACAGTTCTCAAAGGAAACTTCAGACACAGGCACCAGAAGGAAAGGAAGTGGGTACTGGAAAGAGGAAAACGACCCATACCGACTTGAGTACGAGTTCCAATTCCTTATATAATGCCCTTCCTTGTCTCTTAGCTTTTGTCTTAAAGTCTATTTTATCAGAAATTAATATTGCCACTCCTGCTCTTTTTTGATTGCCATTTGCTTGATATATTTTTTTTTCTAACCTTTGATTTTTAGTCTGTTTTTATCTTTGTGTCTAAGGTGAGTCTCCTGTACACAGTATATTGATGGGTTATATTTTCTTATCCAGTCTGCAATTCTCCATCTCTTGATTGGTGCAGTTAATCCATTTACATTCAGTGTAATTATCAACAAGTATGAATTTATCGCTCTCATTTGTGTGTGTGTGTGGTGTTGCTGGATTCTTTGTTCCATATAATTTTCTGTGCTGAGCTCATTTTATTTACGATTTCTTAAATTATCTCTTTAATTGCTAATATTTGTGTCTTTCTTCTTTTTTATTTTGATGAAAATGTTTATTAATTTTCTTTGAGGTTATTCTGTGATTTATTATTTTCTTCCCAAGTTTAGACAATCTGTTCTATCTCACAATTGTCTTGAATTCCTCTCCATTTGGAAGTTCTGCACCTACACTATTTATTCCTCTTTTTTTTTTTTTTTTTGTAGATGTACTCTTTTCCCAATTGGTGTCTCCAGTTCCCTGTGTATAGTCTTGTAAGTTTATTTTACTTTGGATACTTCCATATCTGGGTTGGTTTCTGGGTTATGTCATCATGTGTGTTAATCATCAGTTGTTGTCTGCTGTTGGTTTTCTGTCCAAGGACTCCCTTTACCATCTCTTGTAAGGTTGGTCTGGTTTAAAAAAAAAAAAAAAAAACCCTTAATTTCTGTTTATCTGGAAATGTCCTAATTTCACCATCATATTTGAGTGATAGTTTTGCTAGGTGTATGATTCTTGGCTGGCAATTATTTTCTTTCAGAGTTTTATATATCACCTGATGGCTTTCTCACCTGCATGGTTTTTACTGCTTGCTCTTTGCAGTTAACTTTTAGTTTTTCCCATGCTGCTTTCAGGATTCTTTGTCTTTTGTTTTAGGGAGTTTGATTATGATATGTCTTGGTAATTTTCCTTTGGAGTCTATGCTGTTTGGGTTTCATGAACTTCTTGAATGAATATCTTTTCATCTGTCATCATTTTAGGGAAATTCTCTTCCAACAAATCTTTGACAGTTTTCTCTGTGGTTTTATTTGTCTCTCCCTGTTTTGGAATTCTGATCACATATAAGATATTCCTCTGGATGATGTCCCACATGAATCTTAGGCTTTCTTCATTTTGTTTTCATCGTTTTTTTCTGATTGAACCTTTAATAAGTAGTATTGAGAAATTTGTCTTCCATCTCATTAATTCTTCCATTGATTTAATTCTACATGTTTGCCCTTTTAATGTGTTATCTATTTCTGAAATCTTAAAATTAATCTTCTGGATATCTATTTGTGGTTTGGCATGGTATGGTTTCTTATTTTTCATTTACTTGGTCAGTTTATTCTTGTATTGTTTCCCTAAATTGTTTTAGAGTTTTGTCAGTATTTTCTTTGGTCTGTCTCTCAATCCATTGAAGCTACCTTAAAATCATTATTTTGAATTCCTTACCAGGCGGTTCCAATGCCACTTATTCCTCAGGGAGGTTTTCTGGGTCTGTATTATGATCCCTCATTTTTACTACTTTATATTGCTTCTTTGTGTGAAGTGGGATGGTCAGTTGTCTCCAAGACATTGTGATATTGTATATATACTTAATTGGTGATTGAATGTGGGTGTGATTTGCCCAGGTTTTAAAATTTTCCTTTATTTTGTTTTGATATATCCAAGCAGAGTATTTGTATATATATCAAGTATATCCAAAAGAGTATTTGATATACTCTTTTCACTAGTTTGCAGCACCTAAGCACTCACCATTTCTCTCTTTGTTGGTGTGACAGACGATGGGAATGTATGCACAGATCTCTGTTAGCTGTTTGTGTAGCAATTTGGGCTGGTGTTGGCCAACATCTATCATTGATCAGCTGGTGCAGAAGCAGGTGGTGTCACTTGCTTAGTGGGTGGGGCTGCAGAAGATGTAGGTGTGGTTGAGTCATATGCGCATGGTTGATTTCCAGTTGTTAAGCACCAGTGCAGTTGCCATGCAATCCTCAGCAAGTATAGCTGATTTTTAGGTTGCTGCCTAGATCAGAATGCTGTTTGTAAATGTTCAAATTTGCTGTGCCATCAGGACAGCCACAGACCACAGATCCATTTCTCTCTTTATTCATTGGTTTCCTTCAGGCTATTTTACTATTCAATATTTAATCCATTTTTCTATCCTTAAAAACTCAGGGTTCCAGGATTATCTTCTTTATCTATTTCAATTGGTTTCTTGTTTCTTTGTTGTAGAGTGTCTGTGTATTCCACCATCTTCCTGGAAATCTGAAAGTTTCTTTTTGACATTGAATGAGACAGCACTCCTCTTCAATTTGTCAGTCCTGGAATGGAAGACTATATGATTGCCTGATTCAAAATAGCCAATATCAGTCCATTTCAGCTCACTAATGCTTAGGATATTGATCTTTATGTGTTCCATTTCATTTCTGACAACTTCCAATGTTCCTTGATTCACACTTCATAGATTCTATGTTCTGATTATTAATGGATGATTCAGCTATTTCTTCTCATTTTAAGTCATGCCACATGAGCAAATGAAGTTCTCCAAAAAAAGTTTGACTCCATCCATATCATTAATACTGACTGCTGCAAAAGACCTCTTTAAAGTGCTGGAGAGCAAAGATACCTCTTTGAAGATTAAGGTGTGCCTAACCCAAGTCATGGTATTTTCAGTAGCTTCATATGCATGTGAAAGCTGGACAATGAATAAGGAAGACTGAAGAAAAGTTGATGCTTTGGAGTTGCATTGTTGAAGAATACTGAAATTACCATGGGCTGCCAGAAGAATGACCAAATCTGGCCTGGAAAAAGTGCAGCTGGAATGCTCCTTGGAAGCAAGAATGGACAGACATTGTCTCACCTGCTTTGGTCATGTCAGAAAGGACCATTCCCTGGAGAAGGATATCATGCTTGGTAAAGTAGGGGGTCAGTAAAAAAGGGGGAAATGCCCAATGAGATGAATTGACACAGGGGCTGCAATGATGGGGTATCGTATAGCAAGAATTACGAGGATGGCACATGACCAGGCAGTGTTAGTTCTGTTACACATAGGATCACTATGAGTCAGAGATGACTAGATGGCACCTAACAACAACACCTACTACTTTGAAGGTGCAGTTCTTCCCTAGCTGTATTTTTAGTATCTTCCAACCTGATGGCGCATATCTCCCAGCACCAAATCAGGCGATGTTTCACTGCTATTCATAACATTTTTTTTCTTTTTTTAATTTTTTATTGTGATTTGGTAGAATTTTACAAAGTGAATTCATTTTACATTCAACAGTTCATATACACATTTTGTTTAGTGATATTAGTTACATTCCCCATAGTGTGACATCTCTCCTTCCACTTCCTCCCTGTGGTTACCCTTTCCCTGTGTCCTTGCCTATGCTTCCATGCCTCCTTACTTTTCTCCCTGTGCAGATACTGCTCTTCTGATCTCCTATGGTTGATTGTGCTGAGTATATCTTCCTGGTGCAGATGTTCAACTCATAGCCCTGTCTATTGTTTGGCTGAGAGTTAAGCCATGGGTGTGAGATCAACTCTAGACCCAAAGAGTGACTCTGGGCCATAGTCTTGGGGGTTTCAACAGTCTCTATCAGACCAGTAAGCCTGGCCTTTTTTTCTTTTTTTTTTTTATGATGTTGAGTTTGGTTCTACAATCTTCTCTCACTCTATACAGGATCTCCACTTTTGATCCCTTTCCAAGCAGTTGGCATTGGTAGCTGGGGATCATCTGGTTCTTCTGGCCTCTGAATCATATCAGTTGAGGGTCTCATGGTCCTTTAGTCCTTTGGACTAAATGTTTCCATGAATCTTTGATTTTCTTTACTTTTATTTGCTCATGAGGAGAGACCAACAGTTGCTACTTACATGTCCACTCACAAGCTTTTAAGACTCCAGTCGCTACTCACCAAAGTTAGATGCAGAACAATATTTCTGCATATTATGTTGTGTCAATTGAGTTTGAGGTCCCCCAAAACCATGGTCTCCAGCCCACAGGCCCAGTGACCTACTCCCTCAAGGTGTGGCTAAGAAGTTATCCTAATTTTGCTTCCTGTTTATGTCCTGAATAAGGCAATCAAATGCCTTAGGCACTACACCAGAAGAGCTCCCTAACCGCAGGATAGGGGTTAGGATTTACAACACGTTTTTGAGGGATACAGTTCAAACCATAACAGCCTCGAAACACTGGAAATTCATAAATAAGAGAGTAATAGGTCATGAAGTATATTTTTTAATCTCAAAATATTTGCAGGACAGAAAGGATGCCTTCAACTGGGGAGAAACTTCAAAACAGACTTGGAAGTATTGGTAGTGGCCCATTAAGCATGACTGCTTCTCATCTGTGAGTTTATCAAACTGTGTCTCCACAGACACAGATAGAGAGCACCTTCCCTTAAAGTAACCAAAATTTATATTTGCATTTATAGCACATACAAATCCCTAAGTAGGAATAACATCTTCATTTTTTGTTTTGTTTGGTCATATGTATATTTCCATTTGCTTATCCATACCTGTCTACCTACTTATCCACCTGTAGATTAGTGTTTGCTGTTACTCTTAATACAATATTATGTTTGTGATAATACTTGCCTTTATTGTCTGTAGCTCTGTTGCACCTCTCAGTGTCTTCCTTTTCCTTTTCCTTAGTGATATTGTGCTAGTCACACACTTTTCATAAGGTTTCCAGTGGCTAATTTTTTCAGAAATTGACTCCCACATCCTTCTTCCTAGTCTATCTAGGTCTGGAAGTGACACTTAAACCTGTCCACCATGGATGACTCTGCTTATATTTGGAATAGTAGTTTGCATAGCCTCCATCACCACAGCACCTCAAAAGCCACCACAGTTTGATAAACTGACAGATGAGTAGCAGTCATACTTACTGGGCCACTACAAATACTTCCAAGTCTGTTTCAAAGTTTCTTCCCAGTTGTAACCATCCTGTCTGTCCTGCAAATATTTTGAGATTAAAAAATATACCTCATGACCTATTACTCTCTTATTTATTAATTTCCAGTGTTTCAAGGCTGTTATGGATTGAACTGTATCTCTCAAAACATGTGTTGTAGACTCTAACCTTTATCCTGTGCTTAGGGAGCTCTGCTGGTGTAGTGCCTAAGGCATTTGACTGCTAACCAGAAGGTTGGCAGTACAAACCCACCAGTCACTCCTCAGAAGGAAGGTTGGACAATCTACTTCCATAGTGATACCCCTCGGAAACCCAAGGAGGGGGTCACTATGAGTCAGATCAACTGGACATCAGAGTGTGTGTGTGTGTGTGTGTGTATGCTGTGGTTATAATCCATTTGGGAATAGATTTTCTTTATTGTGTTAATGAGGCAGTATTCATGGAGGGTGTGTTTTAAATCAATCTCTTTTGAGATGTATAAGAGTAGATTAAGCAAGCAAGCAGAGATGGGAGAAGAAAGATGCCACACAACATGATTGCTAAAGGAATAGATGCTAAAAAGAAATAGGACATTCCCCCAGAGTGGACACAGATATAGAGCACCTTCCTTAAAGTAACCAAAAGTAGATTGCCCATTTCTCCTTCCAAGGAGTGGCTGGTGGGTCTGTACCTCCAGCCTTCTGGTTAGCAGTCAAGTGCCTTAGCCACTGAGCCACCAGACCACCTTCCATTAGAGTACTCACTAACTCACTGCCGTCGAGTCAGATCTGATTCATAGTGACCCTTCCTTTGGTTTCTGAGGCAGTATCACTACAGAAGTAGATTGCCCAATCTTCCTTTCAAGGGGTGTCTGGTGGGTTTGAACCAGCAGGCTTCTAGTTAGCAGTCAAGTGCCTTAGGCACTACACTACCAGAACTCCTTGCATTAGAGTAGGTGCCCTGAATTTGGACTTCTACCTTCCTAAACTATAAGAAAATAAATTTCTGCTTGTTAAAGTCACCCCCACTTTTGGTTTTGTAGCTGTAACAGCACTAACTAAAATGTTGTTAGATATTCATGCAAGACTTCTTCTTCTATCCCTCCAAGCTATTGTAGGTCACTTGAGGGTAGGATCGATTTCACATATTCCTCAGTAGCCCATTCAAAGCCTTAGAATAAATTACTAATGGTTTAAATGTCACTTTTCCTAAATTTCAGCTCTATTCCAAAAAGCTGGTGTTGAGATTTCTGGTTGTGTTTTACACTAAGAAGTAGGCAATGGGGCATCTGAAAAAGATGTTTCATAATATTCTCTCTCTCTCTCTCTCTCTCTCTTTCTTTCTCTCTCTCTCTCTCTCTCACACACACACACACACACACACACACGCTTTTCTTTCTCTACTGCCTCAAAGTCAAGATTAATAAAATCCCCAAATTTTTCCTGTTTACTTTTTTTTTTTTTTTCCTGGAGACAGTTGCCAGGGCTTTCATCTGACCTCAAGAGGTCTGCAGATGAATCACAATTGCATTACCTGTTCTCCAACCTTTTCCCACTCCTCACAAACCATGCATCTCTCAAAGTCTCACTATCTATATTTTTACCTTCTCTCTTAGCTACTACTGTGGTATAGTGAACATTGACTGAGAGACATGAGACCTAGCTTTATCACATAGGTGTGGGATCTTCAGGAAATTATTTCACCTATGAGCCTCAGTTTTTAAATTTGTGGAAATAGGAGTGTCATATGTATTTCATGGTTGCTATACAGATCAAGTACATAACCTATGAAAAAGCATCTAATTTTGTCAGATGTATACTAAGTGCTCAATAAATATTAATTGAATTATATTTCCTGTTTCTTTCTGATCCTGTCCCTCTTTATTACAACTGACATGAGATTGCCATCTAGTGGGCTTGCAGCTAACAAAGAAGAGGGCCTAAGCAGAGATGGGTGCAGAAGTGAAGACTGTATATCAAGGAACTCCTGTGGTATGGTCGTGGATGTCTGCTCAGCACTGAAGTTGAAACATTTTGCTTTCTTGCTCTGTGGTTCCATAGCTCAGAGACTGACAGCCTGCAGTTTTACAATTGGTCCCTGGACATGAATCTCTCATCTTCAGTAGCCCTGGACTAGAAGTCTTAAGATGTGAATTCAAGTCTCACATCTAGATCTCAGTTTCCACAATTATGTGGTGGCAAGAGTGGCACAGTCCTCCCAGGGATGTTGGATGGTTACATGCATGTCAGTATGTCAGGTGCTAAAGAAAGGTAAGATTTCATTATTGAGATTGAGAGAGTGATTCAGTAACTTTCCAGAATGAGGTGACTTAAGGACTTTGTAGTCCCCACTACAGTTTAGGCAGATGCAAGAAGCTGATCTCTATGATGTGGAACACCTCTCCTACTGTAAACACTCTCACCCTATCATGAGACATACAGGTGCTCTTTTCTATCACATTTTAGAGATGAAATAGTATCAGAGCAGGCAGATTCTTTCCTTCAGGTCTTCTAGTAAATGTACTCTTGGAAGAGGAGCCAAGATGCAGCCCAATGGCTCTCTGTCCATTCCTTTTCTGTTGTTGTTGTTGTTGTTGTTAAGTGCTGTCAAGTCATTTCTGACTCATAGCGACCCCATGCACAGCAGAACGAAACACTGCCCG
>NW_006921902.1:3394525-3399624 GCF_000298275.1 Orycteropus afer afer | reverse complement strand
TGTATCCCTGGGGCTGACTGCTTCTCTGTCCTTTTCTACTGAATATAATTCATATCCAGCAAGTTAGACAAGCTTTTTAACCATCACTGAAATAAGTGACATGAAGAAAGAGGCACAGCTGCCTGTCAGGGTGGGTTCTCTAGCGAAGCAAAAACAGTGAGATTTTGTGTATAGAAAAAGAGAAGACTACAGTGAGAGAAATTTGTCTCAAGGAAATGGTTCATGCTATTGTAGAAGCTGGTATACATTTTTAAAAAGAAAGGAAGGACCTAAGTCTGTGGGTCAGATATCAAGCTGGAGGCTTTCCTTGACTCACATAGCTACAGGGGCTGAGAAACCCAAGATTGGCAGGCCATACTGCAGGCTTCTGGCTTTGGAGGCCTACAAGTCCAATATTGGCAGGTAACATGGCAGGCTGTTGGCTCACAGGCTGTGAAGGCAACAATCCCAATATCAGCAGGCTAATTAGATGATGATGATAAGATGGAGGATTCAGAGCCTTTGCCAGAGCTTTTCCATATATATTGGAAACAGGTCACACCCAAAGAAAACTGCCTTTCAACTGATTGTCTGCTCATAGCAGATCTCATTATGGAGGTGGTTATATTATATAGATCTCATCATGGGAATGACTATATCATAACCTCTAAACCACTTAAAATCATGGCCCAGCCAAATTGACACAGAACCTTAACTATCACACTGGCTAGGAGTTTTATCAGTTCAGGTTCCAAAATTCCAGCTGGCTAACTTTCTCACCCACCCTTCTGTGATGATCAAGGCCTAACCTCAGAGTAACTGCTGTGTTACCAAAAAAAACCCCAAACTCACTGCCATCAAATCAATTCCAACTCATAGTGACTCCCTTTGGTTTTCTGAGGTGGTAAATCTTTACAGAATTAGATTGCCACATCTTCCTTGCATGGAGTGTGTGGTGGGTTTGAACAAACAACGTTCTGCTTAATAGTCAAATGCCTTAAGCATCACACCACCAGAGCTCCTAGAGTTAGTGGGGAGAAATAAATCACCCATGAAATGATGATGAAAGCCAGGTCTGGCCTTAGGGCCCTGTTTTCTATCCAAACCAAGCGCAGTTTAAAGAAGAAATTGTGTTATGTTAAAAAAAAAAAAAAAAGTCCTTTTCCTTTTCTGTTTTGCCCAATATGAAAATATTACTACAAGTATTACTGCTATAATAACAGCACAGTTACTACCACCACTATTACTACTATTATTCTAGTATGGGACACTACTGAGTACTCACTATCTGCTACCTATGTACCCCAAATGCTTACCACCTCTGGTGTCCTCAGGGCTAGAATTGATCTGTGCTCAAATCCCATAAGTGACAAATAACTAGCCATTCATGTCACCTCATTGGCTAAACCTAAGTATTTAAAGGGAGCTCTGGTAGCATAGTGGATAAGACACTTGCCTGCTAACCAGACAGCTGGTAGTTCAAACCCACCAGCCACTACTCGGAAGGAAGGTTGGGCAATCCTACTTCCATAGTGATACTGCCTTGGAAACCCAAGGAGGGGTCGCTATGAGTCGGGTTTGACTTGACGGCTCATAACAACAACAACAAGTATTTAAAAATGAGAAGAAAATGTGGGTGCTTCTTTTTTCTTTCTCTCCTTCTTTCTTTCCCTCTCTCCCCCTCCCTCCCCTCCTCCTTCCTTCCTTCCTTCCTTCTTCCTTTTTTGAATCTTTACCAAAGAATTATGAAGCTTGTGGTTAAGAATTTTAAGCAGCAGCTCAAGTCAGGCTGTGTGGCTTACAGAGTGTTTAGCAACCAACCAGAGGATCTCACAAGCCAAGCAATTTTATAATTATAATTTTATAATTAAGTGATAATTGTTTTTTTTTTTTGGAGTTTTGTTATTTTTTTTTCCTTGGGTAGCCTAGAGAAAGATAAACAGCTGCAGGAATCAATAAGCATCAATGTCATAGGCTGCATTCTCTGTTATTTATCTCAAACTTTCCTCTACAAGGAAAAACTATCTACTTAATAGAAGATTTAGAACATACCTGGTTTAGTTTCATGGTTGTTGCTATTGCTTTTACCTTTTTAAAAGCCAAACAAAATTGTTGGCAACCTGACAAAGGCTAGAATATGAGGAAATGAAAGGGTTTGATTCCTGGTGTTGTAGTTAAGTTGTGTTGCAAGTTGACTGGGCCTGGTTTAGAGTGGCTGGGCAGCTGGATATAGTTATTCCCCATGATGAGACTGGTAATCAACTCTATGATGGAATCTACTGTGAGCAGTTGAGTCATCTTAAGGATGTGGTCTGCTTTCATCATATAAAAAGTGTTGAGAAAGGCCTCAGAGCTTTCTAACATGCTTGGAACCTGCATTTTGACAAGTCTTTATTCAGCAGCCTGCCATGTTTCCTGCCAATCCTGGGACAATTACTAGACTTGAACTAGTGGCCTGCCATCTTGTTTGGTAATCTTGAGACTGTGCCATTTTATTTGTGCACCTTGAGTTTGTCAGTCTCAGCACCGAGCAGCTACCTGAGTAAAGAGAAGCTTCAAGCTTCAGTGGGTCAGGAGCAAGAGGCAGAGCTGAAGCCCAAGGTAGAGGAGCTTTCACCCAACTCCTAGAGTTGACACTTTGAACTTTGACTTCTAGCCTCCTAAATTGTACGGAAGTAAATCCTTGTTTGTTCAAGCCACCCATTTGTGGTATTTACTGTTAGAGTGGCACTAGACATAATCAAAACAGAATTTGGGGGAACTTCCAGTAAGATAGAGGAATAGGCAGACAAGCTACAGAGACCCTCTTCAACAAAGAAAAGAGAAACAAATTGATAGACATAGAAAATCCTGGAGCCGTGACCTTTGAAAGGAAGTATACAGAAGTGGACTAGGCACAAACAAGTGGAAAATCCTGAATGAAAACTGTGAGGATGGAGCTGGTCAGAGAAGTGGACTGTCAGTTACTCTGATGGAACCAACAGCCTAAACATTTCCAAGTGTTGTTGTTGTTGTTGTTGTTAAGTGCCATCAAGTCATTTCCGACTCATAGCAACCCCATGCACAGCAGAACGAAACACTGCCCGATCCTGCACCAGCCCTACAATCCCTGCTATACTTGAGCCCATCATCGCAGCCACTGTGTCAATCCATCTCGTTGAAGACCTCCCCCTCTTTCGTCGACCCTCCACCCTACCAAGCATGACATGCTTCTTCAGGGAATGGTCCCTTCTTACAACATGACCAAAATAGGTGAGACGAAGTCTGGCCGTTCTTGCTTCCAAGGAGCATTCTGGCTGCACTTCCTCCAGGACAGATCTGTTAGTTCTTTTAGCAGTCCATGGTACTTTCAGCATTCTTCTCCAGCACCACAACTCAAAAGCATCAACTCTTCTTCGGTCTTCCTTATTCATTGTCCAGCTCTCACATGCATACAAGGCGAATGGAAATATCATGGCTTGTGTCAGGCGCACCTTAGTCCTCAAGGAGATATCCTTGCTCCTCAGCACTTGATACAGTTCCTTTGCAGTTGACTTTCCCAATGCTACACGTTATCTAATGTCCTGACTGCTGCTTCTGTTGGCATCAATTGTAGAACCAAGCAATGTGAATTCTTTGACAACCTCAATCTTCTCCTTCCAAGTGGCGTTGGGACCTGAGAATTGACCTGAAGATCAGCCCTGGTCACCAAGGGCTGCAGGATGACTACACTGGTAGACTTTGACTAGGAAGGGAAGGAGCAAGGAAGGAGACAACCTGAGCTGTGGACTTTCTGCTGTCCAGAGGGTGCAGCCATTTTGATTGTTTACAAGTGGCAGCCATTTTGGATATTTAAAGTAACAGAGGGCACAGTCATATTGAATGTTTATAAGTGTCAGCCATTTGGGATATTTAAAGTGTCTGAGGGTGCAGCCATTTTGAATCTTTACAAGTGGTGGCCATTTTGAATTTTAAAGTGACAGCATTCTCATTTGGATTCCAGGGACCTAAGAATAAGCTCTGTTGGAGACAGGTGGTGAGTGTACAAGTGCTGCCAACTAGCAAATAGAGGAGCATAGTACCCTGCTTACTTAGATAAAATCCAAAGGAAACAAAAATCATGGACAAGTCACTTCAACATACAATCACCAAGTAAATATAAACACAACAACGTCATAATACCTTGGAGACAACAGAGCAGCACAGTGCACACAAAGAAGCAACATAAAGCAGGAGAAACAAGGGACCAGGATACAAATCCAAAAACACATCCCTGAGGAAGACTCAGCATTAGAACTCCCTGATAAGGAATTCAGAAGAATTATATTTAGGTATCTTCAGTGAATTGAGAGACAGATCAAGGAAAACACTGACAAAATTGAGGAAAACCCAGAGAAAAACCTAAAACAAATTTGAGAAACAATACAAGAACAAAATGACAAAATAAATGAAAATTTAGAAATGATACAAAATCTACACATAGAAATCCAGGAGATTAATATTAAATATTCAGAAATAGATAAGACATTGAATGGGCAGAGGAGTAGAACTGAGTCAATGAAGACAGAATTAGTGAGATTGAAGGCAAATATCTCAATACTTCTTTAGAAAGCAATCAATCAGAAACAGGATCAAAACAAAATGAGAAAAACCTAAGGTTCATGTGGGATACCATCAAAAGGAATAACCTATGTGTAATTGGAATTCCAGAACAGGAAAAGACAAATAAAACCACAGAAAAAATGGTCAGAGATTTGTTGGAAGAAAATTTTCCTGGTGTGACAATTAATGAGAATATATCCATTCAAGAAGTCCAACGAACCCCAAACAGGACAGACCTCAAAAGAAAATCACCAAGACATATCATCATCAAACTCACCAAAACCAAAGACAAATAAACAATCATGGAAGCAGCACAGGAAAAACCATAAGTTACCTATAAAGGGCAACCAATAAGACTAAGCCCATAGATGCAATGATGGGTCTCTCCTCGTCCAGAGCAAAGAGGAATGAAGAAAACCAAAAATTCATGGAAAGAATTAGTCCAAGAAACTGGTACACCATGCAATCTGCAGCTTATACAATTATGAAACCAGAAGAATTAGATGGTGCCTAGCTACCACTGTCAACCACTCAGAGGG
>NW_006921902.1:3383750-3393805 GCF_000298275.1 Orycteropus afer afer | reverse complement strand
CCATTAATACACATGGTGACATAACCCAGAAACCAACCCAGCTATGGAAGTATCCACAGTAAATAAGCCTACAAGATTTTAAACAGGGAACCAGAGACATCAATTGACAAATTAGGACAACTACAAAACAAAAAGAAGGAAAAGATTGTGTAGTTAAAGAATTTCTAAATGTTAGGGAAGTTGAGACAACTATAAGATAGAATGGATTGTTCTAATCTTGAGAAGAAAACTATAAATCACAGGGTAACCTCAAAGAAAAATGATAAACCTTAACATCAAAATCAAAAAGAGGACCAGCACAAATATTTAGCAAATTCTAAAACAATAGCAGTGAAGGAAGTGATAGCATGATTCATAAACAAAATGAGCTCAGTACAGAAAGTTACATGGTACAAAGACATCAACACCATGAAAAACCACCTAACAAAAATGACAGCAACAAATTCATACTTGTCAATAATTACATATTTGGCAAGGGATTTATCTCTAAGATTTACAGAAAACTCCAACACCTAAACAGCAAAGGTATTAACAATCCAATTGAAAAATGGGCAGAAGACATGAATAGACACTTCACCAAGGAGGATATTCAGGTGGCCAGCAAATACATGAAGAGATGTTCACGATCATTTGTCATCAGAGAGGTGCAAATCAAAATAACAATGAGGTACCATCTTACCCCAGCACTGATGGCAAGGTTCAACGAGACAGAAAATAACAAATGCTGGCAGGGATGTGGAGAGATTGGGACTCTCATACACTGCTGGTGGGACTGTGAAGTGATACAACCACTGTGGAAAGCAATATGGTGATACCTTAGAAAGCTGGAATTGGAGATACCATTTGACCCAGCAATCCCATTACTAGGTATATATCCTAGAGAGGTGAGAGCCAGGACAGGAACAGATATATATACACCCATGTTCATCACAGCACTATTTACAATAGCAAAAAGATGGAAACAATCTATGTGCCCATCAATGGAAGAGTGGATGACCAAACTATGGGACATATACACAGTGGAATACTATGCAGCACCAAGAATAATGTAGAGTCTGCAAAACACCACATAACATGAATGAACTTGGAGGACATTATGTTGAGTGAAATAAGTCAATCACAGGACAAATATAATATTAGATTGTTGTTGTGGAGGGTCAAGGAAAGGTTTATATATGGAAGGAAACTTTCTTTGTTGGTTGCCAGGGGTGGCAGGGGTGGGGAGGGAAGAAGGAAAAAAAAATTGACCCATATCACTTTAGTTTTGTGTATTTCACTGTACATGAATTATATTTCAATAAAATGCATTTAAAAAAAAAAATTTGGTACCAGGAATGGTTATAGAAAAACAAAACCATATGGATGAGTTTCCTAAATTAGTTCTCACTGATTCTCTTTTGATTCCCTAGTTTGATTAGTTGTAAAGGCACTTATGACTCTGCCTCTGTTGGTAAAGTAGGTCCTGCTAATCTGTACTGTGAAGTGGTAACATTAATTCACAAAATAGCACCACCATTAGATAAAGTATTTTTTAGGAGTGAGGCTCTTAGTGATCACGTGTTTGATACTTTTCTGCAGTTTTGTCAGCATGAGGAGTGTAAGAAAGCTGGTTGGCTGGTCCTACTTATGCTAGACAAAGTGGTGGAAGAGTGAGATGAGCTTCAGGCTGCTGAGTCACAGCTCAAACACACATAAAATATCTCAATGTCTCCAATTTTGCCCTGAAAGGGAGCCTTATTTCTTCTAGGTTCAGAGCTGATATTGGAATAAAAAAAACAGAGTCTTATTTTTAAGGGTGGCTGATCTACAATGCCAATTAAATTGCCAATCCACAATGTTGTCTGAAGTTAAAGTGAGGGCATTGATTTGGAAGAAATGGGATTCTGAAACCTGGGATGGGGACGTATGGGCAGATAATCAGGAAGATGGGGACATGGACTTCCTAAATTCTATTAAATCTCTCCTGTCAACAGCACCGTCCCTCTGATCTGAATGGATTATTATGAAACCATTATTCCTTTCCCTTCCATTTGATGGAATTAACCCACCTGTTCCTGCTGAGGCATTGCCTGAGGCAGATGCCATGCAAGACATGGCTGAATGCTCTCAGGAACCTCCCCAACTACCCATTGTTGCTTCTAGATCTATAATTAGACTTATGTCCAAGTGAGCCCCAAAAGGTGAAGTGCAAAGTGTGACCAAGGGAGTGGTATGTTATACCTGAAAAGTCCTGCTTTATTCTGATAACATGTGCAGACAAAAACCTGGATAATATGTGTGGGCGTGGCTATTAAGGTTGTGGGATAATGGTGTAAGGAACATAATATTGGATCAGTCTGAGTATATTGATTTAGACCTGCTAAGCTCTGATTTTCCATTCAGTGTTTCAACTTGAGGGGTTAGGAAAGGATCTAATTGTTTATTTAGTTGACTTACTGAAGCATGGACTATGTGGTGGCCTACATTAAGTCACCACCACTTTTCTGCCAGTTTGTTGTACTGTGGTGGCTTGTATTTTGCTGTGAAGCTGGAGACTATGCCGGGAATATTTCAAATACCAACAGGGTTACCCACAGTGGGCAGGTATCAGCAGAGCTTCCAGACTAAGACAGATTTGGAAGAAGGAAGGGGCCATCCAATTCTCAAAGAATTGGTCAGTGAAAACTTTATGAACAGCAGTGAAACATCGTCTGACATATTACTGGAAAACTTTATAAATAGCTCTGAAACATTGTCCAATATAGTGCCAGAAGATGAGCCCCTCAGGTTGGAAGCCATTCAAAACATAACTGGAGAAGATCTGCCTCCTCAGAGTAGAGCAGATCTTAAAGACGTGGATGGAGTAAAGCTTTCAGGACCTCCATTTGCTGATGTGGGATGACTCAAAATGAGAAGAAACAGCTGCAAACATCCATTAATAATTGGAACATGGAATGTACTAAGTTTGAATCTAGGAAAATTGGCAGTTGTCAAAAATGAAATGGAATGCATAAAGATGGATAGCCTAGGCATTAATTAGTAAGCTGAAATGGAGTAGTTTTGTCCATGTTGAATCAGATAATCATATGATCTACTATGTTGGGAATGACTGAAGAGGAATGGTGTGGTATTCATCACCACAAAGTTTCAAAATCTATCCTGAAGTACAGTGCTGTCAGTGATAGGATAATATCCATACACCTACAAGGAATACCAGTTAATAATACTATTATTCAAATTTATGCACCAACCACCAAAGCCAAAGGTGAGGAATTGAAGATTTTTACCAATTTCTGCAGACTGAAACTTACCAAACATGCAATCAACATGTGCTGATTTTCATTGGTGATTGGAATGCAAAAGTTGGAAACAAAGATGGATCACCAGTAGTTGTAAAATATGGCTTTGGTGATAGAAATAATGCTGGAGGTAGCATGATAGAATTTTGCAAGACCAATGACTTATTTATTGCAAATACCTTTTTTCAGCAACATAAACTGTGGCTATACACATGGACTTCACCAGAAGGAGTACACAGGAATAAGATCAACTACATCTGTGTAAAAAGGTAATGGAGAAGTTTGATATCTTCAGCCAAAACAAGGCCAGGAGCTGATTGTGGAACAGACGATCAGCTGCTCATATGCAAGTTGTTATGGTTACCTAGTGCCACTTTGACAAGAAATATACCACAAATGGGATGGCCTTAACAAACAGGAGTTTATTCTCTCATAGTTTGAAGGCTTTAAGTCTGAGTTAAAATGCCAGGCTCTAGGGGATGGGTGAAAGTCCCTTGACCTTGAGCTTCACTTCTGCCTCTTGCTCCCAGTCCACTGTAGCTAGAGGCATCTCTTCACTCAGACAGCTGCTGGCTGCTGAGGTTAACAAGCCCAAAATCGACAAATAAAATGGCACAGTCTTGATGCTACCAAACCACACGGCAGGCCATTAGTTCAAGTCCTTTGTAAGTACCAAGGTCAGCAGAGCATAGCAGGCTGCTGAACAATGGCAAGGCTGACTGTAGGGTCCAAACGTGCCATAAGCTAGGAACTATCCCTAAGACTTCTCCTTATATATAGGAAGTAGACCACATCCCAAAGGCAGCTACTCAGCTGCTTGTGGTATATCCCACCATGGAGTTGATTGCCAGTCTCATCATGGGGAGTAAATACCAACAGCTGTCCAGCCACTCAACTGGACCCATCCAAGTTGGCATACAAATTTAACTACTGCAATTCCACCCCTTGTCAATTTGGCACCTATACAGATCTTTATTGGGTGACATCTGTACAGATCTCCTTCACTGGGTGGCTCTAATCCCCTAGTTCTTGAGTGGCAACCTCACCCCCTTGGTCTGGTGGGCCCCATTCCTCTACCTTTTGGACATGGCAGCCCTGCCCCCTCACTCTTGGGCAGCAGCTATGGCTCCATCCCACTAGCTCACATTAATGAGCAGACCCACACTCCAGAACCAAGTTGGTGAAGGTCTAATTCTTTGAAACCTGTTGTTGTTGTTATTGTTGTTATGTGCCATCGAGTCAGACTCAACTCATAGCAACCCCTCCTTGGGTTTCTGAGGCGATATCACTGCGGAAGTAGATTACCCAACCTTCTTTCCGAGGAGTGACTGGTGGGTTTGAACCTCCTGAAACCTAGGGGGCTATTATGGTTCTACCCCCAAAGGCCATGGTCTTACCTTTTGAGGCTGAGGCAGCTCTGCTTATGATACCTTGGTCTCTCCACTTCTGCTGACTAATGCCGAAGGCAACACACTCTGCAGGAAATCTTCCTGCCCTGAAAACACTCATCTCTCTTGCTCCATGGGCCGGCCAACCTGCTACTTCATTTCATGTCAGTCTCTTCTACCAATTAATGTCCCAAGGCAACCCACTCTGCCAGGAAGCCACCTTCCCAAAGGCATCCAGCTTCATCCTGTGTGGGCTGGTAAGGCTGTCACTGTCTCATGTCCATTTTCTCAGCTCTGCTCCTGCCATCTCTCATGCTGGTCTCTCAGCTCTGCTTCTACTGTCTCTCATGCCCTATGCCAGGGTCTCTCTGCCAGGGTCTCGGGTCAAGGACGGGCTCCACTACTGTTTCCACATTTTAGGTATCTGTCAGAGCAGCACCCCACTCTCTCGGTACCAAATTCTGTTCTGGTTACCTGGTACCTCTCTGAAAAGAAATATACCACAAACAGGATGGCCTTAACAAATTGGAGTTTATTCTCTCATAGTTTGGAGGCTTTAAGTCTGAGTTCAAATGCCAGGCTCTAGGGGCCAGGTGAAAGTCCCTCAACCTTGACCTTCAGCTCTGCCTCTTGCTCCTGGCCCACTGAAGCTAGAGCTGCTGGATGCTGTGGCTAACAAGCCTAAGGCAGACAAATAAAATGGCACAGTCCTGATGTTACCAAACCACAGAGCAGGCCATTAATTCAAGTCCACTGTAAGTCTCAAAGTCAGTAGAGCATGGCAGGCTGCTGAACAATGACACTGCTGACTGCAGGGTCCAAGCATGCCATAAGCTAGAGACTATCCCCAAGGCTTCTCCTTATATACAGGAAGCAGACCACATCCCAAAGGCAGCTACTCAGCTGCTTGTGTTAGATCTCACCATGGAGTTGATTGCCAGTCTCATCATGGGGAATAACTGCCACCAGCTGCCCAGCCACTCAACCAGGCCCAGCCAAGTTGACATACAAATTTAACTACCACACAAGTTCAAGTTGAAGCTGATGACCATTAAAATAAATCCATGAGAGTCAAAGTATGATGTTTATTAAATCCCTCCTGAATTTAGAGACCATCTAAAGAATAAATTTGATGCACTGAATACCAGGGACCAAAAACCAGAGGAATTGTGGGATGACATCAAGAACATCATCCATGAAGAAAGCAAAAGGTCATTAAAAAGACACAAAAGGAAGAAAACACCAAAATGCATGTCAGAGAGACTTTGAAACTTGCCCTTGAACAGAGAGTAGCTGAAGAAAATGGAAGAATTGACAAGATAAAAGAGCTGAAGAGAAGATTGCAAAGAGCAGCTTGAACAAAGAAAGTCAATTATTATAATGAATTGTGCAAAGACCTGGAGTTTGAAAACCAAGCTGAAAGAGCTGAGGAAAAAATTTAAGCCTAGAGTTGCAACATTGAAAGATTCAATGGACAAAATACTGACTGATACAGGAAATATCAAAAGAAGATGGAAGGGATACCCAGAGTCACTGTACCAAAAAGAACTGGTTGATGTTCATCCATTTCAGGAGGTGGCATATAATCAAGAACAAATGGTATTGAAGGAAGAAGTTGAAGCTACACTGAGGGAATTGGCAAAAAACAAGGTTCCAGGAATTGATGGAATACCCATTGAGATGTTTCAGCAAACAGATGCCTTACTAGAGGCACTCACTTATCTATGTCAAGAAATTTGGAAGACAGCTACCTAGGCAACTGACTGGAAGAGATTCATATTTGTACCCATTACAAAGAAAGGTGATTCCATATAATGCAGAAATTATCGAACAATATCATTAACATAACATGCAAGTAAAATCTTGCTGAAGATAATTCAAAAATGGTTGCAACAGTATATTGACATAGAACTTCCAGAAATGCAAGCTGGATTCAGAATAGGACATGGAATGAGAGATATCATTGCTGACATCAGATGAATTTTGGCTGAAAGCAAAGAATACTAGAAAGATGTTTACTTGTGTTATATTGACTATGCAAAAACATTTGACTGTGTGGATCATAACAAATTAAGGATAACATTGTGAAGAATGGGAATTCCAGAACTCTTAACTGTGCTCATGAGGAAACTCTATGTAGACCAGGAGGCTGTTGTTCCAACAAAACAAGGGCACACTGCATGGTTTAAATTCAGGAATGGAGTGCATCAGGGTTGTATCCTTTCATCATAATTATTTAATCTGTCTGCTGAGCAAATAATCTGATAAACTGTACTATATGAAGAATGTGGCATCAGGATTGGAGGGAGACTTATTAACAACCTTCAATATTCAGATGACACAACTTTGCTTGTGGAAAGTGAAGATGACTTGAAGCACTTACTGATGAAGATTAAAGACTACATTATGGAGTATAGACTACATCTCAACATAAGAAAATGAAAATCCTCACAACTGGACCAATAAGCAGCATCACGATAAATGGAGAAAAGATTGAAGTTGTCAAAGATTTCATATTACTTGGTTCCACAATCAATACCAATGGAAGCAGTAGTCAAGACATCAGACCACATATTGCACTGGGCAAATCTGCTGCAAAAGAGCTATTTAAAGTGCTGAAGAGAAAATATTTCTCTTTGAGCACTAAGGAATACCTAACCCAAGGCATGGTATTTTCAATTGCCTCATATGCATGTGAGAGCTGGATAATGAATAAGGAAGACTGAAGAAGCACTGATGATTTTGAACTGTGGTGTTAAGGAAGAATACTGAAATTACCAGGGACTGCCAAAAGAATGAACAAATATGTCCTGGAGGAAGTGCAGCCAGGATCCTCCTTGGAAGTGAGAATGGCAAGACTTTGTTTGACCTACTGTGTCAGACTGGGTTCTCTAGAGAAACAAAACCAGTAAAGCTTATATATAGAGAGAAAGAGACATTTATCTTAGGAAAATGGCTCACACACTTACAGAAGCTGGAAGTCCATAGTTCTTGGATCAAATGTCAAGCTGGAGGCTTTTCCCAACTCATATACCTGCAGGGGCTGAGGAGCTCAAGGTTGGCAGGCACAATACTGGCTGTTGATGCTGTTCCAAGATCTCCAGATCAAATGGTAGATTGCTTGCTCATGAACAGTTGCAGGCAGCACAACATAATCCCAATCAACAGAAGAGTGTCACTTTCCCCAGGATGTCCATAAATATACTGGAAGCAGGCTACACCCCTAGGGAAACTCCCTTCCAATGGATTGGCTGCTCAAAACATATTCATCTGATCCCATCATGGGAATAACCACATCACAACTGCTTAAACCACACAGAGTTGTGGTCCAGTCAAGTTAACACACAGCTCCAACTATCACAGTCCACCCCTTGTCAACTTGACAGTTGTCCACATCTTCTTAACTCTATATAATCTCTAAATAAGGACAATTATAAAGTCATACTTGCACCTAACATGATATGCTAACACACATACAACTGAAACACATTAACCTTATTTACATTTCACAGTTCATAAAGAAGGAAACAAAAATATTTGATGCACATATACAACGAAGAAATGTAACAATGACAATCCTCATTTCTGCAACTAGTCACCTGGTTGTAGCTGATATTCAGAACTACTTCTTTCACCACGCATTCTGTATTTACCTTGACCTCAGCAAGCACCTCAGCTGGCTGTGGTTCTTTGCCTGGTGGGATGACTCAAACCTTTATTCCTGAAGGGTCTGGACCATTAGCAGTCATATCAGAATTAGGTTGCTGTAATTTTCAATTGAGGAGCTCTGGTAGCATAGTGGCTAAAGCACTTGACTGCTAACCAGAAGGCTGGCGGTTCAAACCCACCAGCCACTCCTCGGAAGGAAGGTTGGGCAATCCTACTTCCATAGTGATACTGCCTCAGAAACCCAAGGAGGGGTCGCTATGAGTCGGGGTTGACTCGACGGCACATAACAACAACAACAATTTTCAATTGACTTTAGTCACGGGGAATGGTAGTACTAAGAGATGTCCTAAAGAATCTCCTGCATTCCAGACATATTCTTCTTTACCTCCATTATGTACTGTCAATCAAATTTCCCCTTGGTAATCAGGATCTATCACACCAGATAGAACAGTAATGCTCTCATTTGTCTGTTGATCCAGAAGCACGAGGAAGCCAAAATAGCTGGGTGGCATTCTTAATTTACAGTTCAATGCAATCATTATTGTGTCTTCAGGTGAGAGTGTTACTCCCTTTGGGACAAAGATCTGCAGACCCGCAGAGCATAGGGTAGCAGGGACAGGAAGCAAAAATTTTTTGAGTGGATCACTAGGAGTAATACTGAGTGGTACTAATTTCATTTCCACCTGTTGGTTCCTGGACCCATGAATCCTGGCTATTGGAGAAACAGAACCATATATTGGATGCTGGTGTAGAGCATATACAGCCTCCTGAAAAACATTGCCCCAACCCTTCAAAGTATAGCCATCTAGCTGGTGCCATAATTATGTTTTCAGTAGGCCATTCCATCATTCTATCAAGCCAGCTGCTTCAGGATGATGGGGAGCATGATAATACCAGTGAATTCCATGAGCATAGGCCCATTGCCACACTTCATGTGCTATGAAATGATTCCTTGATCTGAAGCAATGCTGTGTGGGATGCCATGATGGTGGATAAAGCATTCTGTAAGTCCATGGATGGTAGTTTTAGCAGAAGCATTGTGTACAGGGAAGTCAAATCCATATCCAGAATAAATATCTATTCCAATAAGAACAAAACATTGTCCTTTCCATGATGGAAGTGGTCCAATGTAATCAACCTGCCACCATGTTGCTGGCTGATTACCCTGAGGAAAGGTTCCATATCACAGACAGATTGTTGGTCTCTGTTGCTGGAAGATTGGGCACTCAGCAGTGGCAGTAGCCAAATCAGACTTGGTAAGCGGGAGTCCATGTTGCTGAGTCCATGCATAACCTCCATCCCTGCCACCATGGCCACTTTGTTCATGAGCCCATTGAGCAATGACAGTAGTAGCTGGGGAAAAAGAATGACTGGTTTCCACTGAATGTGTCATCCTATCCACCTGATTGTTAAAGTCCTCCTCTGCCGAGGTCACCTTTTGGTTGGCATTCACATGAGACACAAATATCTTTACTCCTTTGGCCCATTCAGAGAGTCTATCTACATGCCTCTTCCCCATACATCCTTATCACCAATCTTACAATCATGCTCCTTCCAAGTCCCAGACCATCCAGCTAAGCCATTAGCCACAGCCCATGAATCCGTATATAATCACACATCTGGCCATTTCTTGTTCCATGCAAAGTGAAAAGCCATATGCACGGCTCAAAGTTCTTCCCATTGGGAGGATTTCCTTTCACCACTGTCCTTTAAGGAAGTC
>NW_006921902.1:3379276-3380420 GCF_000298275.1 Orycteropus afer afer | reverse complement strand
TGACATTATAGATTTTTGGCAATGTAGTGGGGTCATTCCTCAAATTGACCTGGCCTCCCCTTCATTCAAGGGGTTGTGGGTCTGTAAACTGACTCAAGTCTGGGAATTGATTGAGAGGTCGTGACTCTGTATTCTGGTGATTCAATCTAGGTTGCTGTTCACGTGACCTAGAATTCTTCTGTCTATGCAGATCAGTAAATATTTAGTAGGTTTGCCATGTATTTCACTACGAGGAACACCATGAGCAAGTAGCCAATGCCATAATTCCACACGAGTCAAACTATTCTGATTAGTGTTCCAACTCTGCGGTACATTATGGTAACCATGCCCACCATGCCTTTGTCAATTAACTGCTGCCACTTGGCCCCTAATACCATGGGGTCCAGTTAACCCCATTGTATTTAAGTGTCTTAGTTCAATTAGGGCAGTTCCCACTGTCAAATCAGGTTTACATAAAATAGCAATCACAGCAGTCTTCAAGGATAGTGGAACTCCCTTCACAAATGTATTCCTTACAGTACTGGTGAAAGGTGTGTCTTCTGGACTCTCCATTTCTGGCTCTAGGTGTCTATCCGATAAATCCATTCTAACAGGCCACTTTCCCTAAGTCTCTGGATACCTTCTTGTACATTATCCAAGGCAGGTCTGGTACTTCAACTTGACTTAATGTAGGCCACCGCATAATCCATGCCTCAGTTAGCCAACCAAATAAACTATTAGATTCTTTCCTAACCTCTTGAGCTGAGACATTGAATGAAGAATCCATACTTAGTGGACCAAAATCAATAAACTCAGACTGATCCAATCTTACATTCCTTGCACCATTATCCCACACCCTCAGTAGCCATTCCCATACATATTCTCCAGGTTTCTGTCTGTACATGTTGGCAAAATCAAGTAGGTCTTTTCAAGTATAGCATATCACCTCCTCAGTCACACTTTATATTTCACCTCTTGGAGCTCACTTAGACTTGACCTTTGTTATGGGCCTAGCCCATAACTGCTTGAGGCAGTTCCTGAGAGCATTCAGGAATGTCTTCCATGGCCTCTGTCCCACACAGTAACCCTGCAGCACCAGTTTGGCTAGCCCCCTCAAACTGAGGGTGAGGAGATAATGGTTTTACAGTAATCTGTTCAGATGGGA
>NW_006921902.1:3376790-3378118 GCF_000298275.1 Orycteropus afer afer | reverse complement strand
CAACCACAGGGGGCCAAGAAATTCAAGGCTGGCAGGCAGTACACTGGTTGTTGACTCCAACAAAAGAGGAATCCAAGATCTCCAGGCCAAGCGGTGGGCTGCTCACTCACAGAATTTTGTAGTCAGCACATCAGTGTCCTGATCCACAGAAAAATATCTCTCTTCCCAGGATGTCCCTGGATATCCTGGAAGCAGGCCACACCCCTAGGGAAACTCCCCTTGGGCAAATTGGCCACTCAGAACCCAGTCATCTGATCCCATCATGGGAACAACCACACAGAACTGGGGTCCAGCCAAGTTGACACACAGTTCCAACTATCAAACAGTCACTCTCATAAAAGGCCTTAGATCCTTTGAGGAAGGCTGGGAGAAAGACTGACATTATAGATTTTTGGCAATGTAGTGAGGTCCTTCCTCAAAGGGACTCAGCCTCCCCTTCTTTCAAGAGGTTGTGGGTCTGTAAACTGACTCAAGTCTGGGAACTGATTGAGAGGTCGTGACTCTGTATTCTGGTGATTCAATCTAGGTTGCTGTTCATGTGACCCAGAATTCTTCTGTCTATAAAGATCAAGTAAATATTTAGTAGGTTTGCCATGTATTTCACTACTAGGAACACCATGCACAAGTAGCCAGTGCCATAATTCTGCATGATTCCAAATATTTTGATTACTATTCTGACTCTGCTGTCCATTATGGTAACCATGCCTACCTTGCCTTTGTCAATTAACTGCTGCCACTTGGCCCCTACTACCATGGGGTCCAATCAGCCCCATGATAGTTAAGTGTCTGAGTTCAATTACAGCAGTTCCCACTGTCAAATCAGGTTTACATAAAATAGCAATCACAGCAGTCTTCAACAATGCTGAAGCTCCCTTCACAAATTTATTCCTCACGATACTGGTGAAAGGCGTGTCTTCTGGACTCTCCATTTCTGGCTATAGAGGTCTAATCTGATAAATCCATTCCAACAGACTAGTTTCCCTAAGCCTCTGAATACCTTCCTATGTTAGACCAAGGCAGGTCTGGTACTTCAACTTGACTTAAGGTGGGCCACCACATAATCCATGCTTCAGTAAGCCAACCAAATAAACTATTAGATCCTTTCCTAACCTCTCAAGCTGAAACATTGTATGAAGAATCCATACTTGTTGTTGTTGTTGTTGTGTGCCCTCGAGTCGGACCTGACTCATAGTGACCCCTCCTTGGGTTTCCGAGGCAGTATCACTACAGAAGTAGATTGCCTCATCTTCCTTCTGAGGAGTGGCTGGTGGGTTTGAACCGCCAGCCTTCTGGTTAGCAGTCAAATGCCTTAGGCACTATGCTACCAG
>NW_006921902.1:3365240-3369820 GCF_000298275.1 Orycteropus afer afer | reverse complement strand
TGGCTGCAATGATGGGCTCAAGTATAGCAGGGATTGTGGGGCTGGCGCGGGATCAGGCAGTGTTTCATTCTGCTGTGCATGGGGTCGCTATGAGTCAGATACGACTCAACGGCACTAAACAACATAACAACAACAATTTAGCCTATGCAAAAAAACAGATTGATCTTGGAGAATGACAGGCGATTACCATAAACTTAATTAGGTGGTGACTCCAATTGCAGCTGCTCTTCTAGATGTGATTTCATTGCTTGAGCAAATGAATACTTCTGGTACTTGGTATATAGCTATTGATCTTACCAATACCTTTTTCTAAATATAAGTTTTGAAGGATCATCAGAAGCAGTTTGCCTTCAATTGTCAAGGTCAACAATATACTTTTACAGTGCTGCCCTAAAGGTATAACAACTCTCCAACACTAAGTTATAATTTAGTCCGTGTTGTTGTTATGTGCCATCGAGTCAGACCCAACTCATAGCAACCCCTCCTTGGGTTTCCAAGGTGGTATCACTACAGAAGTAGATTGCCCCATCTTCCTTCTGAGGAGTGGCTGGTGGAAGGAAGATGGGGCAATACCAGAGCTCCTATTTAGTCCATAAGGATCTTGATCACCATTATCTTCTACAAGATTTCACAATGGTCCATTACATTGATGACATTATGCTGATTGGCACCTACTAAGAAAAAGTATCAATGACTCTAGACTTATTGGTACCAGCTCTAGTGGCATAGTGCTTAAGGCATTTGACCGCTAACCAGAAGTCTGGTGGTTCAAACCCACCAGCCACTTGTCAGAAAGAAGGTTGGAAAAAAAATCTACTTCTATAGTGATACTGCCTCAGAAACCTAAGAAGTGGTCTCTGATTCAGATCTGACTCAATGGCAGTGACCTTGGTTTTTGTTGTGAGACTTATTGGTGATATATCTATATGCTAGAGGGTGGGAAATTAACCCAACAGAAATTCAAGCACCTTTAACCTCAGTGAAATTTCTAGAGGTCCAGTGGTGGGGCCATGTAGAGATATCCCTACTAAAGTGAAATATACATTATTGCATCTGGCTCCTCCCACAATGAAAAAGTAGACAAAATGTCTGGTGGACCTCTTTGGATTTTGGAGGCAACATATCCCTCATTTGTGTGTGTTGTTTGGGCCTATTTTTCAAGTGACACAAAATGCTTCTAGTTTTGTGTAGGACCCAGAACTACAGAAGACTCTGCAACAGATTCAGATGCTGTTTGGAGTCTTTGGCAGGCCCCAATTGGTGAATCACAGTGCAGACCCTTAGGATTTTGGAGCAAAGCCCTGCCATCCTCTGAGGATAACTACTCTCCTTTTGAGAAATCAGAAATCAGAGAGATCCATACCCATACTTTTACCCGATCCTCCTTGTCACCAATTTTCAAATAGCTTTTGGCTTGTAATTGGGCCTTAGTAGAGACTGAATGACTAACCATGGGCCATCAAGTCACCAAGAAGCCTGAGCTGTCCATCATGAACTGGGTGTTGTATGACCCACAGAGTCATAAAGTTGAACAGGCACAGTAGCATTCCATCATTAAATGGAAGTTGTATGTAAGAGATTGTGCTTGAACAGGACCTGAAGGCACAAGTAAGTTGCATGAAGAAGTGGCCGAAATGTCTATGTTCTCATTACCTTCCCTTTCCCAGTATGTATCTATGTACTTGTTCCTTATGATCAGCTGACTGAAGAAGAGGAAAGTTGTGCCTGGTTTACAGATGGTTCTGAGTGATATGCAGGCACCACTTGAAAGTGGACAGCAGTGCCACTGCAGCCCCTTTCTGGGATTTCCTTGAAGGATAGTCATGAAGGGAAATCCTCCCAAAAGGCAGAACATTGAGCTGTGCATCTGGTTATTCACTTTGTGCAGAAGAAAAAATGGTCAGATATATGATTGTATATTGACTCAGGGACTGTGGCCAATGGTTTAACTGGATGGTTTGGGACCTTGGAAGGAGCATGATTGCAAAACTGGTGACAGGGAGGTATTGGGAAAAGGTATGAGGATGGATCTCTCTGAATGGGCCAAAGTAGTAAAGATATTTGTGTGTCGTGTGAATGCACACCAAAAGGTGACCTCAGAAAAGGAGAGCTTTGACAATCAAGTGAATAAAATGACATATTCTGTGGAAAGCAGTCATCGTTTTTCCCTAGCTACTCCTGTTATTGCCCAATGGGCTCATGAACAAAGTGGCCAGAGTGGCAGGGAGGGACGTTATGCATGGGATCTACAACATGGACTTCCACTTACCAAGGCTTACTTCACTACAGGTGCAGCTGAATGCCCAATTTGCCAGCAGCAAAGACCAACACTGAGTCCACAATATGGAACCATTCCTCAGGGTGATCAGTGAGCAACCTGGTGGCAAGTTGATTACATCAGATAACTTCCATCATGGAAAGGGCAGTGTTTTGTTCTTAAGGGAATAGATGCTTACTCTGACATAACTGATTTGCCTTCACTGCACACAGTGCTTCTGCCAAAACTACCATCCATGGACATATAGAATGTCTTATTCACCATCATGGTATCACACTCAGCATTGCCTCAGATCAAGGGACTCACTTCACAGTAAATGAAATGCTACAATGGGCCTATAGTCATGGAATTCACTGGTCTTACCATGTTCCCCATCATCCTGAAGCAGCTTACTTGATAGAACAATGGAATAGCCTTCTAAAAATTATGGTGCCAGCTAGTTGGCAATACCTTGCAAGATTGGGTCAGTGTTCTTTAGGAGGCTGTGTATGCTCTAAACTAACATCCAATATATGGTACTGTTTCTCCAATAGCTAGGATTCATGGGTCCAGGAAACAAGGGGTAGAAACAGGAGTGGTACCACACAATATTCCCCCTAGTGGGACACTCAAAAAATTTTTGCTTCCTGTCCCCATGACCCTATGCTTTTCAGGAGTAGAGGTCTTAGTCCCAAAGGGAAGCACACTCCCACCTAGAGACACAATACTGATTGCATTTAACTGGAAGGTAATAATGTCACCTGGACTTTTTAGCCTCTGTCTGTGGACCACCAGGTGAAGAAAGGAATGACTGTATTATCTGGTGTCATAGATCCTGATTACCAAGGGGAAATTGGATTGAGATTACATAATGAAGGTAAAGAAGAATATGTCTGGAATACAGGAGATTCCTTAGGATGTCCGTCCCTTAGTACTACCATGCCTTTGGTTAAAATAAATGGAAAATTAAAGCAATCAAATTCTGATGTGGCCACTAATGGCCCATACCCTTCAGGAATGAAGGCTTGGGTCATCCCACCAGGCAGAGAATCACAACCAGCTGAGGTGATTGCTGAGGCAAGGGGAATACAGACTAGGTGGTGGAAGAAGGTAGTTCTAAATACCAGGTACGACCACATAACAAGTTGCAGAAGTAAAGACTATGATTTTGTTTCTTCATTGTATGTGTGTATCAAATATCTTTGTTTTCTTCAGTTACAAACTATAAAATGTAAATAAGGCTAATACATCTTTGGTTGTACATGTGTTAGTTGTATCATGTTAGGTGCAAGTATGACTATATAATTGTATTTATTTAGAGATTATATGTGCTTAAGGAGATGTGTACAATTGCAAAGTTGACAAAATATGGACTGTGATAGTGAAGTTTATGTGTCATCTTGGCTGGATCATGATTCTGAGTGGTTTAAGCAGTTGTGGTGTAGTCATTCCCATGAGGAGATCTGATGTATGTTCTTTGAGCAGCCAATCAGTTGAAAGAGAGTTTCCTTGGGGGTGTAGACTGCTTCAAATATGCATACATATGTATGTATATATATATATATATATATGTATATATATATACACACATATATATACATATATATATATATATATATATACGCACACGCACACGCACACACACACACACACACATATATATATACATACATATATATATATATATGAAACCAAAAACTAAACTCACTGCCATCGAGTCAATTTGGACTCATAGGGACCCTCTTTGGGTTTCCAAGGTGGTAAATCTATATGGAAGCAGAATGCCCAGTCTTCCTTCTGTGGAGTGGCTGGTGGGTTTGAACTGCCAACCTTCTGGTTAGCAGTCAAATGCCTTAGGCACTACAACACCAGAGCTCCTTATATATGCATACATCCTGGGAATATTTGAGGGCCTTCTGTGGATCTGGATCCTGTCATGCTGCCTACAACTGTCCTATGAGCCAACAATCCACCATTTTGCCTGCTAATCTTGGAGCTGTCATCAAGCGAAGTCAGCAGCCTGTTATACTGCCTGCCAATCTTGAGTTCATCAATCCCTATAGCTGTGTGAATCAGGAAAAGCTTCCATCTCTACTTTTGATCCAGGAAGTTGGGACTTGCCAGCCTCTATAACTGTGTGAGCCACAGTCCTAAGAATTTCTCTCTCTCTCTCTCCCTATATATATTCCCTATATATATTCCCTATATATATTCCCTATATATATTCCCTATATATATATATGTATATATTTGTTGTTGTTGTTGTTATGTGCTGTCGAGTTGGCCCCGACTCATAGCGACCCCTCCTTGGGTTTCCGAGGCA
>NW_006921902.1:3361462-3365140 GCF_000298275.1 Orycteropus afer afer | reverse complement strand
ATCTTCCTTCTGAGGAGTGGCTGGTGGGTTTGAACCGCCAGCCTTCTGGTTAGCAGTCAAATGCCTTAGGCACTATGCTACCAGAGTGGGCCTAAATCAATAAACTCAGACCGATCCAATGTTACATTCCTTGCACCATTATCCCATACCCTCAGTAGCCATTCCCATACATATTCTCCAGGTTTCTGTCTGTACATGTTAGCAAAATCAAGTAGGTCTTTTCATGTGTGGCATACCACCTCCTTAGTCACACTTTGTATTTCATCTTTTGGGGCTCACTCGGACTTAACTTAAGTTGTGGGTCTAGCAGCAACAATAGGTGGTTGGAGCAGTTCCTGAGACCATTCAGGAATGTCTTCCATGGCCTCTGCCTCAGGCTATGACCCAGCAGGAACAGTTGGACTAATCCCATCAAACTGAGGTGGAGGGGTAATGGTTTTACAGTAATCCCTTCAGATAGGAGGGATTCAACAGAATTTACAGGCTCCATATCCTGAGCTCCCTGACTATCTGCTCATATGTCCCCTTTCCAGGTTTCAGGATCCCATTTTTTCCTAATCAATACCCTCACTTTAACTTCAGACACCATTCTGAGTTGGTAATTTAATTGGCGTTGTGAATTCAGCCACCCTTACAATAAGCCTGTGGATGTTTTTTTGGCAATTTCAGCTCTGTTACTAGAAGAAATAAGGCGTTCTTTCAGAGCACAACTGGAAACGTTGAAGTCTTTTGTGCAGCACTTAAGCCATGACTCAGCAGCCCTAAGCTCATCTCACTCTTTCACCACTTTGTCTAGTGTAAGTAGGACCAACCAACCACCTTCCTTATACTCCCCATGCTGACAAAATTGCAGAAAAATATCAAATATGCGATCACCCAGTGCCTCACTTCTCACAAATACTTGATCTATTAGTGGTGCTATTTTGTATATTAATGTTGCCACCTCACACCATGGATTAGCAGCACCTCTTTACTAATAGAGGCAGGGTCACTAGTGTCTTTACAATTAATCAAATTGGAGAACCAATTTATGAAGCCCATCCTTATGATTTTGTCTCTAGAACCACTCTCAGTACCAAATGTGTTAGATTGGGTTCTCTAGAGAAACAAAACCAGTAAAGCTTATATATATAGAGAAAGAGAAATTTATCTTAGGAAAATGGCTCACACACTTATAGAAGCTGGAAAGTCCAAAGTTCTTGGATCAAATGTCAAGCTGGAGGCTTTTTCTAACTCTTGCAGCTGCAGGAGCTGAGGAGCTCAAGGTTGGCAGGCAGTGAACTGGCTGTTGACTCCAATGAATGATAAATCCAAGATCTCCAGGCCAAATGGTGGATTGCTCACTCATGGACAGTTGTAGGCAGCACAACAGAATCCCGATCCACAGAAGAGTGTCTCTTTCCCAAGGATGTCCATAAATATACTGGAAGCAGGCTACACCCTTAGGGAAACTCTCTTTCAATGGATTGGCTGCTCAAAACTTACTCATCTGATCCCATCATGGGAATGACCACATCACATCTGCTTAAACCACACAGAATAGTAGTCCAGCCAAGTTGGCACACAGCTCCAACTATCACACCTACTTTGGTCATGTTGTCAGAATGGACCATTTCCTGGTGAAGGATACCATGCCTGGTAAAGTGGAGGATCAATGAAAAAGACAAAGGCCCTCACCAAGATGGATTGACACAGTGGTTGCAACAATTGGCTCAGTTATAGCAAATATTGTGAGGCTGGCACAGGATCAGGTAGTGTTTTGTTCTGTTGTGCATAGGTCTCTATGAGTCAGAGCTGACTCAACAGCAGCTGAAAACAATGCATTAAGTCAAGTTAAAGTACCAAACCTGCCTTGGTATATTGTAGAGGAAGGTATCCAAAGGCTTCAGGAAATTGGCATGTTAGAATGGACTTATCAGATTAGACCCATAGATCCAGAAATGCAGAGCCCAGCAGACACACCTTTTACCATTACAGTGAGGAACAAATTTGGGAAGGAAGCCCAGCATCCTTGAAGATTGCTGTGATTTCTATTTCATATAAACCAGATTTAATGGTGGGATCTGTCCTTATTGAATGAAGATACTTAACTACAATGGGGCTGATTGGACTTCGTGGTGGTAGGGGCCATGTGGCAGCAGTTAATCGACAAAGACAAAGTGGATATAGTTACCATAATGTACAGCAGAGTCAAAGCTGTAATCAGAATAATTTGACTCATGTGGATTTATGGCATTGGCTTCTTAGGCATGGTGTTCCTAGGAATGAAATACATGGGATATGTATTATATAGTTACTTGATCTGTATAAGCAGAAGAATTCTAGGTCACATGAACAGTAGTTTAGATGGAATTGCCATAATCTAGAGTCATGGCCCCTCAGTAAATTCCCAGACTTGAGTAAGTTTACAGACTCACAATCCCTTGAATGAAGGGGAGGCCAGGCCTTCTTGAGGAAGGACCCTACTACACTGCCAAAAATGTTTACTTTTAATCTTTCTCTCAGCCTTTTCCAAAAGAATCTGAGGCCTTTTATGACAGTGAATGCTCATTGGGGAAAATGAAATAATCAGAATTTTTGTAGATTAATAGATATTGGCTCTGAACTGACACTAATTTCAGGAGACCCAAAACATCACCGTGGACTACTGGTCAAAGTTGGGGGATATGGAAGTCAAGTGAGATCCATCTCATAGTGGGTCCAGCAGGGCCATGAGGCTATCATGTAGTGATTTCCCCAGTTCCAGAATGAATAATTGGAATACATATACTCAACAATGGGCAGAACTCCCACATTGAGTCTCTGACATTTAGAGTAAGGGCAATTATGGAAGGAAAAGCCAAATGGAAGCCATTAGAACTGCCTATACCTAGAAAAATAGTAAACCAAAAGCATTACCACACTTTGGAGGGATTGCAGAGATGACTGCCACCATAAAGGACTTGAATGATGCAGGTGTGGTGATTCCCACTACATCCCAATTTAACTCACCTATTTAGCCTAGAGAGAAGCCAGAGAGAAGAGCAATCAGATGAAGGGATTAGGTGAGGAGACAAACTCAGGCCCGCCCAGAGTAGCAGGTGGAAGAGCAAGAGAAAGGGGATGAAAAGCCAGGAAGCCAGAGAGAAGAGCAATCAGCTGAAAGGATTAGGTGAGGAGAGGCAACTCAGGCCTGCCCAGAGTATCAGGCCAGAAGATCAGGAGAAAGGGGATAAAAGCCAGGAACCCGGACAGAAGAGCAGTCAGCCCCAGGGTGACAGGTGAGGAGAGACAACTCAGGGACCCCCAAAGCAGCAGGCCAGAGGAGCAGGAAAAAGGGAATTAAAATTCAGGAATCCAGAGAGAAGAACAATCAGCCAAAGGGATTAGGTGAGGAGACAAACTCAGGCCAGCCCAGAGTAGCGGGCTGGAAGAGCAGGAGAAAGGGGATAAAAGCCAGGAACCTGGACAGAGGAGCAGTCAGCCCCAGGGACAACTCAAGGATGCACAAAACAGCAGGGCAGAAGAGCAGAAGAAAGGAGATTAAAAATCAGGAAGCCAGACAGAGGTACAGTCAGCCACAGGGACCCAGTTGGGGGTGACACGAGAGGTCTCCAACAGCAAGACAAACTTGTCTGTCGGTTTGTCCTACGGTGGTGACATGTAGATGTGAGTTTTGAGGCTGAGCCTCTGGTGTTT
>NW_006921902.1:3341551-3353637 GCF_000298275.1 Orycteropus afer afer | reverse complement strand
ACTGCTAACCAGAAGGCTGGCGGTTCAAACCCACCACTCCTTGGAAGGAAGGTTGGGCAATCTACTTCTGTAGTGATACTGCCTCAGAAACCCAAGGATGGGTTGCTATGAGTCGGGTCTGACTCAATAGCAAAACAACAACATATGTATATATAAGTTTTACTGGTTTTGTTTATCTAGAGAACCCAGTTGTAATAGACTGGGTTCTCTAGAGAAACAAAAACCAGCAAAGCTTATATATATAGAGAGAGAGAGAGGAAAAAAAATTATCTTTGGAAAATGGCTCACACATCTATAGAAGCTGGCAAGTAAAAAGTTCCTGGATAGAAGGTCAAGCTGAAGGCTTTTCCTGGCTCCCGCAACCGCAGGGGCCTAGGGGCTCAAGGCTGGCAGGCAGTACACTGGCTGTTGACTCCAACGAATGACGAATCCAAGATCTCCAGGCCAAACGGTGAACTGCTCGCTCATGGACAGTTGTAGGCAGCACAACAGATCCCGATCCACAGAAAAATGTCTCTCTTCCCAGGATGGCCCTGGATATACTCGAAGCAGGCCACACCCCTAGAGAAACTTCTCTTCAACAGATTGGCCACTCAGAACACAGTCATCTGATCCCATCATGGGATCAACCACACAGAACTGGGGTCCAGCCAGGTTGACACACAGCTCCAACTATCACACCAGCCTAAGAGAGTTGGCTCCTTCGCTGCAAGAGGTCAGGGTGGTAAACCTTGGATCGGGTCCTAAGATGTAAGTGAATCTAATTTGCTCTCTAAGCTGTAGGAAGTATTGGGTTTGAGAGCTGGGCAACAAAACATATGAGTTGAGTGTACTTAGTTTTATGATTCCTCATTTCTTTAATGACTGCAATGCTTTCCTAACAGATCTCTTAACCTTCTGCTTTACTTTTCCCTCCCACCCCCACCCCCTGCCAACTGTGTTCCCCAGTGCATTTTCTACTTTGCAACTCGAATCTGTCACTTCTCTGTGAAGAAATGTTTAAGGGTTTCCTTGCTCCCTTAGTTATCCAGAGTCACTATAACAGAACTTCCACAAGTGGGTGGCTTTATAACAAACAAAAATTTATTTTCTCAGTTTAGGGGGCTAGTCTGAATTCAGGGAGCCAGTTCTAGGGGGAAGGTCCTTACTTCTTCTGTTCTGTTTTATGATTCCTTAGTAATTTTCATAGTGTATGGCATGTATCTTCCCCCATTTTTTCTTTCTTGCTACTGCTAAATATACTCTTTTATATCTTAAGGGAGCTCTAGTGGGATAGTGGTTAAGGCATTTGGCTGCTGACCAAAAAGTCAGTAGTTCACCCCTACCAGCTGCTCTGAAGAATAAAGCTGTGGAGATCTGCTTTTGTAAAGATCTACAGCCTAGGAAACCCAATGGGTGTCCCTATGAGTCAGGATGGACTCAATGGAAGTGAGTTTGATTTTTTGGTTTGGGTTTATATCTTTAAAAAGATGGAGTGAAATAACAAATGCTGGTGAGGTTCCAGAGAGATTGGAACTCTCACACACTGCCAATGGGACTGCCAAATGGCACAACCATTGTGGAAAATGGTATGGTGTTTCCTCAAAAGACTGAAAATAAAAATACCATTTGATCTAGCAATTCCATTACTAGGAATATATCCTAAAAAGCTGAGAGACAGGACATGAACAGTCATTTGCACATTCATGTTCATTGCAGTAAAATTCACTATAGCAAAGAGATGGAAACAACCTAAATGCCCACCAACAGATGAATGGATAACAAAACTATGATATATTCACATAATGGATTAGTATGCTACATTAAAGAATAATGAAGAATAAGCAAATCATCTCACAATGTAGATGAATTTGGAGGACATTATGCTGAGTCACATAAGTCAATAACAGAAGGACAAATATTGTATAAACTCATTATTGTAAAAAAAGAAGGAAAGTTTTACTTAGGGATGGAAACTCACTTTGTAAGTTACTGGGGATGAGAAGGAAGGGGAGGGAAAATTTCGGAGTAGTTGGGGGTCACATGTTGATTTGAGTGAGGGGAGAGACAGTATGAAAGGAGTCTGTGATGAGCATGATAACACTGGGGAAAAGAAGGACATTTAAATATACACATAAGGTATAGAGAACAAAGGCAAATAATAGTATATGCAAAATACTGCATTACTACTAACACCAAACACCAGGATACAGACAAATGCATAGACAAGTGAGATCAGCTGGGGGTAGGCAAATAGGAATATACCCTAGACCAAGGATAGATTTAGATGAAGATAATCATACATATGCACTTGTGCTACAAAACTAGCCACAAGCATTATGGAAGCAACAGAAGACAAAGTAGGAATTACCTTTCAGATAAAATACAGACTCACTGGGCCTGCCAACTTAGGACCATAGTCTCAATGGATACCAAACTCAATTGGCACCACATAGTACATAAAAATCTTGCTCCACACCATACCAACTGGAGTCTTAAAAGCTTTCAAGCGGCCATCTAATATGCATCTATTGGTCTCTTCTCATCTGAAGCAAAGAGTGAAAAAAATCAAAAGCATCTGGAAACAATTAGTCCAAGTATATGATGGACTCAGACCAGAAGAACTAGACGGTGCCTGGCTACCAATGCCAACCACTCAGAAAAGGATAAAACCTGGAGATCCTGCATAGAGTGGGAAGAAAAATGTGGAACAAATTTCAAAAGCACAAAAATGACCAGAATTACTGGATGGATAGAGTCTGGTGGAACCCCTAAGAATATGGCCCTAGATTACTCTTCAGGCCTAGAATTGGACTCACTCCCATGGACTGGCTCTCAGCCCAACAGTAAAAAGACCTACATGCAGAACACCTACCCAAGGCGATGCACCCACTTACTCTAGGGAGATACACCTCTTAGAGCAGCTGGCCATGAAGCACCAGAGGAACAGCATTCATATACAGGGAAAGCTGGATGGACAGGAGTGCATAGTTAAGAAGAGAACAGGGAGGGGGTAGTCACAAGGACAGGAGGGGAGGAGTTAATGATGGTAATCAGGGTGTTATATCAAATGTATACAAACTCTTGAACATAAAACAAGTTTTGCTCTGTAAATTTGCACCCAACGCACAATAAAATTTAAAAAAGAGAGAGAGATGGATGGATTTAAACACTCTATACTAAGACTGGCTAATTAACCTAACAAAGAAAACCCATTCCCAAATAGGATTATAACCACAGATATAAAACTAAATCAAGCCAAACCCACTGCCATTGAGTTGATTCTGACTCTTAGTGATCCTCATTGGGTTTCCAAAGCTGTGAATCTTTCTAGAAGTAAACTGCCTCCCATGGAGCAACTGGTGGGTTTGAACTGCTGACCTTGTTGTTAGCAGCCAAATGTTTTATCTACTATGCCACCAGAGCTTCTTTACTACAGATATGGGGGTTAGGATTTATAACATATATTTTGGGGGGACTCAATTCAATTCTTATTTATTGTCCAGCTCTCACATGCATATGAGGTGATGGAAAATACCATGGCTTGGGACAGACGCATCTTAGTCTTAAACGCAGGAGACTCTATTTTAAGGCCAGGGCCCAGGTAGGTGGCCCAGGGCTGGGGGCTGCTTTTCCCTTTGGGGCACCATAACTCCTTAAGGGCATCTAAATTGATATACATTCCTTGTGAACTCCACACTGTCTATCCTTTTAGTACTTCCCTGGCTTCATGACCTGCAACTCCCTCTACCCTCTGCCTTACTTTTTTAAGTTCCTCAACATTCCATGTTCTTTCAGTTCAGATCCATCTCAGCTGTTGGTACTCTGTAGAATAATTTCCCTGAACTTCTCAGGGCCAGTCCTACTCAACTCTAAATTCCAAACAACCCACTTATCAGGAGTTAAGACATTTCAACCTCCTGGGTGTTGACAGAGCATGCTTCCCTACCCCCACTATGGGGCTTTAATTTGTCTTCCGTAAACTGTTTATGGTGAAGGACCATTCTTACATGATTGTCTATTATATCCTTAACCCACAATAGATAGTTAATAAATACTTGTGTAATTAAAAAAGGAATTTTATAATGTACCTTGGACTGTTGTTGTTGTGGTGTGCCATAGAGTTGCCTCTGACTCTTAGCGACCCTATTTACAACAGAACAAAATACTGCCTGGTCCTGTGCTGCCTTATGATCTCTACTGTACCTAAGCCCATCCTGCAGCCACTGTGTCAATCCATCTTGTAGAGGGCCTTCACCTTTTTCATTGACCCTCCACTTTACCAAGAGGACACCCTTCTCCAGAGAATGGTCCATTCTGACAACATGAACAAAGTAGGTGAGACGAAGTGTGGCCATTCACGATTCCAAGGAGCATTCTGGCAACACCTCCTCCTGGACAGATTTGTAAGTTACTTTAGCAGTCAATGGTACTTTCAGCATTTTTCACCAACACCACAACTCAGAGGCATCAATTATTCTTCAGTCTTCCTTATTCATTGTTCAGCTTTCACAAGTATATGAGGTGACTGAAAATACCATGGCTTGGGATAGAGACATCTTAGTCTTCAAGAGGGGAGACTCTATTTTAAGGCCAGGACCCGAGGTAGGTGGGTCTGGGGCTGAGGGCTGCTTTTCCCTTGGGGGCACCTGTTTATTAAGTCTGGGGCCTGAGGTAGGAGGATCTAGGACATGGAAGCTGCTTTTCACTTAGGGGCAGCTGTTTACTAAGGCCAGTGCCTGAGGTAGGTGGGCCTGGGGCTTGGAGACTGCTTTTCACTTGGGTGTGGCTCTTTATTAAGGCCAGGGCCTGACATAGAAGGACCCAGGACTTGGAGGCTGCTTTTTGCTTGGGGCAGCTGTTTATTAAGGCCAGGGCCTGAGGTAGGTGGGTCCAGTGCTAGGGGCTGCTTTTTGCTTGGGGTGGCTCTTTATTAAGGCAGAGGTCTGAGATAGGTTGGCCCAGGGTTTGGAGGCTGCTTTTCAGTTGGAGGTGGCTCTATATTAAGGTCGGCCCGAAGTAGGTAGGCCTGGAGTGAGGTCAGCTTTTTGCTTGTGGGTGGATCTTTATTAAGACCTTGACCCAAGATAGGCAGAGTTGGGGTTCTGGGGCTGCTTTTCATTGGGGGTGGCTCTTTATTTTGGCTGAGGCCTGATATAGGCAGACATGGGCTCAAGGGCTGCTTTTTGCTTGTGGGTGGCTCTATTTTAAGGCTGTTGCCTGAGGTAGGATGGTTCAGAGGGGTTAGGAACAATTAAGTGAGATGAATTGGTCTGTACGTTTGTCAAAATGTGGTGGCTTGCATGTTGCTTTGAGACTGGAGGCTATCACTGTGTTGCAAAAGGTCAGCAGGATTATTTATGGTGGGCAGGTTTCAGCGAAGCTTCTGGGCTAAGACAGACTCAGAAGGAGGAAGAGGCCATTTACTTCTCAAAGAATTGGCCAATGAAAACCTTATGAAAAGCAGTGAAATACTGATATATTATTGAAAACTTTATGAATAGCCCTGAAACATTGTCTGATATAGTGCTGGAAGATGAGCCCATCAGGTCAGAAGGCACTCAATGTTTGACTGGAGAAGAGTGGCATCCTCAGAGTAGAGATGACCTTAACAATATGGATAGAGTAAAGCTTTTGGGATCTCCATTGGCTGATGTGGTATGACTCAAAATAAGTAGGAACATATGCATACATCCATTAATAATTGGAACATGGAATGTATGAAGTACGAACCTAGGAAAATTGGAATTTGTCAAAAATGAAATGGAACACATAAAAATCAATATCCTAGGCATTAGTGATCTGCAATGGACTGGTTTTGGCCATTTATAATCAGACAACCATATGATCTACTATTCCGGAAATAACAAATTGAAGAAGAATGGTGTGGCATTCATCATTACAAAGAGTGTTTCAAGATTTGTCCTGAAGGCAATGCTGTCAGTGATAGGATAATATTCATAAGCCTGCAAGGAAGACCGGTTAATATTACTATTATTCAAATTTAGGCACCAACAACCAAAGCCAAAGAAGAGGAAATTGAAGATTTCTACCAACTTCAGCAGTCTGAAATCTGAACATGCAATCAAGATGTGTTGCTTATCACTAGTCATTGAAATGCAAAAGGTGGTAACAAAGGAGAGTTACCGGTAGTTGGAAAAGATGGCCTTGGTGATAGAAATAATGCTGGAAATCGCATGCTAGAATTTTGCAAGACTAATGACTTATTCATTGCAAATAGCTTTTTTCAACAACATAAGTGATGACTATACACATGGACTTCACCAGATCGAATACACAGGAATCAGATTGACTACATCTGTTGCAAGAGGTGATGGAGAAGTTCAATATCTTCAGCCAAAACAAGGCCAAGTGCTGATTGTGAAACAGACAATCAACTGTTTATATGCAAGTTCAAGTTGAATTTGAAGACAATTAAAACAAGTCCACAAGAGCCAAAATCTTAACTTGATAACATCCCTCCTGAATTTAGAGATTATTTAAAGAATAGATTTAACATACTGAACATCAATGACCAAAAACCAGAGGAATTATGGGATGACATAAAGAACATCATCCACAAAGAAAGCAAGGGGTCATTAAAAAGACAAGAAAGGATGAAAAGACCAAAAAGGATGTCAGAAGAGACTCTGAAACTTGCCCTTGAGTGGAGAGTAGCTAAAGCAAATGGAAGAATGGTAAGATGAAAGAGCTGAACAGAAGATTTCAAAGAGCACTTTGAGCAGACAAAGCCAATTACTATAATGAAATGTGCAAAGACCTTGAGTTAGAAAACCAAAAGGGAAGAACAAGCTTGGCATTTCTCAAGCTGAAAGAACTAAAGAAAAATTGAAGACTCGAGTTGCAATATGGAAAGATTCTATGGGCAAAATATGGAATGATGCAGGAAGCATCAAAAGAAGATGGAAGGAATATACAGAGTCACCATACCAAAAAGAATTGGTCAATGTTCATCCTTCCCAGGAGGTGGCATATGATCAAGAACCAATGGTATTAAAGGAAAAAGTTGAAGCTGCATAGAAGACATTGGCAAAGAACAAGGCTCCGGGAATTGATGGAATACCCACTGAGATGTTTTAACACACGGTTGCCCTACTGGAGGCACTCTTTTTGTTATGTCAAGAGGTTTGGAAGACAACTACCTAGCCAAATGACTGGAAGAGATCCATACTTGTACCTATTCCAAAGAAAGGTGATCCCATAGAATGTGGAAATTATCAAACAATATCATTAATATCACATGCAAGTAAAATCTTACTGAAGATATATTGACAGTAACTTCCAGAAATGCAAGCTGGATTCAGAAAAGGATGTGGAATGAGGGATATCATTGCTAATATCAGATGGATCTTGACTGAAATCAAAGAACACCAGAAAGATGTTTATTTATGTTTTATTGACTATGCAAAGGCATTACATTGTGTGGACCATAACAAATTATGGATAACATTGAGAAGAATGGGAATTCCAGAACACATGATTGTACTCATGAGGAAAGTGTACATAGATCAGGAGGTCTGTCATTTGAACAGAACAAAGGGATACTGCATGGTTCAAAATCAAGAAGGGGGTGTTTCAAGGTTGTATCCTTTCACCATACTTATTCAGCTTGTATGCTGAGCAAATAATCCTAGAAACTGGATTATATGAAGAAGAATGTGCCATCAGGAGTGGAGGAAGACTCATTAACAACCTGTGATATGCAGATGACAAACTTTTCTTGCTGAAAGTGAGGATGACTTAAAGCACTTACTGATGAAGATTAAAGACTACAGTCTGCAGTATGAATTATACCTCAATATAAAGAAAACAAAAATCCTCACAAGTGGTCCAATAAACAGCTTCACAGTGGATGGAGAAAAGATTGAAGTTGTCAAGGATTTCATATTACTTGGTTCTACAATCAACACCAAAGGAAGCAACACTCAAGACATCAGAGGACATATTGCATTGGGCAAATCTGCTGCAAAAGATCTTTCAAGTGATTGCGAGCAAAGATGTCTCCTTGAAGATTAAGGTGTTCCTAACCTAACCCATGGAAGGAAGATTGGGCAATCTGCTTCCTTAGTGGTACTGCCTCAGAAACCCAAGGAGGGGTCACTATGAGTTGGGTCTGACTCAAAGGCAAATAACAACTACAACCCAACCCGTGGTGTTTTCAATCACCCCTTATGCATGTGAGAGCTGGGCAATCGATAAGGAAACCAAAGAAGAGTTGATGATTTTGAGTTGTGGTGTTGGAGAAGAATGCTAAGGGTACCATCATCTGCTAAGAATACAAACAAACCTGTCCTGGAAGAAATGCAGCCGGAATGCTCCTTGGAAACGAGAATGGCCAGACTTCATCTCACTTACGTTGGTCATGTTGTCAGAAGGAACCATTCCCTGGAGTAGGATATCATGCTTGGTAAAGTGGAGGGTCAACAAAGAAGGGGAAGGCCCTCAATGAGATGGATAGATGCAGTGGCTGCAACAGTGGGCTCAGGTATAGCAAGGAACATAAGGCTGGCACACAATGAGTTGGAGATGACACAACAGCATGTAACAACAGCAGCATTCAAGGAGATAACTTTGCTTTTCACCATTTGAAAGAGATCTTTTGCAACCAATGCAATATGTCTTTTGATGTCTTGGCTGCTGCTTCCACTGGTGTTGATTGTAAAACCAAGTAATATGAAGTCTTTGACAATGTCAGTATTTTCTCTATCTATCATGATGCTGCTTATTGGTCCAGTTGTGAGAAATTTTGTTTTCTTTATATTGGAGTGTAATACTGTAGACTGCAATCTTTAATCTTCATCAGTATGTGCTCCAAGTCATCCTCACTTTCATCAAGCAAAGTTGTGTCATTTGTGCATCACAGGCTGTTAATGAGCCTTCCTTCAATTCTGAGAATGCACATTCTTCTCCCTATAGTCTAGCTTCTTGGATTATTTCCTCAGCATACGAATTTAGTAAGTATGGTGAAAGGATACAACTCTGACACACTCCCTTCCTGATTTTAAACCATGCAGTAGCCCAACAGCCTCTTGGTATAAGTTCAGGTTACTCATGAGTACAATTAAGTGTTCTGTAATTCCCACTCTTCTCAACATTATCCATAAGTTGTTAGGATCCACACAATGCAATGCCTTTGCATAGTCAATAAGACATAAGTAAATATCTTCTTGGTATTCTTTGCTTTCAGCTAAGATCCATGTGACATCAGCTATGATATCCTTTGTTCCACGTCCTCTTCTGAATCCAGCTTCCATTTCTGGAAGTTCTCTGTCAACATACTGCTGCAACCGTTTTTGAATTATCAACGATAAGATTTTATTTGCATGTGATATCAATGATATTGTTAGATAATTTCCACATTCTGTGGGATCACCTTTTTTGGAAGGGATACAAATATGGATTTCTTCATCAGTTGGCCAAATCTCTTGGCATAACCGAGTGTGTGCCTCCAGTGGGGTATCTGTTTGTTGAAACATCTCAATGGATACCCCATCGATTCCTGGAGCCTTGTTTTTGCCAATACCTTCAATGCACCTTTGACTTCTTCCTTGAATACCATTGGTTCTTGATCATATACCACCTCCTAACATGGATGAACATCAACCAATTCTTTTTGGTACGGTGACTGTGTGCATTCCTCCATCTTCCTTTGATGTTCCCTGGCATCATTCAACAAACTGCCCATGGAATCTTTCAATGTTGCAATTCGAGGCTTAAAATTTTTCTTCAATTCTTTTAGCATGAGAAATGCTGAGTGTGTTCTTCCCTTTTGGTCTTCTAACTCCAGGTATTTACACATTTCATTACAATAATTGACTTTATCTTCTTGAGCTTCCCTTTGAAATTATCTGTTCAGCTCTTTTATCCTTTTGATTCTTCTATTTGCTTTAGCCACTCTCCACTCAAGGGCAAATTTCAGAGTCTCTTCTGACATCCATTTTGGTCTTTTTTCCCATTCCTATATTTTTAATGACCTTTTGCTTTCTTCATGGATGATGTTCTTGATGTCATCCTACAATTCCTCTGGTTTTCGATCATTAGTGTTCAATGGATCAAATCTATTATTTTAATGGTCTCTAAATTTAAGAAGAATATAATCAAGTTCATATTTTGGCTCTTGTGTACTTGTTTTAATTGTCTTCAGCTTCAACTTGAACTTGCGTATGAGCAGGTAATGGTATGTTCCACAATCAGCTCCTGGCCTTGTTTTTGCCTTATTTTTGCTGAAAATACTGAACTTCTCCATAACCTCCTACCACAGTTGTAGTCAGTCTGTCTACAGTACACAATTTATCAGTCTGTGTACTCTGTCTGGCAAAGTCCCCGTGTATAGCCATAGTTTGTGTTTTTGAAAGAAAAGGTATTTGCGATGAATAAGTCATTGGTCTTGCAAAATTCTATCATTCGATCTCCATTGTTATTTCTAGCACTAAGGCCAAATTTTACAACTACTGGTGTTTCTTCTTTGTTTCCAACTTTTGCATTCCAATGACCAGTGATAATCAACACATCTTGATTGCATGTTTGGTCAAATTCAGACTGCATAAGCTGGTAAAAATCAATTTCCTCATCGTTGGTTTTGGTGGTTGGTGCGTAAGTTTGAATAGTAGTAGTAGTAACTGGTCTTCCTCATAGATGTATGGATATTATTCTATCACTGATAGCATTGTACTTTACTCTTCTTCAATTTGTCATTCCCAGCATAGTAGATCATATGATTATCTGATTAAAAATAGCCCAAACCAGTCCATTTCAGCTCACTAACACCTAGGATATTGATCTTTTTGCATTCCATTTCATTTTTGTCAACTTCCAATTTTCCTGGATTCATATTTTGTGCATTCCATGTTGCAATTATTAATGGATGTTTGCAGCTGTTCCTTCTCATCTTGAGACATGCCATAACAGCAAATGAAGGTCCTAAAAGCTTTATTCTATCCATATCATTAAGGTTGGCTCTACTTTGAGGAGGCAGTTCTTCCCCAGTCGTATCTTCAGTGCCTTCCAACCTGAAGGGCTCATCTTCTGGCACTATATCACACAATGTTTCAGGGCTATTCGTAAAGTTTTCCAGTAATATATCAAACAGTGTTTCACTGCTATTCATAAGGTTTTCACAGGCAAATTCTTTGGGAAGTGGATGGCCTCTTCCTTCATCCGAGTCTGTCTTAGTGTGAAAGGTCCACTGAAATGTGTCCACTGCAGGTAACCCTGCTGGCATTTGAAACACCAGTGGCATAGCCTCCAGCCTCACAGCAACACTCAAGTCACCACAGTACAACAAACTGACAGATAAGCTTGTCTCCTGTAGATGTTTCAAACTGCTCCATTAATTTACTGGTCTTGCCTGCCTGTTTGTTTTCCTAGCCTGCCACTGGGGTGCTTTACACAATCACCTGTCTTCCACTGCTCCCAGGCTGGCTTACTGTGGCCTGCCAGGGCACTCCACAAACACAAACACCCACCTTCTGCTGGTCTCAGGCTGGCTTACATTGGGCTACTGAAAGAAGAGAGGGCCCATGGGCTCAGGACCATGGTTGTTGGGGACATCAAGCTCAATTGACATAACATGTTATACAAAAACATTGTTCTACCTTCTACTTTGGTGGTAGTGACTGGGGTCTAAGCAGGCATCTAAACTGCAACAATTAGTCTCTCTTCATCTGAAGCAATAAAGAATGAAGAAAACAAAGACTCATGGGAACAATTAGTCCAAGGGACTAGTGAACCATGGGAACCTCACCCTACAAGACCCTAAGGCTAGAATAAGTAGATGGTTCCCAGCTACTACTGTCAACCCCTTGGAAAGGGATCATAATAGGAGATCCTGGAAAGAGTAGGAGAGAAATGTGGAATAAAATTCAAAATCATAAAAAATATCAAACTTACTGGTCTTATAGAGACTGGTCAATGTAAGGCCACAGTAAGGAGAAAAGGACGCACAAAAGTGAGGTTAAAGAGAAGTTTTTATTCTGAGTTTCCGGGGGAGGTTTACGGGCCCCCGAGAGGGGCCCGGGCGAGGTTCACGGGTCCCTGAGAGGGGCCCGGGAAGTCGCACTGCCTGGCTGGGGAGGGGAGGGTTTATA
>NW_006921902.1:3306922-3338056 GCF_000298275.1 Orycteropus afer afer | reverse complement strand
TGGGTCTGCACTTAATTAGCATGAGGGGGCTTCACAAGAGGAAGCTTGCCACTGCATGGGACTTTCCAGTCTGGGCGGGTTCTGTCACTTCGGTTGTCTTATCAGGCTGTCTCATCAGGGCTTGACACCCGGAGGAAGCTGCTAACTGAAATGTTGGTGGCTTGGGTTTGGTTCGGCCTAACAGTCAAACCCCCAAGAGTATGCCTCCTACTCACCTTTTGGGCCTGGAATTGAACTTACTCCCAGGGTTTCCAGAAAAACAACAGACAGATGTACAAGGTGAACGTTTACACCATGGGAGATCAGAAGGGCAGTATTTGCACAGGGAGATAGCTCAGAGGGCAGGAATGCATAGGAAAGAAGGACAAAGAGAAAGAGTAACAACAGGGAGGAAGTGGGAACAGAGTTGTTACATTATGGGGATTGTAATCAGTCATGAAACAAAATGTTTATGAACTGTTGTGTGGAAAATGAATTTGCTCTGTAAACTTTCACCCAAACACAATCAAAACAAAAGTTCTGAGTCAGTCTGGAAAGTATCTTTCTTACCTCTGATTGATACTCAAAGGAACAGAAAATAGTTGTGACTCTTGAAAGGAAACTCATTGTATCCAAAGTCATATAAAAACCTGAAATAGTACCAGATGGTTGTCTACTAGAAGAGGACTGGAATTACTTTAAGCAAACCAGCCCACTTTAGTGTATTTTACTACTGAATTAATCTGTGTGCAAGCTTCAAAGAATATACTTATTTTAAAAAGCAACAATATATTTGTATAAAAAATATCCACTTTTTGATAGTCACCAACACTTTCAGATTACTAGCATGTTAGGTGCTAATGGTTGTTTTTTTATTAGGTGCCACCAAGTTGGTTCTGACTCATAGCAACTATATGTACAACATTATAAAACACTGCCCAGTCCTGCTATACCCTCATAATCATTGCTTTGTTTGAACCCATTATTGGAGCCAATGATGAGATTAAAGACCTTCACAAGTCTTGTAAGTGCTCATAGAAAATCAGATGCAACAATCAGTTTGATTGAAGATCTTCCTATTTTTTGCTGACCTTATACTTTAACAAGCACGATGCCGTTCTTTAGGAACTGGTCCCTCCTGATAACGTGTCCAAAGTATGTGAAATGAAGGCTGGCCATTCTCTCTTCTGAGGAGCACTTTGGCTGTACTTCTTCCAAGACAGATTTATTCTTTCTCCTGGCAGTCCATGGTATATTCAATATTCTTTACCAACACCATAATTTAAAAGCATGAATTCTATCATCCTTACTCATTGTCCAGCTTTCACATGCCTATGAGATGATTGAAAATACCACTACTTATGTCAGGTACACCTTAGTCCTCAAAGTGACATCTTTGTTCTTGAACCCTTTAAAAGTTCTTTTGCAGCAAATATGCCCAATGCAATGTGTTGTTTGATTGTTTCACTACTGCTTCCATGGATGGTGGCTAAGGATTCAAGTTAAATGAAGTCCTTGACAACTGAGCATATTGGCTAAGAAGCTCATAAAAATAATAAGCATTTAGAGGGACATTCTTGTCTAGATATTCCTGACCTCTACTGAATTCTGGATTAATTAATATAGAAGCATCTGTTCCCAAAAGAAAATAGACTTATTGTTGTTTAATTAATGTCCTTTTCACTTCTTCTTATTTTTATTTCTTGCCAGATAAGCCTGAAAGGTAACTTTGAGTTTCCCAGAACCATTTGTCATATTTCTACATGGTGCCAACTATTTGAATGGAACATAACAACAACAGCAACATTTGAATGGAAAGTTATATGACATGATGTGAATGAATTCTCTGTATAAATAATATGGAATTTTTTCTTTTCATTTGGGGTTCCTATGAGCCAGGTCTGACTCAATGGCACATAACAATAACAACAGTGCTTTGTCGAGAAATCTAAGAGCACATGGTGCATGTGCTAAACTCAGGATGTGGGTTTCCCTCCACTGTGTAACATGGCATGTTTTCCTATTCCAAGGGCTTTTGCCTTCCCTAATATGTTGGGTGTTGATCGTGGATGAGTACCAGACATTTTGACCCAGTGCTCTCCCATGGCCTACAAATTCTCCACAAGCAGTTTTGAAAGAAGTTCTTGATAATCATTAAGTGTGTAGGACACAACGATGTCTTCATTTTCCCCTCTTTCCTTCTCCATCCTCTACTCTAATAACTATTAATGAACTCAGACTTAATCAGTCTGGTTGCTTGATGAGATTAAAGATTTTCACCAGTTTTGCAACTGCTCATAGAAAATCAGATGCAACAATCAGTTTATGTGAACTTCCATTCTCTCTGTCTGCATCCTTGTGATTGATTAAGTAATACCACCCTGGGGCTTATTCTTGAGAAAGCAGCTTTATAGAAAGTAATGGGATGGGTCTCCATACAATCCTGGCTATTATTCTCCACCCAGGGACCAAAGTAAGGATCAGTTAACTTAAACAAGGAAACATTTTGTGCTTAGCAGGAACTCCTGAGAATCCTGTTTTTAATCTGAGATAGTATTTATCTTGAGAAGAGAGGTTTTTGTTTTGAATAAAACTGCATCCTCCAAAAATAAGTAAATCTTAAACCCTATACTTATGGATAAAATCCTAATTGGTAGTAGAGTTTTGTTTGTTATGTTAATGAGGCTATACTAATGTATAGTGTGTCTTCAACCAATCACTTTTGAGATACAAAAAAGTTGTTTAGGCACAGAAGACCAACACTATCTGAAGATAATACAGGTAGTCCAGTTTACAAGTCCAGGGCTCTAAGAATGGCCAGCTATAGAAGCTGAGACAAAGATTGTCCCCTCGTAGAGAGGACTTTTCTCTAGAGCAAGAGCCCTGAATTTAGACTTCTAACTTCTAAAACACAGGGCCAAGAAGTCTCCCTAGGCTATGCCACTGGCTTTTCTGTTGTTACTATTGTGGTTGTTGTTATGTGCTGTCAAGTCGGACTCGACTCATAGAAACCCCTCCTTGGGTTTCCAAGGCAGTATCACTATGGAAGTAGATTGCCCAACCTTCCTTGCAAGGAGTGGCTGGTGGATTTGCACTGCCAGTCTTCTGGTTGGCAGTCAAGTGCCTTAGGCCCTACGCTACCAGAGCTCCTCCTGTTATTCTTAGTTGCCATCAAATCATCTCCAACTAACTATATCTCAAAAGTGATTGGTTTAAGACACACTACACATTAGTATAGCCTCATTAACATAACAAACAAAATTCTACTACCAAACAGAATTCTATCCATCAAATCAGCTCCAACTAGCAGTAACCCCACGTACACCAGAAAGGAACATTGCCCAGTCCTGCATCATCTTCACAGTTACTGATTTACTTGAGTTAATTGTTGCAGTCACAGTGCGTTTTGAGTGACTTCCAAACTAGGGGACTCATCTTTCAGCACTATATTAGACAATATTCTATTATCATCTATAGGGTTTTCATTTGCAAATTTTCAGAAGTCGATCACCAGGCTTTTTTTTCCTAGTCTGTCTTCATTTGGAAATAGGTATTTGAAATATTAATGGTATAACTTCTGGCATTAAAGCAACACACAGGCCACCACAGTACAGCAAACTGACAGATGTGCAGTGGACTGATTTTTTGGACAGATTCAAATCATTCTATAGCTGGAACCTGAGCCAGCTTTGCTGAATATTCCCAAATCCAATTCTTCACATGGCCTTAATTTAATCCTAACATTGAGATTGGAGAGTAGCAGTGTCTCATAATGACCTCCAGGGGGAAAAAGCCTGAGACCAACAGGAAAAGGCAAGAAATAGGAGCAACTGAACCTGGGAAGCCAAGAAAGCCTGAAGCCCAGAGAAACTTGGGTATGAGACCAAGCAAAAGAAAGAAGGTGGTCTGTGAGTTATGGAGATCAGGCAAACTCATTCCTGTTTCATGGATTAGGCAACCAACAGAGGTTGAAGTGTGAAGAGCTCATCCTAAATCACACAAGTTGACATTTAAATCTGTATATGTGCTTTCTTTTCTCTTACCACAATACTGCATCTCATACTTATCCCTAGAGGGTCTAGACTCTTTGAGACACAGCAATAAACTGCTGTGTTTGTGAGAAATACATGGATAAAGTTAGAAAGCATACAAGTATGGAAGGAGAGGATGGATTTTTTGTTTAATCTCTGCTCCCTAACCCCCATTTGAAAAGTGATAGCAATTTTCCAATCATGTTCTTTAAGTAGATTAAATGGATTAATCTATGGATTGCATGAGAAATTTGAGATATATTACAATATTACCAGCTCTCTTGGACAAAGGAAATTAAAGAGGTATTATATTATTTTAGGAGTTCTGGTAGCACAGTGGTTAAGGTGGTTAATTTGAGGTGGTTATGGCTGCTAACCAAAAGGTTGTTAGTTCAAACCCACCAGTCGCTCCATGGAAGAAAGATGAGACAGTCTCTTTCCATAAAGATTTACAGTCTTGGAAACCCTATTAGGCAGCTCTAGTCTGTCCTATAGAGATGCTATGAGCTGGAATTGACTCAATGGCAGTGCATTTGGCTTTTTTTGTGATCTTTATACGTTTCTTGGTTATATTATTTTGGCTTTTTTCTAAGTTACTATTACAAAAATACCCCCACACCCCCTAACACAGCACTAAACAAGAATAATCATCTTGGTCGATTATTAAAAGTGCTTCTCAATCAGTGGGAAAGCAGACAAAGCATAAGGATCACACAGAATTCCTTTTAAGGGATGGTCAGGAAGTGGTAAAGCTTCCTTACATGACCATACAAGCAACTGAGGCTTAGAAATGGAGATTTCCCCCACGTGCCATCATTGTCAGGTAGAAAATAAGATTTCTGTTACCAAACGAAGCACGGTAAAATGATAAACTCACTGCCGTCAAGTCGGTTCTGACTTATACCAACCCTGTTGTTGTCGTTATGTGCCGTCAAGTCAGCCCTGACTCATAGCGACCTCTCCTTGGATTTCCGAGGCAGAATCACTACGGAAGTAGATTGCCCAATCTTTCTTCCAAGGAGTGGCTGATAGGTTTGAACCACCAGCTTTCTGGTTAGCAGACAAATGCCTTAGGCACTATGCCACCAGAACTCCTTTTTATGCTCCAAATATTTTCAAACATTTTATGCTTCCTCTATTTCTACCACTTATATTACATGTATATTAGACTGCTTGATATTGTGCCAAAAATAAATGAAGCTATCTTTATTTTCAGTCTCTTTGTGTACATTTTGGATAGATTCTATTACTATTTCTTCAATTTTACTGTTCTTTTCTTATGTAGTGTCTAATCTGCTACTAAACCCATCTAGTGAAATTCTAATTCTACATATTTTTTTTTTTTTTTTTTTTAATCTCCAGGAAAAATCTTATCAAACTTTTTCCATTAAAGGCCAGATAATAAATATTTCAGATTTTACAGGCCATACAGTCTCTTTTGCATGGCCTGGTATTTAACAAAGACTCAAAGGACCTCATGTGTATATATTTTTTCTTTATATTTCTCTCTTCTGGAACTCCATGCTACGATTTCTACCTACCACAGGGTCCCTGAAGTTTGTTCTCCCCCTCCTTAACTCATCAAGACTGCTACAGTCTGGATTCCTCTCCTTGAATGCATAGTGGAGAAATCGCCTCTACACAGAAAGCTGTAGCAATCTTAAAGCTCACCTAATTTATTTCTCTTCTTTCAGAAATCACCATTATCTTGTATCTGTGGTCTAACATCTGAAAACAGATTTATATGTTTTGTTGAGTTTTCTATTTACGTATCATAGTATGTTAAGTCTAGTCTTTGTTACCCCAACATGACTGGAAGCAGCATTCTTCTCAGCCCTCAAAGAGAAATTGTTACAAGGGGATCCCTATCATACTTTTACATGTGGTCTCTTTCATATATTAGTGTGTCTCCCTATGAGAAGGTATCTAACTCTTTAGCTACTTACCAAAAGAAGACCATTAAATGAAAGAATGCTAGTAGGTCCAGTGACCTCTGGCCTGTTTCATGAAGAGATGCCACTCCAAGTTCAGTGATTTTTACATTATGAGATTAAACAGAAATAGCAATTATAATCTGAACTTTTTAAAGTGGAGAATGGTTCATGTTCACTAAAATGGGTTGTGCAGAAAGTTTTGCTGAATTCTCAAAAAAAAAAAAAAACCCTCACTGCCATCAAGTTGATTGGGACTCATAGTGACCCCCTTTGGGCTTCTGAGGCAATAAATCTTTAAGGAAGTAGATTGTCCAGTCTTCCTTCCATAGAGTTGCTGGTGGGTTTGTCCCACCAGGCTTCTATGGCAAAAATATTGCTGAACTAAATAATTTTTAATAAACACTTACAATGACTACAGCATATATTGATTTCAATATCACACTCAGTTCTTTCCATATTTACACCTGTTTAAAAACAGTTAGGACATATAAGCATAGTTCTACAACTATGAGGGATAAAAAAGGCATATTCCTGGTTAGAGTTATCATATATGTGGTGATTAAAATTGAAGCCTAGAAATTGAACCTTGATACATGACTATGGGTATTCCTCTATTGACAGGAATATTGTGTAGCCACTTGGGTTATTGATGACAGGAGATAGGAGCAATATCTGTTCAATTTAGTCTCTTATATCATAAAAGTAAAAAAGTTGGGATGGAAGATTTTATCTGAATGTGAAGTTAGTACTCATGGGCTTGATTTTGAAGGTAAATATAAGAAAAGGGCAAGACATCTTTAGAAGGGCTCTTTTTGGCAAAATTCAAGGTACTTTGTTGGGCTATCTCAGGCACTCATATTGGGGTAATATATAAAGGATATTTTAGTAGGTGTATAGGTGAACATTGCACTGATGACTAATATATCAATAGTTCTTAAATCGTTAAGGCAGAATAGTCAAAATGAGAAGCCAAGCACAGTGCACTGTCAGAGTACACATTACCAAGTTATGCTTGGGATTTATTGAGAGGACTACCTAATTAGTAGAAGTAGAAGTCCTAATCAGTAGCAGTAGATCTCATATAGCCTGAAATAAAAAGGCTATTGCTCTTCTTCATGAAAATACCTTGGAACACCTAGAAACTGAGTAAATTTTGGTGTTGAATGCAGAAATACCTAAGAGTTGAATCTTTATTCAACTCTTCATGTGAATGTGATCCTCAGTGTATACATAGCCTGTAATATTTATACTCTTCCACTTTCCCGTATAATCTAATCACAGTAGGACGTACCTGCAGGCTGTCTGTACTATAAACAGTGTTGCCATTGGAGATTGCATTGGCAACCTCTGGCTGAGGACAGGAAGAATCATCTTAATTAGTGTAGTCCAAGTAAGGCCACAGCCACAGGGAGACTTAATTCAGAGTAGGAAATGGAAGAACCCCACCATGATGGATTGTCACTAGTGTCTCCAGCAGAGAGGAATCCATCAACAATCCGTAGGGTTCAAGTTCATATGTTCACTTTAAGAAGTGACTTTATTTAGCTGTGCTTTTTAAGCATACTTATATTTTATTTATTTATTTATTTTCTTTCCCTCTTGGAAATAGCATGTGCTTTGTTCTGAGTTCATCTAAGTTCAAATTCTAGTAGAAAATAATCTCAGGCTATGCATAGTTCTACGTCATTACAATAAGGAATTTGGCAGTGTGTAGGCTAGGAATTTCAGTCATACTAATAGAACTGGCACTGAAATTGCTTTGCATTTGTTCAAGAAACATATTCAGCCTTTTTCATGAACCAGAGATATTGCTAAGTAATGAAGATACAGAGAGAAACAGGCATACATAGACCCTGCCTTTATAGACCTCACATCCTAATGACAGAGAAAGATATTAAACAGAAATCACATACATAATTGCATGATTTAAAACAGTGATTTGTTCTGTAAGAAGAGAAAAAAAGCACAAAGTGCTCAGATCTTGTTAGGAAATTTAATTTAGTCTGGGAATTGAAGACAGAAATGAAAGGTGAGAAATTAGGAGAAAAGGAGTAAAGAAAGGGGTAGGCGTGGAAACAAAATTCCTTTTAGGAAGAGAGAACAGCATCTGTGAAATGGGAAAGAATTTGAGAAGTATAAGGAAAGAGAAAAGGCCAGTATGGGGGGGCCAAAGAGTGAGAGGGAGATTGTATGGAGATGAGTGATGAATGGGATCTCAACTATGCTGAAGCAACCATTCTAACAACTTTGAACTTCATTCTAATACCAGTGGGGAACCATTGGATCATTAAAGCATAATAATGACCTGATCAGAATTGCATTTTTTAGAGCAAATGGATTGTAAAGAGCCAAGAGTAGATGTAGAAAATATAGTAGAAAGGTAACAGTGAACTACGATTTCAATAGTTTACAGATAATCTGTCATCTCAAGTCTTTCTGCATAGTCCAACCAAATTAAACACTCTTTTATGACACTTAGAGCAAAGAAACCCATTGGTTGGTGGAAAACAGAAAAATGGCACAAAATACCCACTCTTTTATTTTCATTATGCCAAGTCTTGAGGGTCTGATATACTCTACCTCAGAGGGGACATAGTTTATGGTGCCCTCAGTGTTAGTGATTCTTTTTGCAGTATGACCCCATCTTTCTCATTCTGAGGAAAGCTGGAGGTAGAGTTTTCTGTCAAGGTGTCATTTTAATGAGTTTGGATATTATACCAACTTGAATAGTCTGTGGCCAGAAGTCTTTTATAGTTCCTCTCCCACTTCTGCCTTTTGGAAAAAAATAAATTTTCACTGTGCCTCCTTTCTGAGTTCTGTCAAATGCAAAAGATTTATCACTTATTAGTCTGACTCATAGTGACCCCTCCTTGGGTTTCCAAGGCAGTATCACTACAGAAGTAGATTGCCCAACTCAAGAGTGGCTGATGGGTTTGAACCTCCAGGCTTCTGGTTAGCAGTCAAGTGCCTTAGACACTATGCTACCAGAGCTACCAAGTAGATTGCCCAATCTCCCTTCTAAGGAGTGGCTAGAGGGTTTGAACTGCCACCCTTCTGGTTAGCAGTCAAATGCCTTAGGAACTATGTCACTAGAGCTCCTAATAATTTTTCTTAAAGTCCAATGAAAGTGAGTGTGGTGGGGGAGTCTAGAATTTAATTATCATAGGCTCGACATTTCTGTTATTTAGAGAGGCAAATTTACTAAATTTAAAAATATATGTATATGGGCCATATTAGTCAGTAATATATTTTTATTTATGTGATGCTTAAAACCAAGAATGTTGACTGTTAAAACACTGGTACAGGCTTACATTTTGTTTCTGTTTTCCTTTTGTTTGTTTTAGTGCTCAGGAGAAAAAGAAATCACTAGAGAAAAATTCCTATGGAGGGGTTGAAACTTGTTTTTTTTTTTTTTTTTTTTTTTAATTTTATTTTGTTTTCCCCTTTCTTCCCATAATCCATGGTTAGATAACCATACACTCTTTTACCAAATTAGAGTAAATGATATTTTTAAATATCCACTGAGGGAGACATTTTCTATGAGAAGATCATTTGAGACCAAAATTACCCCTGTTACACTCAAGCTTAGTTTCCATTTCTTATCTAAAAAGATCTGCAGAAGAGTCTAAAGTAATGCATCTTACAGTGTGGTCTGTGGATTGCTGCCATGAAACATTTGTTTCTGGTCTGTGATGAAACACACATACTTATTAAGAATAAGTACTTAGAAACTTACATAGGAATTTCTGTAACTTTCTTTGCTGAATTTAATCATAAAGAATTGGGTCTTGCATTTTACGTCTTTTTAACCTCTTTTTTTTTTTTTTTATTTTTCTGTAATTTATTTTTGTTGTATTTTACCAAAATATTAGTATATTGCTCTGCAACAGATTGAATAAGAAACAAAGAAAAAAGAAAAAGCAAAAAAAAAAAAAAAAAAAAAAAAAAAAAAAACCTGATCTTTGTACCATTTTTGCAATTTCCTATGAATTTACAATCATTTCAAAAGAAAAATAAAAACAAATTTATAAAAAAAAAAAAAATCATATAGTTTTAAGATAGTTAGAGAAACACAAGTCAACCTCACTAGCCCCTAAACAGCTACCCATGGCAAGAGCAAATTAAAAGAAATCATAATTTCATGGTCAATCACTAAGGTTGGAGTCATTAGGATGTGATCTATTATTATCTATTTTGTTCATTATCTATTACTACATAATGCTATGTAATAAAAACAAACAAACACAAAACCTAGTGACATAAAACAAATATTTATTTAGCCACCCAGCTCTTCTTACATCTGCAGTTGATGGCTGAGCTGGGGAATGGGTTGTTTAGGATGGCCTAGGATAGGACAACTCACCTGTGTTCTAGATAGTCTCTCATGCTCCAGTAACTAGTTAGCTGGCCTCATTCTCATGACAGAAGTTGGACTCCTAGAAAGCTTACAGTGGATTCAAGGCCGCTTGACTGCTAGACTCGGGATCAGCACACTGCTATTTTCACTGCATTTTGTAGGTAAGTCACAAATTCAGACCAGATTCCAATGATGGATAAATGGACTACACTAGAAAGCACAATGAATGCTGAAAGGGAATGGATTGGGACATTTTTAAATTATTTTACCATGTCCTACATAACTGTATAAGCTTCAACATTCTCTAGGCTCTCTGAGCGAGCTTGGATCTCTTGGACTCTCATGCCTTCATTCTTGACAAAGGGCTTTTGGTGAAATTCTGCCCCTGTCTCTTTCTCAAATGACCAACATAGACATCATTACTTGACTATTGATATCTGCTGATGGACTAAGGTGTGACTTTAGAATACATTAGAAATGGAATATGCACCCAAAATGCACAAATAGGAGAAAAGAAACTAGATGAATGGGACCTTCTAAAATTCAAATTTTTATGTGCTTCCAAAGACTTCTCCAAAAGAGTCAAAAGAGAACCTACAGATTGGGAAAACAATATTTGGCAATGACATATCTGACAAGAGACTTATGTCTAGAACTTATAGAAAACTCCAACACCTCAATAACAAAAAGACAAATAATCCAGTTAAAAAATGGGCAGAAGACATGAATAGACACTTCACCATGGAGGATATTCAGGCAGCCAACAAACACATGAAGAAATGCTCATGATCATTAGCCATTAGAGAGATGCAAATCAAAACAACAATGAGATACCATCTTGCTCCAGCACTTGTAGCAAAATTCAACAAGACTAAAAATAACAAATGTTGGCAAGGAAGTGGAGAGATTGGGACTCTCATATATGGCTGGTGGGACTGTAAAGTGGTACAACCACTGTGGAAAGCAGTATGGTGATTCCTTCAAAAGTTGGAATTAGAAATACCATTTGACCCAGCCATTCCTTTACTAGGTATATATCCTAAAGAAGTGAGAGCCATGACAAGAACAGACATATGCACACCCATGTTCATCGCAGTACTATTTACAATAGCCAAAAGATGGAAACAACCTAGGTATCCATAAACTGAAGAATGGATAACCAAAGTATGGTACATACACAGAACACAATACTTTGCAACTCTAAAAAATAACCTAGAATCTGCAAAAAACTGTATAACGTGGATGAACTTGGAGGACATTATGCTGAGTGAAACAAGTCAATTACAGAGGACAAATATTGTATTAGTCTGTTATTGTAAAAGTCAAGGAAAAGTTTATCTATAGAGGGAAATTTTCTTTCTGGGTTACCAGGGGTGAGAGGGGAGGGGAGGGAACACTGTTAGATAGGTAGAGATGAGTATTGATTTGGGTGAAGAGAAGGACAATGTACCAAATGTGAGTGATCAACATGGTGGCATTGAGGAAGAGAAAGACGTAGAGAGGTACATGGGAGTTACAGACAACAAAGATGAACCCTTTTGCACATACAGTACTGCATTGTCAGTGAAGGCAAAAATGGGTACATGGGTGGATCAATCAGTGGACAGGCTGAACTATTAGGTATGTCTATGAAGTGGGGAGTGTACCCAAGACCATGTATAGATTTGCCAGACAATGATCCTGTATGTGTATTTGTATGATCTAAATTCCCAGGTGTATAATAGAGCCGACAAGGAACAAGAAAAAAAAAAAAAGAAGAAGAAGAAGAAGTGGAATATGCATTGATATTTATTACCTGACTTTGTAATTATAAATTGTTTGGGGATGGCTTAGGCACCACAGCCCCTTCAGAGAGGGCAGTGGGCAGAGTGCTTCATGGTTGATAATAGGCAACTCTACCCACTTTAGGCATTAATCTTGACCCCATTGCACTTACTATACCCTTACAAGGCCCATGAATATCTCTATCTGCGAACAGAGACACATAGTAACAGGCAAGCCTTTATCTAGGAAAGCATCTCTTCTCCATCTCAAGCAGGGTATATTGGGCTACATGGGGCTAAGGGGGTGGCTGAGATGCACTAAGATATTTCACATAGTATTTTTGTTAGTTTTGGTGTGATCAATGTTAATAGATGTGATTACAATCATTGAAATTTTTAGGAATGGCACAAACAAAACTAGGTAACATGTTGTTGTTAGCTGTTATCAATCTACCCCCTGACACATAGTGATTCTATGCATAATGAATTGGACCATAGTGATCCCTAGTGTTTTCACTGGATGATTTTTAGAGTTGGATTTCCAGAACTTTCTAACTAATCCATCTTAGTCTGAAAGCTTGGTTGAAACCAGTTTAGCATTCATTGACAGACAGGTGATGGTTGAATATGAGATGCACTGGCCAGGAATAGAACCCAGGTCTTCCTCATGAAAGGTGAAAATTCTACTGCTGAACCACCACTGCTTCCCATTATTAGGTAATATAAATCAATCAACCAAGCCCATTACTGTTGAGTCAGTTCAATCTGAATTCAGAACATGGATAAAAGCAGATTTTGGATGCTCTTTTATAGTCCTAGAGTCTAACAGTAGAAAAGTGAGTGAACTGGGAGCTGTAAAGGAGGATGGTGATGAATAGAAATTGAAGATTTATCTTGAGCAAGAATGAAGTCCTTATTTACTGGGGCATAGGAATGGCTCCAGAGGTTCAAAGAGTACTGCTGAACTCAGCACTGTGAAGCCACAGATTGGCTGGAAGTATGTTCAAGACTCTTAACAAGTGGAAGTTCTCTCCAGTTTAGCAATAGCTGAGGTTTGTCTCTGTTACAATGATAAGGCTCAAAAAAGAACAATTATGGAACCCTAGGGACGGGAAAAAGGCAGAAACTATGCATTAACTACTCTGCACAGTCTCTCTGTGTTGATAAGAACATCATATATGATAAGAACTTCACATAATCATATCAAATCTTTAAACCAATCCTGTGATATCGTAATCCCATTTTACAGAGAGCTGAAAAAGTAATATGCCTAGGGTTACTTGGGGAATAACGGTCTATATGCAACTAAGGTATGTGACATTAAAGCCTATATTCTTAACCTCTCTATATATTACTATATATCCTCTCAAGGATCTAAGTTTTGAAGAAAAAGTTGAGGTTGGCCTAGTTAGTTCCAGCTATAGGGATAAGTAGCCATAGTCAAGAGAAACAGCCCAGACTTTGGAGGCTGGAGAAGAGTGACACAGCTTTAATTGAGTCACTGGCATACTATGGATCTGGTCCTCTACTTTTGAAGTCCATAAAAGGTACAATAGATCATCCATGGCCTTCCCAATGTGCTTTGGTCAGTCAAATAGGAGCCAGCCCATGGAAAGACAGGTCCTAATAGCAGGTGGGCTAGGAAGGGTATCTTTATTGGCCTGCAGAGCAAATCTCAGAGCTCAGATATATGAAAAACTCATTCCTGGAGTGGGATTTGTAGATTTACAGACTCCTTGGGGGCTTCATGAGTTAAAGAAATACTCATCACAAAATTCCATTAAGAGGAGTCAGTGTATTCCAGAGCAGGTGGGGGAGGAAAACAATGGCTAGTGAGACTGTGAACAAGCAGTAGAAGCCACCTGGGAGGTAAGTCTGAAACCAGGGTTCATGATCCCACAGGGTGAACAGGCCTCCACCATGGAGTAAAGTCTCAAACTGACTTGCCAAAGAGAGTTGCGTCCAGCAATAATCATCAGCACTACAGAAACCAAAACACCAGTGGCCATCCACTACACTAGCCCTGAAGCAGCCCATCAGACAATGGTGTCAGGGTGAGAATGTTGTGTGAGGACTCTTCAGTTTCTTACTGACTGAATTGTATTGGTCCCAGACACCAGTGCTGAGTCAAAAGACATAAAGTTGATTTCCAGATAGTGTTAGCAAAATGCTGGGGCAGGGACACAGGAAATCCAGATGGTTTTTCTAATTGATGTAAGGGAGTGGTTCTCTCATTTTTTTAGTGTATTCTCTGTTCTGTCCATTTACCCAGGTTCTGCTTTCATGTAAATCTAAGCTTTCAGAAACAGGTGCTGGTGAACTCCATTTAATTGTTTTTTTAATTTAATGTTGCAGTAAATTGTCATAGTCTCTTATTAAACTGGTTCAAAAGAACACAAAATTGGCTGAAATTGCGGAAGAGATTTATGTCAGACATGTTAGAGAACTTCCCGGCCCAAAGGGCACTGACAGAAGAGAATGAAGTTATTTCTAGTTCTGTCATACTTGCTCTTTTTCTCTAACCTTTTCCCTCTCTCTTTGGAGCATTTTCTTTTTCTTTTCTTCTGCATTTCACACATTGATTTTAGCCAGAGTTAAAAGAGAGCTTCGTTAGTATGAACTTGTTTGTGACTGAGAGAAATTAAAATGGAGATGCTGTAATCCTTGTGCTGGGTGAGCACCGTGATGGCAACCTTATGTTAAATTAACATGTTCTCATTTTTGTTGAGTATGACTATATTTCTGTACATTTTATTTTTCCCTTTAAACATTTATGTTCCTGTGTTATGATTAATTAAGTGTAGTAAAATGAAGTATTCACAAAGCTAAAAAAAATTTCCTTTCTCTAGATTCTTTGTACTTCATATACTCTTTCTATCTTGCCAGCCCTATTTCTCTTTACATTTTTCTTCTGTTTGACATCTTATTCTCCCCTGACTCTGGGCCAGTCTCTCAACCTTAGTCCAGGAAAGGATTTGCTAATTAAGAATACTTTAAAGTATTCTGAGTTTATTCTAACTAAAGAATCAAGCTATTTTATCTTCTTTTTTCCCTCCCTTCCTTTCTGTTGTAGTTACCTAGTGCTGCTGTAACAAATACCAACAGTAGATAACTTTATAGAACAGAACTGTATTCTGTCACATTTCAGGAGACTAAAAATACAAATCAGGGTTTGACTCTAGAGGGAGGTCCTTCCTTATCTATTTCAGCTCCTAGTAGCTGCCAGCAATCCTTATAGTTGCCTCTGTTTCGGTAACCTGTCTTACTCTTCTTCCTGTATGTATGTGTCTCTGTGTCTATTCTGGTATTTTTAAAATTCAGGAACAATTAGGTTTACAATTCACCCTATTCTGACATAATCTCAACTGATTGATTATATTGCATTATATTGCTTTCTGATTAAAATGCATTGCATTGCATTAAACTCACTGCTGCAGAGTAGATTCAACTCATAGTGACCCCTCCTTGGGTTTCTGAGGTGGTATCTCTACAGAAGTAGATTGCCCAACCTCCCCTCTGAGGAGTGGCTGGTGGGTTTGAACCACGAGCCTTCTGGTTAGCAGTCAAATGCCTTAGTTACTATTCCACCAGAGCTCCCTACATTGCATTAGATGTAAGGTAATTACATTATTTTATGTAATACTACATTACATAAGACAATCTTCTCTATCCAAGGTCAAATGATTTAATCATATGTGCCTAGATAGCAACTAGACTAGCTTTGGTCAAACAATTTGAAACCATAGCCTAGTGGACTTGACACATAAAATTAACCATCACATCTTACCTTTCTTATTTTCTCTTCTTCTCATCAACTTCATCTCTGTCTACTCCTCCATCTCCTCTGATCCCTGTCATAATAAGTTTCATTAAAAAAAAAAAAAAATCAATGATGAGTATACAGTTTATCTATCATGTCACAAGCTAAAAAAAAAAATGATGGAAGTGGTGAATGAATTTCTCTGAAACCTCTGTGCTTATTGTGTCAGATACAAAGCTGAATTTTGAAAACAAGAAAAACATTCTGAGATCATTGTAATTCACTTACCAGTAGATAGTATTAACAAAGTAACTAAAGATACAAGTAAAATTCACCCCCAATAACATTGTTATTGAATGAAACACTGCCCAGTCCTGCACCATCTTCACAACTGTTGTGAGGCTTGAGCCCTATCATTGCAGCCACTATGTCAATCCATCTCATTGAGAGTCTTCCCTATTTTTCCTACAACCCTTCATTTTACCCAGCATGATATCTTTCTCCAAGAACTGGTCCCTTCTAATAACATAACCAAAGTATAAAAGATGAAGTCTGTCCATTCTTGGTCTGTCCATTCTTGCTTCTAAAGAACATTCTGGCTGTACTTCCTCCAAGAGAAATTTGTTTGTGCTTCTAGTAGTTCATGGTACCATCAATATTCCCTGCCAATGCCACAATTCAGTTATCAATCCTTCTCCGACCTTCCTTATTCATGTTCCAACTCTCATATGCATGTGAAGCTATTGAAAATACCAGGGCTTGGGTCAGGCACACTTTAGTCTTCAAACTGACATCTCTGTTTTTAAACATTTTAAAGATGTCCTTTGCAGCAGACTTATCCAATGCAATATGTCTCTTGATTTCTTGACTGCTTTTTCCATGGATGTTGATTATGGATCCAAGTAAAATGAAATCCCTGACAATTTCAATCTTTTCTCCATTTATTGTGGCACTGCTTATTGGTCTAGTTTTCAGGATTTTAGTTTTCTTTACATTGGGGTGTAATCCATACAGAAGGCTGTAGTCTTTCATCTTCATCAGTAAGTGCTTCAAGTCTTAATTTTCAGCAAGAAACATTGTGTCATCTGCATATTGCAGGTTATTAATGAGTCTTCCTTGGATTCTGATGTCATGATCTTTTTCACATAATTGGACTTCTCTGATTATTTGCTCAGCATGCAGATTGAATAAGTATGGTGAAAGGATACCACCCTGACGTGCTCCCTTCCTGAACCATGCAGTCTCCCCTTGCTCTATGTGTTAGACTGGGTTCTCTAGAGAAACAAAACCACTAAAGCTTATATATATATATATATATAGAGAGAGAGAGAGAGAGAGAGAGAAATTTACCTTAGGAAAACGGCTCACACACTTATAGAAGCTTGCAAGTCCAAAGTTCCTGGATCAAACATCAAGCTGGAGGCTTTTCCACATCAAGTTGGAGGCTTTTCCCAACTCTTGCAACCACAGGGGCTGTGGAGCTCAAGGCTGGCATGCAGTACACCAGCTGTTGACCCCAATGAATGATGAATCCAAGATCTCCAGGCCACATGGTGGACTGTTCACTCATGGACAGTTGTAGGCAGCACAACAGAATCCCAATCCACAGAAGAATGTCTCTTTTCCCAAGATGTCCTTGGATATACTGGAAGCAGGCCACACCCCTAAGGAAACTCCCTTTCAACAGATGGCCTGCTCAAACATAATCATCTGATCCCATCATGAGAATAACCACATCACAACAGCTTAACCACACAGAATTGTGGTCCAGACAAGTTGACACACAGCTCCAACTCTCACACTCTGTTTGAATGACAGCCTCCTGGTCTATGTAGAGGTTCCTCGTGAGCACACTTCAGTATTCTGGAATTCCCATACTTTGCAATTTTTCCATAATTTGTTATGATACACATAGTCACATACCTTTGTATAGTCAATAAAATACATGTAAATATCTTTCTGTATTCTTTGCTTCCAGCCAAGATCAATCTGACATCAGCAATGCCATCCATCCCTCACTCCACATCCTTTTCTGAATCCAGCTTGAATTTCTGGCATTTCCTTATCAGTGTACTGCTGCAATTGTTTTTTAATTATCTTCAGCAAAATTTTACTTGCATATGATATCAATGGTATACTTCAGTCATTTCTGCATTCTGTTGGATCACCTTTCTTTTTAATGGGCACAGATATCAATCTCTTGCTGTCATTTGGCAGGTAGCTATCTTCCAAATTTTTGGCATAAACAAATGAGCACCTCTAGCACTGCATCCATATGTTGAAACATCTTAATGGGCATCCCATCAGTTCCTGGAGATTTGTTTTTTCTCAATTCCTTCAGAGAAGCTTGGACTTCTTCCTTCAATGCCATTGGTTATTGATCATATTCTAGCAACTGAAATGATTGAATACCAACCAATTCTTTTTGGTACAGTGACTCTGTGTATTCCTTCTATCATCTTTTGATGCCTCCTGCATCATTCAATATTTTGTCCATAGACTCCTTCAATATTTCAATGTGGAGCTTGAATTTTCGTTCGGTTCTTTAAGTTTGAGAAATGCCAAGTATGTTCTTCCCGTTTGATTTTCCATCTCCAATCTTTGCACATTTCATTATAATACTTTACTCTGTCATCTCAAGCTGCCCTTTGAAATCTTCTATTCAGCTTTTTTACCTCATCATTTCTTCCATTCGCTTTGGCTACTAACTTTGCAAAAATAAATTTCAAAGTCTATTGTGACATCCATTTTGATCTTCTCTTCCTTTCCTGTCTTTTAAATGACCTTTTTCCTTCTTCACATATGATGTTCTTGATCTCATCCCACAACTTGTCTGGTCTTCAGTCACTGGTGTTCAATACATCCAATCTATTCTTCAGTTGGTCTTTAAATTCAGGTGGTATATACTCAAAGTCCTCTTTTGACTTTCAGGGACTTGTTTTAATTTTCTTCAGCTTCAAATTAAATTTGCATATGAGTAAATTCACAGTCAGCCCCTGGTCTTGTTCTGACTGATGATATTGGGCTTGTCCCTCACCTCTTTCCACAGATGTAGTCGATTTTGTTCCGGTGTACTCCATATGGCGAAGTCCTCATGTACAGTTGTTTATGTTGTTTAAAAAAAGGTATTTACAATGAATAAGTCATTTGTCATACTAAATTATATCATTCAATCTCCAGCATCATTTCTATCAAGAAGACCATATTTTCCAACTACTGATGTTTTGTCTTTTTTTCTAAGTTTCACATCCCAATCACCAGTAATTTTCAATGCACCTTGGTTCTGCATTTAGTCAATTTCAGACTGTGGAAGTTGGTAAAGATCTTCAATTTCTTCATCTTTTGCTTTAGTGGTCGATGCATAAGTTTGAATAATGGTAGTATTAACTGGTCTTCCTTGTAGATGTATGGATATTATGCTGTTACGGACAACATTGTACTTCAGGATAGATCTTCTGGCACTATATTATGTAATGTTTCTTTCCCTGCTTTCCATAAAGTTTTATATGACCTTCCCCCGACCACCCCAGAAGTGGACCTGGCTACATCATTCTTTGTCTGTCTTAGTCTGGAAGCTCTGCTGAAACCTGTCCATGATGGTTGGCCCTGCTCACATTTGAAATACCAGTGGCATAGCTTTCAGCATCATGGCAACACATAAGCCACCCCAGTAGGACAAACTGATAAGTGGTGGAAAACATCCTGTACTCAACTCTAAGTTAGGCAGAAAAATGTTTTGTAGAAGATTTATTAAAGATGTCTCAACCTGTGGTTTAGTTGATTTACTATGGGCTTTTGGAGAGGATGTACAGGTATTACTAGACAAACATCCATTTATCAAAGTCAGTGTTTCTCAAACTTCAAAGAATACAAGAGTCATTTGGTGAGCTTGCTAAAATGCAGACTCTTGGGTCCCATCTGAAGCTCCTGGTTCAATGTATCTGGCAAGGGGGCTAAGAAGCTGCATTTTAAGCAATAATCTGTGGGAGATTCTGAAACAGGTTTTTCATGGACCACACTCTGAGAAATGCTGCTTAAGTGAATAAAGGCTGCTTTTATTCTGGAGTACTCCTTGATACTACACAAGTATTTAGTGCTCACTGTATATAAAGTTCTGTGCTTGGCACTGAGTGGGAGGCAAAGAAATAGAAGCTCAGGCCCATATCAGCAGTTCTCCATCTGTCTTTAATTGTTCCTCTGAATTTTGAAACCTGGGTAATTTATCCATGTCACAGTATGCTTGGGTGCCCACTTCTGCATTCCCTTCCCTAAGGCTCCTATTCTGAGTCTTGACCACTATGTGAAAATTACAAACAAGTCAGAAAAACAAAATCATAAACATATACACATATTACTACTAGTAACAGCAGTAAAAATAGTAGTAATAGAAGCTGAATGAAGGTCTAAGAATATATCCCACACAAGGAAGTCATGCAGTCTTTATGGAAATGGTGTTAAGCACATTTCATAGCATGGAATTTCTTCAAAAATGGGGGGAAAATCACATTTTACTGCTGCCTTTGATCAGAAATGATATTAGTATTCTTACCACACTGCTTCTGACTGCAGTGGGATCTTTGAGCCATCATTTCCATAGGGTATAAGCCCTGATGTCCAGGCAAACCTCTTACTGGGAAATTACCTTCTTTTGTTTTAAAACTCCTCTGTATTCATTCTGATTGCAGAAGGTCTGCTTCTTGCTACCCTCTCTTAATTATGGTCTAGAAGCCAGAGATTAGTGGAGTTTTCCTTGCTGAGTGTCTTAGGGCAAGATATTTTCCTTCCCTTTTTCACTTGCAAACTGTGAACAGCCGGCCAAGAGTACTGCCAATCATGGCAGGATGCTTTGAAAGAGCACAAATTTCTTAGAGGCAGTAGGCTACAGAAATCCAGACTCTCATATATTCTTGTTCTCTGCATTATGTAGGTTCCAGGTAGGGGCATGGAAACAGAGCAATGTGTATGTGAGTATATAAGTGTGTGTACATGTGTAATTTGAATGTTGGTATATAGTGTAGCTCTCATTTTAAAGAAAAGTGATTTCTGAAGACATTTCTTCAAATCACCTTTTTTAATTTTATGAAAGACATTTTACGTAATAATTGATTTAGGAATTTTACTTTTTTAAAACTGATTTGCCTTCAATATTCTGTTTGGTATAAGTCAGTTTGCTTAAGTTTCTTTGGGGGAAATAATAACTCATCCTCATGCCTCCCCTGATGACATCTATGGACTTAATCCTCTGGAAGACTCACGTGAACTGAATACAACATTTATATAAATTTCAGAGGATGGTGACCATGAAAAGCCCACCCATGAATTTCAGGTTAGGAAATGCTGGTTGAGGAGGATAAGATATGTGTTTGCATTTTTTCTAGTAGAAGCTGGAGATAAGACCCAGAAAAGACCAGAAAGGTGGGTAACCCACATGTAGATAACAAAATTGATTTAGAGTGTCTTAAACTAAAAACTGCACAGAAACAGGGACTTGCGTCAAAATGGTATTTTCACACACACACACACATATATGTATATATGTGTGTGTGTGTGTATATATATATATATATATATATATATATATATATAATTCTGATCTGATTGGGATCAAAGTGTACAGGAGAGAAAATAATAATTAGTTATAGTAATAAACACACCATATGTGTGTGTGTGTGTGTGTGTGTATATATATGTAATGCTGAGTCATTTAGTCATTTATGTTCATTCAAATTCATATTATATAAACATTTTTAATGTTGATTAGCTGTATCCTATAGCACTAGGCCAGAGAAAAGAACCAACATTTACTGGTCAATTATGGGTAATTTTAATAACATTGACTCTTTTACAGTGATACTAGCAGGTGTTGATTTTTTTTTATCTCATTTTGCAATGATGCAATAAAAGCTCAGAGAGGTTAAATTACTGACCTAGGATCACACAGCTAATCCAAGGACACATTGGCATTGTTTCCTAAGCTGCTTGACACCCAAACTTGTGTTCTTTGCCTTCTGCCCTAGTACCTTGAACTACCCTTTTGCTGGGGGCTCTCCAGGGGTCACTGAATTGAACACAAAACACAGCCACAGATAGGCCTCATCTAATCCTCAAGACAACCCCACTGGCTGGCCTATCTGATCTAAATTATTATCCCCACTATGTAAATAAGGAATGAAATCTAGGAGAAATAAAGTGAGTTAGTCCCATTCTAGAACCCTGGTGTTAGTGTGCCTATCCCTGTATACTTTCCACTCCTGTTATCATTTTACATTCCTAGGATGGATTTTCTTCCTCATCAGCACCACTACTTCCTTCAGACATGTCCTATTCTCTGTATGTGAGCAGGATTCTTCTTCAACAGATAATCAAACCAATCCCTCCTCCTGCTGTCTGCAAAGCTTCCAGATCTCCCTGGTGGTTCATAGGGCTGGGCCTCCCTGACTTTAGGTGTGAGTCCAAGGAGGTAACACTCTCCTCACCATTTATCGCACAACAAAAAGCAGTTTGAGGAAAAATAAATTAAATCCAGACCAAAAAATAAATAAATAAAAAGCATCCCTTTCCTCCAAGTTAATTAATTTCAACACTATTTTCAGGAAAAGCATTTCTTAAACCCCTATCACTGAAGGCAATTTTCTTGCCACAATCACTCTGTGTTCCTGATAGAAAGGAGCATAATCACTCCTTGATAGAAAGTGACTGGCAGAAAGAAGGCTGAGGGGAATCACATTTCTACAACCATTAAAAGGGCTGCAAATGCCTTAGAGAACACTCCTCCTCAAGCCCAAGGAGCTCCACTTCTTGATGGCACATGGTTTTCTGCAGTGAACAATGCACTGTGTGGTGTGGTATGGTGTGGTGTGATATGTGGTGTGGGGTGGTATTATGGTGTCATTTGGTGTGGTGTATGTGTGTCACATTTGGTATTATGTGTCATTTGGTGTATGTGTGTGTATGGTGCAGTATATGTTTGGTGTATGTGGTGTGTGCAGTGTGCTGTGCTGTGACGTTATTGTGGTGTATGTGGTGTGGTTATGGTGTGTATAGTGTAGTACATAGTGTGATATGTGTGGTGTGGTGTGTGTGATGTGATGGCATATGGAGGAAGTGGCAGGATCTTTGCATCCACAGGGATCTTGGATACAGGGCAGGCAGGTTTGGCTGGACTAGAAGAATGTAGTTGAGCTTCTGGCTCAAGGAGCTAGTTCCCTTAGTCTTATCCATACCTACTTTTCATGCATCAGCATCCTTTCAAGCCCAGCTACAGGTGAGCTCTTTCTAGGGAAAAAGTTGACTGTGATTGATGGGGAAACTCTGATGAAACTTTCTCTACTCCTAGGAATAGGGCTAAAATATAGGGTCAGGGTGAAGGGGCATGTCATTGTTCACCTCTTGCCTAGAGGCAGCCAGAAAACCATCTCAGCTCTGTGCTCTTAGCCATTAAGACTACCAATAACTTCCATTAATCCAGTAGTAAGGTTCTAGCCTATGTGCTTTGTATACTTACATACATTATTTCTTATAACAACTCTGAAAAGTTGCTGTCTTAGTTACCGGTTTCCAGATGAGGAAGCTGACGCTCAAGATAAAAGGACTTACCAATTCACACAAGGTAGCCCAGACTGAGCCCCCATCTATTTGATTGTAAAGACCTTACTCCAAACCACTGGTGCAGCCCATCTTTTAGTCCTGTGCACACCTGAGCCTTGATCCTAAACAGCCTGGACTGGGAAGATCAGTAGAAGAAAGGGAGGTTCCTTTCCTAGAACCTATGATTTCTCTGTGGAATTCACAAAGCAAGAATATTTTCCCTACCTCTCCTGGAGTAGTAAATCCATGCACTCCTTGATGGGTGACTGTGATGCTAAGGAGGGATAGTACCAAGCACAGAAAAAAAGACAGCACCTTAATCTGCATGTGCACACCACAGTGGTGGAGAATGGCAGCTTTGGAGACTCCCTTTCTCTTTTGTTTCTTACCAGTTGTGGGCTCAGTTACATAGGCTCAATGAATATGAGTAAATTAAGAACAAAATATTAGCATATGAGCTGAACATTTACATTAGGTAAATACACTCCTTGGAGAGATCAATCGTGGGGGAATAGAAGGGCCTTGTATGCACAGGGAGATAGCTCAGGGGGCAGGAGTGCATAAGAGGGAAGGACACAGGGAAGAGGTAACTATGAAGAGGAGGGAGGGGAACTTATGCATTGTGGGAAATTGCAGTCAATGTCATGAGACAAAGTGTATATGATTTGCTGTACGGAAAATGAATTTGTTCTGTAAACTTTCACCCAAATCACAATAAAAATTTAAAAAGAATAAAATATAAGCCTCATAGGGTTTTGTGAGCATTTGGTGAGAGAACACATTTAAGTGACTGAACACAGTTCCTGGCTTAAAGAAATTCTCAGCACTGGTAACTACCATTTTTAAAGAATTCCTTCTCCAACTGTCAAGTAGCAAACATGCAGTGGTGCTGCATATCAACACCCATAGCATCAGGGCTATATAGAATCCCATTGCCTGGTTTATGTCTGGGCTTTGGAACTTTCCAGGCTCATGATATCAGGCAGGATACTTATCCTAAGACACAGTTTTCTCATTTGCAAAATGAGGAAGTTAATAGTATAGATATTATGTTGTTATTGTTCTTAGCTGCCCTAGTGTTGACCCTCAACTCATGATGACCCCTTACGAATGGAACAAAATTCTGTCTGGTCCTGTGCCTTCCCCAGATTTTCATCAGTGATTTTCAGAAGTAGATTGCCATGCCTTTCTTCCTAGTCTGTCTTATTGTAGAAGCTCCACTGAAACTTTTTCAGCATCATAGCAACATGTAATCCTCCACTGACAAACAGATGGTGGCTATGCATGGGATACATTTACCAGAGTCTCTAGTCTTGAAGGTGCAAACGCTATATAAGAGTCAAAAAACAGAAGATGTCCATCTAGAACACATTGCATAGTCATAGCATGTAATAAATGCTCCAAGAAATTGTGTATATTGTTTTTTAATTTATTATTATATTACAAATTTAGCAAATCATGTAGGAATTTTCCCAGGGTCCTGTGGAAACCCAGATTGCAAAGAGTAGATCTTCCTTGCCTGGTGATTAGTATCTCAGTGCATTTCATTTCATTAGAGGAGGTTGTGTGCTACTAAATGAGTCCCCTAGGAGTTGAGGACATTTCTGAAAATTGTTTTCAGCAAATCTGTGGAGTATAAAGCAAGGTCTTTTCCTCGGGCCTCCTTTGTGCTAAAACATGTGTTTTGAACTGAGCACATCTTAAGGGGCAGTTCTCTTTTTCTTTTCTTAATCATGGGATTAGAAGCAAGACTCTAGGGCACTGACGAGCCACCTGACAAAGCCTCCAACTAATAAGAACATAGGATATGTTCACCTTGGACTGGGCAATTAAAGCTTCATTCATCTCAGTTTTTGTCTGTCAGAAAAGACCAAGGTTCTCATGTTTTTAGTTTTTCCTCTCCTATATCTTAAATTTATTTGAATTTTATGTCCTTTCAATTATAATCACATTTATTTTCAATCAGGTAATTGACAGATGCTTATCTAGTTCAGTGATTCTCAATCTGATTATATGTTCAAATCACTTAGCGGAACTTTTAAAATAATTCTGACACCTGAGTCCTACCTCAGACCAATGAAAGAAGAATCTAGGTTGTGCTGAGAAGAAGAGGTCCTGGGTATTGTTTTTTTTTTCTTTAAAAGCTTTCCAGGTAACTATGTAATGCAAGTTAAGAATTAGTGATCTAGGTCTTGTTATATATTGGTAAGAATACTAATTTTTCAAGTTTTATGAGACTAAAAAATAAGATAATGTCTATGGAACTTCTTTATATACTGCAAAGCAACACATATATCTTTGTATTGTTGGCTTGGCTTTAGAAGATCTACAAGTTGGATCCCAGGTGTGAGTCCTGTCCGATGAAAAGGGAACAAACAGTGTTTGCTACTTGGTTATCCCGGGCTGCATAACTTTCAAGCTCTTCTTTCTTCCTCAAATCTCCTCAGGCAACTCCTGCTGACTTACACCTTCTGAAGGGTGTCTCCAGAGCCCTGCTGGCTTCAGAGGACATTTTGTGCTACAGACTGTCTGGCAGGAGAGACATTCAAATTCATGTCACTTATAAACTGAACTGACTTGCCACTGGATACAAGATGAAATGGTCCCTGACAGGGACTAAGGTGACCTCCATCTCCTGTCTTGTCCACCTAGGGCATTGCCTCATGGAAGCAGCCCCCTTGGCCAGGTCTACCAGCCAATTAGTGTCTACACAGAGCTACAACCTTGTACCTGTGTTCATCACATTAGGCAGTGCTTGTGTCAAATCCATTGTTGCATGATTGTACCCTGTCTCTGAGTTCCATATGTGGAAATCAATTGCCACACATTAGGGAATACCTAACAGTTTAATACAATATTTTTCAGTAGTATTTTTTTTTAAATAGAGGGGGTAGGAAGAATAATTTTCACATTATTGGAAATGGAATATATATTAGCAGAGACAGAGAAGAGGCTGAAGTGAATTTAAGAGAATTTAGAGTGTGCCAGGGAATGCCATGACAACCTCATGCAGGGCTCCCAGTAAGCTGCACAGTTTCAGTGAGGGGCATGCTGGGTGAAGAGCAACCAGGCTATTCTGATTTTCTTTTTTTTTTTTATCACAATTGGAAGGTGAAAATTATTTGTCATAATTGGAAGGTGAAAATTATTTCTTCTGAATATTTTTTGACTCACACTCATGTTCTCCAGCCATCATCCAAAGACCTTGCTTTTGCACATGATAACCCTCACACAACTTACACCCTACCCAAGGGGCATGCCTAAAAGACCATCTTGATATGAATCCCAGTCCAGTTACTTCATTGTTGTTTGGCTTTGGACAAGGCACTAAACTCTCTAAATTCTATTTCTTCAGCTATGAAATAGGGATAATCATAATAATAATAGTAACTTACCTGTTAGTTTGTAGTTACTGTAGTAGCTTATGAGTTGCTGTGATGCTGGAAGCTAGGACACTGGTATTTCAAATACCAAGAGGGTTACTCATGGTGGACATGTTTCAGTGGAGCATCCAGACTGACAGTCAAGGAAGAAGGGCCTGATGATCTACTTTTGAAAATTATTCAATGAAAACCCTACATGTTACAATAGATTATTGCACAGTATAGTGTTGAAAGATGAGCCACCTAGGTTGGAAAACACTATACGATGCTCACAACAAAGTACTCAAACATGCCAACTATCATGTAGATAGCCCAGAACCAGGCAATATTTTGTTATGTTACATATCAGGTTACTATGAGTTGTATCCCGCTCAACGGAAACTAATGACAGCAACCCAATAGGATTATTGTGAGAATTGAAAAGGTAATGTGAATAAAACATTTAGTCCTGTGCTTTTCATTACTTAGAAAATCTCAAACATGTCTTAATACATTTCTTCTCTCTCCTCTTTTACTCATGGAGCCCCTTGTCTTTCAGTCATGCTAAGCGCCTTTTCAGCAATATCACAATTTAAATTCTGCTCTTCCTCTTTATCCTCCCCTGCATGCACATCAGTGAAGAGGCTGGCCAAGCTGATATCTGAATCCTTTCTAACTCCAAAATTTTAAGTGTGACTGGTGCATTGAAATAAACACATACATACAGGCATCCTACTCATGCACAAAGACAAAGGAAACCAACAAAGGTTAATTTTTTTGGCCCTTTCTCATAATGACTCATCCATAACAATTTCCACTGGTCGTATTTTCCTCTGTGACAGAAACAATTTACTGCATTCCTGCAAAGACCATTTTCTCAGCATGATCTAGCTGTGTGGTGATTTGGGAAGTAATTTACTGATACTTTGCTTCAAAATAGCTTACAAAGACAAACGGGTTCTATTGACACCAAGGTACATTCCTTATGGGTTGGAAAAATAGGATAAAACCATTTAAAAAGTAAAAACAAGGTATTAGAGTCACTTTGAACTTCCGTTGTAAATCACACAACCCCTCTTTGAGACTGGCCTCTCCTCCCCTTCATTTCTGCATTTTGCACTCAGTGAAAGCAAAGGATTATTTGTTTGCATGAGCAAGTTCACCTTCTATCTATTTGGAAGTAAGTTTTTGTATTTGATCATAAGCTCCATCTTCAGGATATTATGCATGTTTTTCTTCTTCTTTTTTTTTTTTTTTTGTCTTCTGTGTCTATGAAAGGCAAGCAATGATTGCAAGACCCATGGAAGGGAAGGTCATGGCCCTCTCCTACCATGATGCTGCCCTTGGTCCCAGCTCTTGTTTTCTTTTCTTTTCTGGACATTCCTCCTCTGGGAGTATTGACTTTCATTCCCCCTAATTCTTCTCTATTCAAACTGTGGCATAAAGAAATCTGTCTGTTGCTGTTACTCTGATTTGGGGCAGCAGGAACCATACAACCCAACACATGTTCCAATTCCACTCCCGATGGGAAAGTACAGGACTGCTCCCTCCAATCCTACCACCCACATCACAAGCCAGGACCCTGACCTGGGAAGCCACCTGCTACCTGCCTGCCCATCCGGCACTAAGTCACTGGCTGGGGAGGGGCCCCGGGTGAGAGTGGGGTGGCTAGCTCTCTGCACTCCTCACCTGCTGCATAAATGCAGTCTGTGAGCTGTGTGTGGGAAGAGGGGCCAAAGGGGGAAATATATAATGCCAGCCCCCAATTATCTGGCCCCTCCCCAGCCCCCCAGTTCAAGGGAAGCTGTTCCCATCATCTTCCACCAACTCCTTGGCAAACTCTAGTTCTTGCTGCTCTCGCTCCCGCCGCTACTCTGCTGATTCCAAGTCCTTGTTGTATGCTTTGGCAGGAAATTTCATGGCCTTGACGGATATGTTGCAGATATTGACGCAAGAGATGCGCTGGCGGAAGGCTAGCTGGGCTTGGGTGGAATAGATGTCAGTCATCTCCTTGGACTCCAGGTAGCCCTCCTCAATGACGCCATCCCAGATGGCCTTGGCAACAGTGAATTCTGCATCCTCTGGGCTGTCCAGCTGCAGTTTCTGGGCAATGTCGGACAGAGAGATTCGTGAATAGGGTAGGCTGATCATGCGCACACCTCCCTGGTGTTAAATAATAACAATAATGATAATAAAATAAATAAAATAAAAAACTCACTGTCATCGAGTTGATTCCGACTCATAGTGACCCCCTTTGGGTTTCTGAGGTGGTAGATCCTTATGGAAGTAGATTGCCCATTCTTCTTTCTGCAGACTGTCTGATGGGTTTGAACCACCAACCTTCTGGTTAGCAGTCAAATGCCTTAGGCAATACACCTCCAGAGATCCTTCCTGGTGTTATAGTACACCTAATATTACTCTAGGAGATCTGGTAGCATAATGGCTAAAGCACTTGACTGCTAACCAGAAGGCTGGCGGTTCAAACCCACCAGTCACTCCTCGGAAGGAAGGTTGGGCAATCCTACTTCCATAGTGATACTGCCTCGGAAACCCAAGGAGGGGTCGCTATGAGTCGGGGCCGACTCGACGGCACATAACAACAACAACAATATTACTCTATTGTTATGATGACAGTTGAGCCATGGGAGTGAATTCTGACTTGAAGGGTGTCTGAGGGCCGTAGTCTCTAGAGTTCCATCAGCTTTCTTTACACTAGTAAACCTGGTCATTTTTATGATTTTGAGTATTGTTCCACAATTTTATCCTAGTCTATTCAGAATCTCATTTTGTGATCCCTTTCAGAGAGGTTAGCAGTAGTACTTGGACACAATCTAGTCCTTCTGGTCTCAGAGTTGTGGAGGTTGAGGTTCATGTAGTTCATTAGTCCTTTGGACTAATTGTTTCCTTCTTTGATCTTCATTCTTCTTTCCTCTGGATAGAGAGAGACCTGTAGTTGCATCTTAGATGGCTGCTCACAAGGCTTTAAGACTCCAGCTTTTCTACTCACCAAAACAGTATATGGAACATTTTCTTTGTGGACTATGTTATTCCAATTGACCTTGATGTCCACTGACACTATGGTACCAAACCCCAAGGCCCAGTGTCTTAAGGGGTTTGGTTATGGTTAAGAAGCTTTCATAATTTTCCCCCTGTATGCTTTACTATATTCATGGATATATTTGTAGCACATATAATTACATATGTAGAAATACCTTCTGTCAAATCTATATATATTATGGGTGTAATCCAATTCACCTTTCCATATTTGTTCTGTTTACGTGTCTACAATGTATCCACTTATATATTAATGTTATTGGTGGTATTGCAGGATTGTATATGTAATAGTAGTTACCTTAGTTGAGTTTAGCTCTTGTGCCCCTCCAGTGTATCTTTCACCTTGATTCTTTTGTGCTGATCTTCCCCTTATTGTATATTGCCTTTTTCATCTCCTAAGTTAACAAGGGTTTACCTCTAGTTAGTAGGGTTATCTCCATACCTTTCCCCTCTTCTGGTGATCTTCAAACAATGATTCTTTCTCTGTGTAAACATTTTCTTGACTTTTTACAGTAGTGGTTTCATAGAATATTTGCCCCTTTATCATTGACTAATTTCACTCAGCATAATTTCCTCTGCATTCATCCATGTTACGAGGTGTTTTGCAGATTCATTGCTATTCTTTAAAGTTGCGTAGCATTCCATTATGTCTATATACCATAGCTTGTTTATCCATTCACCTGTTGATGGGCACTTAAGTTGTTTCCATTTTCTGCTATAGGTAATAATGCTGAGATGAGCATGGATGTTCATTACTTATTCATGTTTCAACTCTTATTTCTCTAGGATATATACTTAGTGCTGGGATTCCTGGATCATATGGTGTGATAGTTGGAGCTGTGTGTTAACTTGGCTGAACCACAATTCTATGTGGTTTAAGCTGTTGTGATACGGTTATTCCCATGATGGGATCAGATGATTATGTTTTGAGCAGGTAATCTGTTGAAAGGGAGTTTCCCTAGGAGTGTGGCCTACTTCCAGTATATCTATGGACATTCCAGGAAAAGAGACATTCTTCTGTGGATCGGGATTCTGTTGTGCTGCCTACAACTGTCTGTGAGTGAACAATCCATCGTTCGGCCTGGAGATCTTGGATTCATCATTCGTTGTAGTCAACAGCCAGTGTACTGCATGCCAGCCTTCAGCTCCTCAGGCCCTGTAGCTTCAAGAGTCAGGAAAAGCCTCTAGCTTGACGTTTGATCCAGGAACTTTGGACTTGCTAGCTTCTATAAGTGTGTGAGCCATTTTCCTAAGATAAATCTCTCTCTCTCTCTCTCTCTCTCTCTCTATATATATATATATATATA
>NW_006921902.1:3305811-3306522 GCF_000298275.1 Orycteropus afer afer | reverse complement strand
AATGCCTTATATCTTCTAGTAACAGAGCTGGTATTGCTGAAAACCAAACCCAGAGTCTTATTGTAAGGGTGGCTGAATTATGCCAATTAAATTGCCAACCCAGAATGGTGTCTGACATTAAAGTGAGGGCATTGATTGGGAAAAAAATGGGATCCTGAAACCTGGAATGCGGACATATGAACAGATAATCAGGAAGATCAGGATATGTAGCCTGTAAATTCTGTTGAATCCCTCCCATCTGAAAGGATTACTGTAAAACCATTATCCCCTCCACCTCGGTTTGATGGGATTAGCCAAACTGGTCCTGCTGGGTCATTGCCTGATGCAGAGGCCATGGAAGACATTCTTGAATGCTCTCAGGAACTGGATCAACCACCCATTGTTGCTGCTAGACCCCATAACTAAAGTTAAGTCCAAGCTAGCCCCAAAAGGTAAAATAGAAAGTTTGACTGAGGAGGTGGTACACTATACCCAAAAAGACCTACTTGATATTGCTAACATGTACAGACAGAAACCTGGAGAATATGTATGGGAATGGCTACTGAGGGTATGGAAGAATGGTGCAAGGAATGTAACATTGGATCAGTCTGAGTTTATTGATTTAGGCCCACTAAATCTTTAAAATCAAGAAGGGAGTGCGTCAGGGTTGTATTCTTTCTCCACACTTATTCAATCTATATGCTGAGCAAATAATCCGAGAAGCTGGACTAT
>NW_006921902.1:3303566-3305096 GCF_000298275.1 Orycteropus afer afer | reverse complement strand
TGGTGCGGGATCGGGCAGTGTTTCGTTCTGCTGTGCATGGGGTCGCTATGAGTCGGAAACGACTCGACGGCACTTAACAACAACAACAAATATGGATTCTTCATTCAATGTTTCAGCTCAAGAGGTTAGGAAAGGATCTAATAGTTTATTTGGTTGGCCTACTGAAGCATGGATTATGTGGTGGCCCACCTTAAGTCAAGTTGAAGTATCAGACCTGCCTTGGTATAATGTAGAAGAAGGTATCCAGAGGTTTAGGGAAAGTGACCTGTTAGAATAGATTTATCAGATTAGTCCTCTAGAGCCAGAATTGAAGAGTCCAGAAGACACACCTTTCACGAGTACCGTAAAGAATAAATTCGTGAAGAGAGCTCCAGCATGCTTGAAGACTACTGTGATTGTTATTTTATGTAAACCTGATTTGACAGTGGGAACTGCTGTAATTGAACTCAGACACTTAACTACTATGGAGCTGATTGGACCCCATGGTAGTAGGAGCCAAGTGGTAGCAGTTAATCAACAAAGGCAAGGTGGGTGTGGTTACCATAATGGAAAGCAGAGTCAGAACGCTAATCAGAATAGTCTGACTCAAATGGAATTATGGCATTGGCTACTTGCTCATGGTTTTCCTAGTAGTGAAAGACATGGCAAGCGTACTAAATATTTACTTGATTTGTGTAGACAGAAGAATTCTAGGTCATGTGAACAGCAACCTAGATTGAATCGCCAGAATACAGAGTCACGAGCTGTCAATCAATTCCCAGGCTTCAGTCAGTTTACAAACCCACAACCCCTTGAATGAAGGGGAGGTCAGGTCCCTTTGAGGAAGGACCCCACTACATTGCAAAAAATCCATAATGTCAATCTTTCTCCTAGCCTTCCCCAAAGGATCTGAGGCCTTTTACAACAGTGACTGTTCATTGGAGAAAAGGAAATAATCAGATTTTTGGGGGATTACTGGACACTGGCTCTGAACTGACACTAATTCCAGGAGACCCAAAGCATCATTGTGGCCCATCAGTCAGAGTGGGGGCAAATGGAGGTCAAGTTATTGATGGAGTCTTAGGTAAGGTGCATCTCACAGTGGGTCCAGTGGGTCCAGTGGGTCTTCCAACCCATCCTGTAGTGATTTCCCCAGTGCCCAAATGCATAATTGGAATAGATATACTGAGCAATTGGCAGAATTCCCACACTGGGTCCCTGATATGTGGAGTAAGGGCTATTATTGTAGGAAAAGCCAAGTGGAAGCCATTAAACTCTACCTACAAAAATAGTAAATCAAAAGCAGTACCACATCCCTGGAGGGGTTGCAGAAATTACTGCCACCACCAAGGACTTGAAGGTTGCAGGGGTGTTGATTCCCACCACATCCCCATTTAATTCACCTATTTGGCCTGTGCAAAAAACAGATGGATCTTGGAGAATGACAGTAGATTATCATAAACTTAATCAGGTGGTGACTCCAATAGCAGCTGCTGTTCTTGATGTGATTTCATTTCTTGAGCAAATTAGTACATCTTCTGGTACTTGGTA
>NW_006921902.1:3302202-3303031 GCF_000298275.1 Orycteropus afer afer | reverse complement strand
GTTATTGTATCTGGCTTCCCCCACAACTTAAAAGGAGGCACAACATCTGGTGGGCCTCTTTAGATTTTGGAGGCAATATATCTGTCATTTGGGTGTGTTGCTGTGGCCTATTTATCAAATGACTTGGAAAGCTGCTAGTTTTGAGTGGGGCCTAGAACAACAGAAGGCTCTGCAACAGTTTCAGTCTGCTGTGCAGGCTGCTCTGCCACTTGGGCCATATGATCTGGCTGATCCAATGGTGCTTGAAGTGTCTGTAGTAGCTAGAGATTATATATGGTTAAGAAGAAGTGTACAACAGCCAAGTTAACAAGGGGTAGACTACGATAGTTGGAGCTGTGTGTCATCTTGGCTGGACCACAATTCTGTGTGGTTTGAGCTGTTGTGATGTGGTTGTTTCCATGATGGGATCAGATGATTATGTTTTGAGTGGCCAATCTGTTGAAAAGGAGTTTCCCTAGGGGTGTGGCCTACTTCCAGTATATCTATAGACATTCTGGGAAAAAGGCATTCTTCTGTGGATCGAGATTCTGTTGTGCTGCCTACAACTGTCCGTGAGTGAACAATCCACCATTCAGCCTGCAGATTTTGGATTTGTCATTCGTTGGAGTCAACAGCTGGTGTACAGCCTGCCAGCCTTGCGCTCCTCAGCCCCTGCAGCTGTAGGAGTCAGAAAATCCTCCAGTTTGACATGGAAAAGCCTCCAGCTTGATGTTAGATCCAGGAACTTTGGACTTGCCAGTTTCTATAAGTGTGTGAGCCATTTTCCTAAGATAAATTTCTCTATATATACATATATATAAGCTTTACTGGTTTTGTTTCTCTAGAGAAC
>NW_006921902.1:3300593-3301700 GCF_000298275.1 Orycteropus afer afer | reverse complement strand
AAATCTGTCCATTTCTTCCAGATTTTCAAATTTGTTGGAGTACAGTTCTTCATAGTATCCTGATATTATCCTTTTTATTTCAGTTGGTTCTGTTGTTATGTCACCCACTTTGTTTCTTATTTATGTTATTTTGTATTCTCTCTCCCTTTTCCTTTTTTAAATTTGCCAGTGGATTGTCAATTTTATTTATGTTTTCAAAAAACCAACTTCTGGTCTTGTTGATTTTTTCTATTGCCCTTCTATTTTCTGTTTCATTGACTTCTGTTTGAATCTTGATTATTTCCTTTCTTCTGGTGACTGTAGGCTTTTCTAGCTGTTCTTTTTCTAATTGTTGAAGATCTTGGTTTAAAGTGTTGATTTTGGCTCTATCTTCTTTTTTTGATGTGTGCAATTATTGCTATAAATTGGCCACTGATCACTGCTTTTGCTGTGTCCCAAAAATTTTTCTATATTGTGTTTTCATTCTCATTTGATTCAAGGAATTTTTGAATTTCAATTTTAATTTCTTCTCTTACCCAATCTTTCTCAAGGAGGGTGCTGTTCAGTTTCCAGGTGTTTTCTCTTTTTCTGTTGATCTTCCTATTGTTGATTTTTAGTTTGATAGCATTATGATCTGAGAAGGCGCTTTCAGTATTTCAATTATTTTAAATTTATGAAGGCTTGCTTTATGTCCTAACATATAGTCTATCCTGGAAAATGTTCCATGTGCAATGGAAAAGAATGTGTATTGTGCTGCTTTTGGGTGAAGTGCTCTGTAGATGTCTATAAGGCCAAGTTGGTTATAATGTTTAGCTCTTCGACATCTTTGTTGAGTTTCTTTCCAGTTGTTCTCTCTTTCAAAGAAAGTGGTGTATTAAAGTCTCCCACTATGATTGTGGAGTCATCTATTTGGCTTTTCAACTCTTTTAAAGTCTGATTTATGTAGTTTGGGGCCTTTTCATTGGGTCCTTAGATATTTATTATGGTTATATCTTTGTGATCAATTGATCCTTTAATCATTATACAGTGTCCTTCCTTGTCTCATATGGTGGTTTTTGTCTTAAAGTCTATTTGATCAGAAATTAATATTGCCACTCCTGCTCTCTTACAGTTGCCATTTGCTTGATA
>NW_006921902.1:3297664-3299146 GCF_000298275.1 Orycteropus afer afer | reverse complement strand
TTTTTTTTCTGATTGATCCCTTTCCAAAGAAGTATTCAGGTATTTGTCTTAAATCTCATTAATTCTGTCTTCCATTGCATCAATTCTGCTCCTTTGCCCTTCTGATGTGTTACCTATTTCTGACAATTTATTATTAATCTTCTGGATTTCTATCTGTAGATTTAGAATCATTTTTAATTTTTCATTTATTTTGTCATTTTGTTCTTGTATTTTGTTCCAAATTTCTTCTAGGTTTTTTTCTGTGTTTTCTTTGGTCTGTCTCTCAATCTTTTGAAGATACCTAAAAATAATTATTTGGAATTCCTTATCAGAGAGTTCCAATGCTGCTTCTTTGTCAGGGATATGTTCTGGGTCTGTATCCTGTTCCCTTGTTTCTACCACTTTATCTTGCTTCTTTGTGTAGATTGTGATGGTCTGTTGTCTCTGAGACATCATGGTGCTGTTGTATTAAGATTAACTGTTTGTGAAGAGCAGCCAAGGGTGATTCAGGCTCTTCTTAGTGGTTTTTTTTTAGCATTGGCCCATTGATGGAGAAGGAGGCGGTGGCTCTTGGTCAGTAAGTGAAGTTGCAGGAGTTGTGAGTGTAGTTGTGTCTTATGGAGACTGTTGCTGTCTGCCACTCAATGAGACAAAAATTACAACTGAATAACCATCAAAAAACTAAAAGCACATGGACAAAAAGTACACCATGTAATCACACAGGAATAATAACCAAAAAAAGAAAAAAGGGAAAAAGAAGAAGAAAAAAACAAGAAAATCTGCAATATCTGGGGATAGCGCAATAAGAGAAAAAGGGTAGAGAAGGAGAATAATGAAGAAAAAAATGGGAAAAATGCTAAAAGAAAAACAAAGAACAGGGTTAACCATGAGAAAAGAAAAAGAAAAAAGAATTGCAACCATGAACAGGGAAAAGAAAAAGAGCTGAAAACTAGGACCTGGGAGGGGAAGGATAAAGAATAATAGTAAAAAGAACACATGTATTAATAGTAATAGTATTTAAACAGACAAAAACAAGCAAATTAAAATCAGAAAAAAAAAAGAACAAAAAAAGAAAAAAGTAAAACTGGAGGAGGGTAGAGTAGAGCACCCAGGCTCTGCATGAGCACACAGACTGGAATGGAGTTACTGTGGGTCCAGAAGATGGGTGGGAGTGGGGGATGGCCACACCTCCGATCACCAAGGGGTGTGGGGTATAAGAGTAACAAAGGGAATGCCTCACCTTTTCAGTCGTCCAGGTCCGGAGTATCCTTGGGGTTACTGGCAAGCAGAACCTATTCATAAACCCCTGGAATCTCAGAGAATGCTGTCTCTTTAAATATCCATTATGGTCAAGCCACTTGTAAACATTCAAAATGGCAGCACCCTCTAGACAGGCAAAAGTCCACAGCTCAGCCCGCCTTTCTCTTCGCTGGTGCTTTGTTTTATTCCCCAGTCACCAGAGCAGTCTTCTGTGCAGTCCCTGGCTAGCAGTGCTGATTTTTA
>NW_006921902.1:3283237-3283874 GCF_000298275.1 Orycteropus afer afer | reverse complement strand
AGGGGTCCAAGATTATCTTCTGTGTCTGTGTTAATTGGTTTCCCTTTTCTTTGTTGAAGAGGGTCTGTGCAATCTTTCTGCCTAGTCCGCCATCTGGCCGGAACTCTCCTCCCTTCTATTCTTATTTTGCTGAGCATTTTTATCAGAAATGGGTGTTGCATTTTGTCAGACACCTTTTGGCATCAATTGATATGATCATGTGGTTATTTCATTTAGTTTGTTTGTGTGATGGATTATGTTGACAGTTTTTCTAATGTTGAGCCAACCTTGCATACTTGGTGTGAAACTCCATGGTCATTATTTATTTATTTATTTATTTTGATACACTGTTGAATTCTGTTGGCTAGGATTTTGTTGAGAATTTTGTCTTTTTTTTTTTTTTTTACTGATATTTGCCTGGTTTTGCTATCAAGGTTATGATTACTTCATAGAATGAGTTCAGGAATGTTCCATCCTTTTCTATGTTCTGGAATAGTTTGAATAGAATTGGTATAGCTCTTCTTTTTTTTTTTTTTTTTTAGGATTTGGGTGAAGATTTACAGAGCAAATACCAGAAGAAGTGTTGAACTGAATATATTAATGTGGATTTTGGTCAATATTTAGGCGGTTAAATTTGTTTAGCTTTTTTTTTTTTTTT
>NW_006921902.1:3269472-3282754 GCF_000298275.1 Orycteropus afer afer | reverse complement strand
CCACATTTTTCTCCCTTTTTATGCAGGATCTCCTACATCCCTTCCAAGTGGATGGCAGTGGTAGCTGGGCACCATCTAGTTCTTCTGGTCTCATGGTTGTATAGGTTGGTATAGCTCTTCTTTGAATGCTTGATAGAATTTACCATCTAAGCTAAGACATTTTTTTGTTGGAAATTTATTTATGACCTGTGCAATGTCTTATTTTGTGATAAGTCTGCTCATTATTTATTTATTTATTTTACCTTGGATTGTGTTAGTTTAGTGTGTTTATAATATCTGTCATTTTTTCCTAGGTTTTCAAATTTGTTGGAGTTATACATAGTATTCTGATGTTATTTTCTTTATTTCAGTTGATTCCATTGTGGCATCACCTATTTCATTTCTTCTATTAGTTATTTGTGTTCTTTCCTTCTTTTCCTTTGTTACATTTGCAGTGGCTTGTCAATTTTACTTATCCTCTCAAAGAACCAACTTCTAGTCTTGCTCATTCTTTCTATTGTTTTTCTATTCCATTTATTTCTGTTCATTTCTATATTGTTTCATTTCTTCTAACGACTGTAGGCTTTTTTGCTGATCTTTTTACAAGTGTTGGAGATGTTGGGTTAAGGTGTTGATTTTGGTTCAATCTTCTTTTTCATGTGTGTGTTTATAACCATTGCTTTTGCTGTGTCTCAAAGATTTTGGATCTCATTTGATTCAACATTTTTATTATTATTATTATTATTTCTTCTATTACTCTGTGGTTTTAAGGAGGATGTTTTTAAGTTTCCATGTATTTGACTTTTTTTTTTTTTTAACCTTGATTTTCCTGTTGTCGACTCTAATTTTATAGCATCATGATCTGAGAAGAAGATTTTTAGTACTTTGATGTTTTTAAATTTACTGAAACTTGCTTTGCAGCTTAACATACAATCTATTCTGCAGAATGTTCCATGTGCACAGGAAAAGAATGTATATTCTGCTGTTGTTGGGTGAAATGTTTTGTACATGTTTATGAGGTCTAGTTGGTGGATTGTGTTATTTAGATCTTCTCTATCCTTCCTGAGTGTCTTTGTAGTTGTGCTCTCCTTCATGTAAAGTGATTTATTAAAGTATTTTGCTATTTTTTTGTACTTATATATTTCTCTTTTCAATTCTATTAAAGTTAATTTACTAATTCTATTAAGTGTTTAGTTACATATGTTGCTGTTGTTATATGCCGCTGAGTCGGACCTGACTCATAGCAATCACTTCTTGGGTTTCTGAGTCAGCATCTCTATGGAAGTAGATTGTCCAACCTTCCTTCTGAGAAGAAGCTGGTGGGTTTGAACTGCCAGCCTTCTGGTTAGCAGCTAAGTGTCTTAGGCACTATGCTACCAGAGCTCCTGCATAGGTATTTTTTATGATTATATACTCTCATTGGAATGATCTTATGTCTTTTGCTATCTTTTGCCTTAAACTCTATCTTATCAGAAATTAATATTGCCATTCCTTGTCTTTTTTGGTTGCCATTTGTTTGATGTATAATTTTCTATCCTTTCATTTTTTATCTTCATTTGATCTTTGTGTCTAAGGCATGTCTCTTGTAGACAGCATTTTAATGGGTCATATTTTCACATCCATTTTGCATTCTCTTTGTCTTCAAGGATATACTTTATTCATTTATATTCAGTGCAATTATCAATAGGTATGAATTTACTGCTGTAATTTTGCTGGGATTTGTGTGTGTGTGTGTGTTTGTGTGTGAAGTGTTGTTGATTTTTTTGTTCCATATATTTTTCTGTGTTGAGTTCATTTTGTTTACAAATTTTCTTATCCTTTCTTTCATTCTTGTTGTTTTAGTTTTTACTGAATGTTTATGATTTTCTTCTTTTTATTTTGGTGAGAATGTTTATTAATTTTCTGTAAGGTTATCTTTTAATTTATTATTATCATCTTAAATTTAAAAAAGCTTGTTCTAATTTAATATCATCTTGACTATCCATTTGAAAATACTGCAACTACACTATTTATTACATTCTTTTGCTTTTCAGTTGTCATCATTTACAAATTGTAATCTTTGGCTCCATATTTGCAGTCTTGTACATTTGTTTTATTGTGGATACATCTATATTTGGGTTGATTTATGGGTTATGTTGTAGTGTGTATTAATCTCAAGTGGTTGTCTGCTGTTGTTGGTTCTTTGTCCAAAGGCCTCCCTTTATCATTTCTTGTAAGGGTGGTCTGATTTTCACAACTTCTATTACTTTCTGTTTATCTGGAAATGTTCTAATTTCACCATCATATTTGAGGAACAATTTTGCTGGTTACATAATTCTTGGTTGGCAATAATTTTTTTCTTACAGGGTTGTATATATGCCATTCCATTGATTTCTTGCTTACAAGGTTTCTGACAAGAAATCAGAAATTACTCTTACTGGTTTTCCTTTATAGGTAACTTTTTTTCCCCCTGAACTGCTTTCAGGATTCTTCTTTGTCATTGGTTTCGTAAAGTTTGAGTATGATATGTCTTGGTGATTTATTTTGGAGTTACATCCTATTTGGGTTTTATTAAACTTTTTAATGCATATCTTCTCATCTTTCATGATATTAAAGACGCTTTCTTCCAACAAATCTTTGATAATTTTCACAGTCCTCTTTATTGTCTTCTCCTATTCTGTAATGCTGATCACATATAAGCTTTTTCTCTTGGTGGTATTCCACATAATTCTTTGTTGTTGTTATTGGTAGGTGCCATTGAGTCAGTTCAAACTCATAGTGACCTGAGGTACAACAGAACAGAATGTTGCCTGGTGCTGTGCCAGCCTTGCAAAGCTTGCTACACTTCAGACCATTGTTGCAGCCACTGTGTCAGTTCATCTCATTGAGGGTCTTCCCCTTTTTCATTGATCCTCCACTTTACCAAGAATGATATCCTTTTCCAGGGAATGGTCCCTTCAGACTACATGACCAAAGTAAGTGAGATGAAGTCTGGCCATTCTTGTTTCCAAGGAACATTCTGGCTACACTTCGTCCAGGAAAGATTTGTTCATTTTTCTGGCAATCCATGGTACTTTCAGTACTTGATGCCAACACCACAACTCAAAAGCATCAACTCTTCTTCTGTCTTTTCTACTCATAATCCAGCTTTCATATGCATGAGGCAACTGAAAACGCCATGGCTTGAAATAGGGGCACCTCAGTCTTCAAAGAGACATTTTTTTTCTTCAGTACTTTAAAGCAGTCTTTTGCAGTAGATTCACCAAAGGTAATACATTATCTGATTGTCTGCTCACACTGGTGTTGATTATAGAAAAAAGTATTATGAAATCTTTGACAAATTTAATCTTCTCTCCATTTATTGTGATGCTGCTTTTTGGTCCAGTTGTGAGGAGTTTTGTTTTCTTTATGTTGAGGTGTAATCCATACCTCAGACTATAGTCTTTAATCTTCATCAGTAAGTGCTTCAAGCCATCTTCACTTTCAGCAAGCAAGGTTGTGTCATCTGCCTATTGCAAGTTGTTAATGAGTCTTCCTTCAATCTTGATGCCACACTCTTCTTCATATAGTCCAACGTCTTGGATTATTTGCTCAGCATAGAGTTTGAATAAGTATGGTGAAAGGATAGAACCATGACACACTCTCTTCCTGATTTTAAACTGTGCAGTATCCCCTTGTTATGTTAGCATGCCAGCCTCCTCGTCTATGTACATGTTTCTCATGAGCACAATTAAATGTATGTCCTGGAATTTCCATTCTTCTCAATGTTATCCATAATTTGTTATGATCCCCACAATCTAATGCTTTTTGCATAGTCAATAAAACATAAGTAAACATCTTTCTGGTATTCTTTGCTTTCAGCCAAGATCCATCTGACATCAACAACAATATCCCTTGTTCCACGTCCTTCTGAATCCAGCTTGCATTTCTGGAAATTCTCTGTCAATATACTACTTTAACTGTTTTTGAATTATCTTCAGCAAGATTTTACTTGCATGTAATATTAATGATATTGTCCAATAATTTCCACATTCTCTGGGATCACCTTTCTTTTGAATGGGTGCAAATATGAATGAATCTCTTCCAGTCAGTGGGCCAGGTAGCTGTCTTCCAAATTTCTTGGCATAGACAAGTGGGTCTTTCCAGTGTTGACATCTGTTTGTTGAAATATCTCAACGGGTATCCCATCAGTAGTGTAGTACCTAAGGCATTTCACTGCTAAGCAGAAGGCTGGTGATTCAAGCCCACCAGCCACTCCTCAGAAGGAAGGTTGGGCTATCTACTTCCATAGTGATACCACCTTGGAAAACCAAGGAGTAGTCACTTTGAGTCAGATCTGACTTGATGGCAGTGAGTATTTTTCTTTTGTTTTGTTTTTCGTTTTTGCCTTTCACTAATTCCTTCAGTGCAACTTTAACTTCTCCCTTCAATATCATTGGTTCTTGATCATATGACACCACCTGAAATGGACAAACAACAATCAATGTTTTTTGGTACAGTAAGTCTGCATATTCCTTCCATCTTCTTTGATGTTTCCTGCATCATTCAATATTTTGCCCATAGGATCTTTAAATATTGCAACTCAAGGCTTGAAATTTTTCTTCAGTTCTTTCAACTTGAGCAATGTCAAGTGTGCCTTTTTGCCCTTTTGGTTTTCTATCTGCAGGTCTTTGTGTGTTTCATTATAACAATTGACTGTGTCTTATCAAAATGCTCTTTGAAATCTGTTCAGCTCTTTTATCTTGTCATTTATTCCATTTACTTTAGTTACTTTCCATTCAAGGACAAGTTTCAGAGTCTCTTCCATTTTGAGTCAGGCATCCATTTTGGTCTTTTCATCCTTTCCTATCTTTTTAATGACCTTTTGCTTTATTCATATGATGTTCTTGTTGTCATCTCACAACTATTCTGGGTTTTGGTCATTGGTGTCCAATGCATCAAATCTATTCTTTAGATGATCTCTAAATTCAGGAGGGATGTAATCAAAGTCGTATTTTGGCTCTTGTGGATCTGTTTTAATTGTCTTCAACTTCAACTTCAACTTGCATATGAACAGTCAACTCTTGGCTTTGTTTTGGCTGAAAATATTGAGCTTCTCCATCACCTCTTTTCACAGATGTAGTCGATCTGATTCTTGTGCACTCTATCTGATGAAGTCCACATGTATAGCTATAGTTTATGTTGTTGAAAAAGTGTATTTGTAATGAATAAGTTATTGGTCTTGCAAAATTCTGTCATGTGATCTCCAGGGTCATTTCTATCATCAGGGTCATATTTTCCAACTACCAGTGATTTTTCTTTGTTTCCAACTTTTACATCCCAATCACCAATAATAATCAACACATCTTGATTGCATATTTGGTCACTTTCAGACTGCAGAAGTTGGTAAATATCTTCAATTTCCTCATTTTTGGCTTTGGTGTTTGTTGTGTATATTTGAATAATAGTATGAACTGGTCTTCCTTGTTCAAAAACCAAAACCAAAGTCACTGCCATTAAATAGGATCCGACTCACAGAGACCACTCCTTGGGTTTCCAAGGCAGTATCACTATGGAAGTAGATTGCTCAACCTTCCTTCTGAGGAGTGACTGATGGGTTTTAACTGTTAGCCTTCTGGTTAGCAGTCAAATACCTTAGGCGCTACAGCACCAAAGATCTTGGTCTTCCTCATAGGTGTATGGATATTATCCTATCACTGACAGCATTGTACTTCAGGATAGATCTTGAAACATTCTTTGTGATGCTGAATGCCGTGTCGTTCCTCTTCCATTTGTCATGGCCAGCATAGTAGATCACATGGTTGTCAGATTCAAAATGGCCAAAACTAGTCCATGTTAGCTCACTAATGCCTAGGATATTGAGTTTTATGTGTTCCACTTCATTTTTGACAATTTCCAATTTTCCAAATTCATACTTCGTACATCCTGTGTTACAATTATAATGAATGTTTGCAGCTGTTTCTTCTCATTTTGAGTCATGCCATATCAGCAAATGTAGGTCCCAAAAGTTTACTCCATCCATGTCATTAAGGTTGACTCTACTCTGAGGAGGCAACTCTTCCCCAGTTGTATTTTGTACAGGCCTTCTGACCTGAGGGGCTCATCTTCTGGCACTATATTAAACAATGTTTCATAGCTATTCATAAAGTTTTCCAGTAATATATCAGACAATGTTTCACTGCTATTCATAAAGTTTTCAGTGACCAATTCTCTGATAGTGGATGGCCACTTCTGTCTTCTCAGTCTGTCTTAGTTTGGAAGCTCTGCTGAAGCCTACCCACCATGGGTGATCCTGCTGGTATTTGAAATACCAGTGGCATAGCCTCCAGCCACACAGCAACACACAAGCCCCCACAGTATGGCAAACTGACAGATGAGTGGTGGACATAATTCTTAGATTTTCTTTGTTATTTTTCTGATTGTTCCTCTAATAGATTAGTATTGAGTGATTTGTCTTCACCTTCTCTAATTCTGTCTTCTTCAGTTCTCCTCCTTTACCTTTCAGAGTTTTATCTGTTTCTGAAATCTTAGTATTAATCTTCTGGATTTCTACTTACTGTTTTGTATGGCTCCCAATTTTTCATTTTTATCAATTTATTCTTGTATATTTTTTTTTCCTGAGCTCTTCTAGAGTTTTGTCTGTGTTTTTCTTGATGTTTTCTGTTTTCCTTTATCTCCCTCTCAACCCTTTGAACATATATATAATTCTTTTCAATTCCCTTATCATGTCATTACAATACTACTTCTTCCTTAAGAAGGTTTTCTGGCTCTATATTTTGGTCAGTTATTTGATCCACCCTATCTTATTTCTTTGTGTGAACTGTGTTTGTCTGCTGTCTCTAAAACATTATGGTGTTATATTTGTTTCAATTGATGACTGTGTGCTGGTATGTTTTGCCCAGGCCTTTTCACTTTATCTTGTTTTGATATAACCAAGTTCAGGCACTTTCTTTCTGCCTGATTTTAAGCATGATTTTTAATCTTTCTGTTTTAAGGAGCTATGGTGATGTAGTGAGTAAAACATTTGACTGTTACCTGAAGGTCAGTGCTTCAAACACATCGGCTGCTCCATGGGAGGAAGATGATGCAATCTATTTCCATAAAGATTTACAGCCTTGGAAACCCAATGGGCACTACTATGAGTCAGAATCAACTGATGGCAATGGATTTATATCTGGGTAATGGGAATTTTATATGGTTGTGGTAATTACTTTTTCAGAACTGGGAAGCTCAACACCTATCTCTGGAAAGATTTAGTAGCATGTGGGAAGGTGGGATTTATTCTCTTATTGCTGGTAACATAGAGCAGTCAAAGGAAGACTGGGAAGGTAATGGCTACCATCTGCCAATGATCCAGTGGTGCTGGAATGGGTGATTGCATGTGCCCAGTCAAGGTGGCAGAAGGTGAAGTAGGTATGGCTGTATAATATTGCTGGCTCCCAACTTCTGGGGAAAAAAAAAAAAAAGAAATATAAAGGAGAGTAAGGAAGCCAAGGGAAAAAAAACAGGAGAAGTAAAAGGGAAGAACTATGAAGAAAGAAAAAATGAAGAAAAACAAGGGAAAAAATGGCACAGTTCTGGTGTAAGCAGAAGTTGTCAAAGACAGTTGCAGTGGCAATGCATCACTCACTTTGTGAAAGTTTGCATCATAGTCAATGATGGGACAGGGGCAGTCACTATTGAATGCAGAGGTGAGAGGTTGTGGGACATCCACTCCCTTGGATCCAAAAAAGAAAACAAATAATGGAGAGGAATCAGAAGACAAAAAAAAAAAAAAAATGAGAGTGGGAAAGAACTGAAAAGAGGAAGAAAAAAAAAAAAGGAAAAGGGAAAGAGGGGAAAAAAAGTAGACATTACCATTACTTGTGAAAGCATGAACCATCAAAAATGGCTGAAGTGAGATACAATCCAATTAAAAAATAGGTGGTTGTCATTGTTAGGTGCTGTCGATTCATTTCCAACTCATAGCAACCCCATACACAGCAGAACGAAATACCACCCGATCTCGTGCCAGCTCCATGATCCTTGCTATACTTGAGCCCATTGTCTCAGCCACTGTGTCAATCCATCTCATTGAAGGCCTTCCCCTCTTTTGCCAGCCCTCTACCTTAACAAGCATGACATCCTTTTCCAGGGAATGGTCCCTTCTGACAACATGACCAAAGTAGGTGAGACGAAGTCTGGCCATACTCTCTTCAAAGAAGAATCTTGGCTGCACTTCCTCCAGGACAGATCTATTAGTTCTTTCAGCAGTCCATGGTACTTTCAGCATTCTTCACCAGCACCACAACTCAAAAGCATCAACTCTTCTTCGATCTTCCTTATTCATTGTCCAGCTCTCATATGCATACAAGGCAATTGAAAATATTATGGCTTGTGTGAAGCACTCCTTAGTCATCAAGGAGACATCCTTGCTCCTCAGCACTTGAAAGAGTTCCTTTGTAGCCAACCTGTCCAGTGCTACACGTTGTCTAATGTCCTGACTGCTGCTTCCATTGACATCCATTGTAGAACCAAGCAATGTGAATTATCTGACAACCTTAATCTTTTCTCCATTTATCATGATGCTGCTTATTGGTCCATTAGTGAGGATTGTTGTTTTCTTTATATTGAGATATAATCCATATTGCAGACTGTGTTCTTCAATCTTCATCAGTAAGTGCCTCAAGTCATCCTCACTTTCAGCAAGCAAAGTTGTATCATTAGCATATCTCAGGTTGTTAATGATTCTTCCTCCAATCCTGATGCCACGTTTTTCTTCATACAGTCCAGTTTCTCGGATTGTTTGCTCAGCATGGAGATTGAATAAGTGTGGGGAAAGGATACAACTCTGACGCACTCCATTCTTGATTTTAAACCATGTAGTGTCCCTTTGTTCCATTTGAATGACAGCCTCCTGGTCAATGTATAGGTTCCTCATGAGTACAATCAAGTGTTCAGGAATTCCCATTCTTCTCAATGTTATCCATAATTTGTCATGATCCACAAAATTAAATGCCTTAGCATAGTCAATAAAACACAAATAAACATCTTTTGGTATTCTTTGCCTTGAGCCAAGATCCATCTGACAAGAGCTATGATATCCTTTGTTCCACATCCTCTTCTGAATCCAGCTTGCACCCCTGGAAGTTCTCTGTCAATATACTGCTGCAACCATTTTTGAATTATCTTCAGTAAGATCTCCTTGCATGTGATAATAATGATATTGTTCTATAATTTCCACATTCTGTGGGATCACCTTTCTTTGGAATGAGTACAAATATGGATCTTTTCCAGTCAGTTGGCCAGCTAGCTGTCTTCCAAATCTCTTGGCATAACTGAGTGAATGAATTCAGTGGGGCATCTGTTGAAATATCTCAATGGGTATTCCTTCAATCCCTGAAGACTTGTTCTTCACCAATTCTTTCCTTGCAGCTTCAACTTCCTCCTTCAATACCATTGATTCTAGATCATATGCAACCTCCTGAAATGGATGATGATCTACCATTTCTTTTTGGTACAGTGACTCTGTGTATTCCTTCCATCTTATTTTGATGATTCCTGCATCATTCAATATTTTGCCCATAGAATCTTTCAATATTGCAACTCGAGGCTTAAATTTTTTCTTCAATTCTTTCACCTTGAGAAATGCCAAGCATGTTCTTCCTTTTTGACTTTCCAACTCCAGGTCTTTGAACATTTCATTATAGTAATTGGCTTTGTCTACTTGAGCTGCTCTTTGAAATCTTTGCTCTTTGATCTTGTCATTTCTTCAATTTGCTTTAGTTACTCTCCATTCATGGGCAAGTTTCAGAGTCTGTTCTGTCATCCATTTTGGTCTTCTCTTCTTCTCTTGTCTTTTTAGTGACCTCTTGATTTCTTCATGGATGATGTTCTTGATGTCTTCCCACAATTCTTCTGGTTTTTGGTCATTGTTGTTCAATGCATCAAATCTATTCTTTAGATGATTTCTAAATTCAGGAAGGATATATTCAGAATCATATTTTGACTCCCATGGACTTGTTTTAATTGTCTTCAACTTCAAGTTGAACTTGCATATGAGCAGTTGATCATCTGTTCCACAATCATCTCCTGGCCTGGTTTTGGCTGAAGATATCGAGCTTTTCCACTGCCTCTTGCCACAGATGTAGTCAATCTGATTCCTGTGTGTTCCATCTGGTGAAGTCCATGTGTACAGCCACTGTTTGTGTTGTTGAAAAAAGGTATTTGCAATGAATAAGTCATTGGTTTTGCAAAATTCTACCATGCGATTTCCAGCATTATTTCTGTCACCAAACCAAATTTTCCAAGTACCAGTTATTCTTCTTTGTTTCCAACTTTTGCATTTCAGTCACCAGTGATAATTAACACATCCCGATTGCATGTTTGGTCAATTTCAGACTGAAGAAGTTGATAAAAATCTTCAATTTCATCATCGTTGTCTTTGGCGGTTGGTGCATAAGTTTGAATAATAGTAATAACGGGTCTTCCTTTTAGGTGTATGGATGTTATCCTATCACTGACAGCATTGTACTTCAAGACAGATCTGAAACATCCTTTGTCATGATGCATGCCATGCCATTCCTCTTGAAACTGTCATTTCCAGCATAATAGATCATATGGTTGTCTGATTTAAAATGGCCAAAACCAGTCCGTTTCAGCTCACTAATGCCTAGGAAAGCAATCTTTATGTGTTCCATTTCTTTTTTGACAACTTCCAATTTTGCTAGATTCATACTTCATACATTCCATGTTCTAATTATGAATGATGTTTGCAGTTGTTTCTCCTTAATTTGAGTGGTGCCACATCAGCAAATGGAGGTCTTGAAAGCTTTACCTTATCCATATGAGTAAGGCTGGTTTTGCTCTGATGGTGCAGCAGTTTCCTAGTCCTATTTTGAGAGGCTTCTAACCTAAGTGACTCATCCTCCTCCACTGTGTTAGACAATGTTTCTGAACTATTCATAAATTTGTGCAGTAATGTATCAGACAGTGTTTCTCTGCTATTCATAAGGTTTTCCCTGGCCAATTGTTTGAGAAGTGGGTGGCCTCTTCCTTCTTCCTAGTCTGTCTGAGTATGTAAGCCAGTTTGATACCTATGCACCACGTGCACCCCGCTGGGTTTGAAACACCAGTGGCACAGCCTCAAGACTCACAGCAACATGTCACCACAGTAGAACAAACCGACAGACAAGTTTGTCTCCCTTACCTGTTGGAAACCTCTCCAACTTCTCCTTACCTGGATCCCTGCAGCTGACTCCTCACTCTGTCTGGGTTCCCCTAGCCTTTATACTCTCCTTTCCCCCACCTTCCTGCCTTGCAGCTTGTGGGGCATGGCCTGAGTTCCCTCTTCTCACCTGGATCCCTGTGGCTGACCCCTCACTCTGTGTGGGTCTCCCTGACCTTTGTACTCTCCTTTCTCCCCCTTCCCACCTTGCCGCTTATGGGGTGTGGCCTGGGTTCCCTCTCCTCACCTGGATCTCTGCAGCTGACTCTGCAGAAGATATGAATAGACACTTCACTAAAGAGGATATTCAGGTGGCCAAACAAATACATGAAGTAATATTTACAATAAGAGAGACACAAAAAAAAAAAAAACAACAATGAGATACCATCTCACCCCAGCACTAATAGCAAAGTTCAACAAGGCAGATAGTACCAAATGCTGGTGAGGATGTGGAGAGATTAGAACTCTCATACACTGCTGGTGGGACTATGAAATGATACAATCACTGTGGAAAATAGTACAGTGATTTCTTAAAAAGTTGGGAATAGAAATACTATTTGATCCAACAATCCCATTACTGAGTATCTATCCTAAAGAAGTGAGAGCCAGGACACAGATAAATATATATGCACATCCATATTCATCACAGAACTATTCACAATAGCAAAGAGATGGAAATAATTTAAGTGCCCATCAACAGAGAAATAGATAACAAAACTAAGGCACACACACCCAATGGAATAATATGCAACCTTAAAGAATAATGTAGAATCCGTGAAACATCTCATCACATGATGAACTTAGAGCACATTATCCTGAGTGAAATAAGTATATCACAGAAGGACAAATATTGTATTAGTCCACTCTTCTAAGAAGTCAAGGAAAAGTTTACATAAGAAAGGAAATTTCTTTGTTGGTTAACAGGAATGAGGGGAGAATAGGGGAAATTACTAGATAGGTAAGAGACAAGTATTGATTTGGGTGAAGGGAAAGGCAACATACAAAAAACGGGTGACCAACACAATGTAGTTGTTTTTATGTACCACTGAGTTGCCTCTGAGTCATAGCAACCTTATGTACAGGAGAACAAAATTTTGCCCAGTCCTGTGCCAGCCTCGTAATCCCTAATATACCTGAGCCCATTGCTGCAGCCACCATGTTAACCCAACTTTTTAAGGGTCTTCCCCTCCTTTTTTGACCCTCCACTTTACCCAGCATGACATCCTTCTCCAGAGAATGGTCCCTTCTGACAACATAACCAAAGTAGGTAAGATGAAGTCTGGCCATTCTCACTTCCAAGTAGCATTCTGGCTGTACTTCCTCCAGGACAGATTTATTACTTCTTTTAGCAGTTCATGGTACTTTCAGCATTCTTCGCCAACACAAGTCAAAAGCATCATCTCTTCTTTGGCCTTCCTTATTCATTGTTCAGCTCTCATATGCACAGGTTGTTAAGTTGTTGTTATGTGCCGTTGAGTTGGCCCCGACTCATAGTGACCCCTACTTGGGTTGCCAAGGCAGTATCACTATGGAAGTAGATTGCCCAACCTTCCTTCTGAGGATGCATATGCATAGGAGGCAATTGAAAATACCATGGCTTGGGTTAGGCACATATTATTCTTCAAGGAGAAATCTTTGCTATTCAGCACTTGAAAGAGGCCTTTTACAACAGATTTGCCCAAGGCAATACATCTTTTGATGTCTTGACTGCTGCTTCCGTTGGCGTTGATTGTAGAACCAAGTAATATGAAGTATTTGACAACATCAATCTTTTCTCCACTTATCTTGATGCTGCTTATTGGTCCAGTTGTGAGGATTTTTGTTTTCTTTATATTGAGGCATAATCCATGCTGCAGACTGTAGTCTTTAATCTTCATCAGTAAGTGTTCAAGTCATCCTTACTTTCAACAAACAAAATAAAACAAAATCAAATTGGCAATAGCAACAAAATAAACAAAACAAAGGAGAAGAACCACATCATCATATCAATTGATGCAGAAGAGGCATTTGATAAAATCCAACACTCATTCCTGATCTAAACTCTCAGCAAAATAGGAATAGAAGGGACATTCCTCAACATAATAAAGGACATCTATGCAAAACCAACAGCCAACATTA
>NW_006921902.1:3267707-3268736 GCF_000298275.1 Orycteropus afer afer | reverse complement strand
CAACATTCTTTAGGGATATGGAAAAACCAATCACTAACTTTATATGGAAAGGAAAGAGACCTCAGATAAGCAAGGCACTATTGAAGAAGAAGAAGAAAGTAGGAGGTGTCACACTGCCAGATCTCAAAACCTACTATACACCCACAGTAGTCAAACCTGCCTGGTATGGTAATGACAGATACTAGACCAACGGAATAAAATTGAGAACCCAGAAATAGATCCATTGACCTATGGTCAGCTTATTTTTTACAAAGGGCCAAAATCCATTAAATAGGGAAGAGAATGTTTGTTTAATAAATGGTGCTGGAAAAACTGGAGATCCATGTGCAGAAAAATTAAACAAGATCTGTACCTCACACCATACACAAAAAACGAACTCTAGATGGATCAAAGACTTAAACGTGAAACCCAAAATTATAGAGTTCCTCAAGGAAAAACTAGGGACAAATTTAAGGGCCCTAATATATGGCATAAATAGATTATTAAGCATAACTCAAAATGCACAAACAGCAGAAAGAAACCAGATGAAGTCCAAAGACTTCTCCAAAAGAGAACCTAAAAATTGGGAAAAAATATTTGGTAATGACATATTTGACAAGAGTCTTATCTCTAGAATTTATAGAAAACACCAACACCTCAATAACAAAAAGACAAACAATCCAATTGAAAAATGGGCAGAAGACATGAATAGACACTTCACTAAGGACAATATTCAAGCAGCCAAAAACATATGGAGAAATGCTCACGATCATTAGCTATTAGAGAGATGCAAATCAAAACATCAATGAGATACCATCTTGCTCCAACACGAGTAGCAAAGTTCAATGAGACAGAAAATAACAAATGCTGGTGAAGATGTGGAGAGATTGGGACTCTCATACACTGCTCATGGGACTATAAAATGGTACAACCATTGTGGAAAGCAGTATGGTGATTCCTTCAAAAGTTGGAAATACAAATACCATTTGACCCAGCTATTCCATTAATAGGTATATACACTAAAGAAGTGAGAGCCATGACAAGAACAGA
>NW_006921902.1:3266993-3267607 GCF_000298275.1 Orycteropus afer afer | reverse complement strand
AGTCAAGGAAATGCTTATCTATGGAAGGTCATTTTCTTTGTTGGTTACCAGGGGTGGGAGAGGAGGGGAAGGAATACTGTTAGATAGATAGAGAAAGTTTTGATTTGGGTGAAGAAAAAGACAATGTACCAAATGTGAGTGATCAATATAGTGGCATTGAGGAAGAGAAAGACATAGAGAGGTATGTGGGAAGTACAGACAACAAAGATGAAGCCTTTTACGCATATAGTATGGTGTGATCAGTGAAGGCAAACATGGGTATATGGGTGGATAGATGAGTGGACAGGCTGAAATATTAGGTATGTATATGAAGTGGAGAGTGCACCCAGGAACATATATAGGGTTGGCAGACAGTGGTCCAATAACTTTATGTATATGATTTGAATTCCCAGGTGTATAATGGGGCTGACAAGGGGCAAGGTTGTAGTCACTGCTTGGTCACAGCCAGCTACCCAGAACGACCAAGTAGTTGAACCTGTGGACTTTGGGCCATAGTCACAGAGGACATCAAGCTCAATTGGCATCACATAACACACAAATCATTGTTCCATCTCCTACTGAGGCGAGTAGCAACTGAGATCTTATAAGCTTGGAAGCTGCAATCTAGATGCAAC
>NW_006921902.1:3239096-3266526 GCF_000298275.1 Orycteropus afer afer | reverse complement strand
CAGGGGGTAGGAGTGCATGGAAGGATGGACTCAGGGAAGAGTTAACTATTGGGAGGAAGTGGGAGGGGAGATGTTGCATTGTGCTAAATTGTGGTCAATGTCATGAGACAAAGTGTATGTGATCTGCTGTATGGAAAGTGTATTTGCTCTGTAAATTTTCACCCAAATCACAATGAAAAAAAAAGGGGAGGGGAGTTGTATCATTTCACCATACTTATTCAATCTGTATGCTGAGCAAACAATCTGAGAAGATGGACTATGTGAAGAATATTGGTGGCATCAAGATTGGATGGAGAATCATTAACAACCTGCAATATACTGACGACACAACTTTCCTTGCTGAAAGTGAGGATGATTTGAAACACTTACTGATGAAGATTGAAGAGTACAGTCTACAGAATGGATTACATCTCAATATAAAGAAAACGAAAATACTCACAACTGGACCTATAAATGGAGAAAAGATTGAAGTTGTCAAAGACTTCACATTGTTTGGTTCTATAATTGACGCCAATGGAAGCAGCAGTCAGGACATCAGATGATATATAGCATTCAGCAAGTCGGCTGCAAATGACCTGTTTCAAGTGCTGAGGAGCAAAGATGTCTCCTTGAGGATTAGGGTGTACCTGACACAAGCCATGATATTTTTAATAGCCTCATATGCATTTGAGAGCTGGACAATGAATAAGGAAGACCAAAGAACAATAGATGCTTTTGTGTTGTGCTGGTGAAAAATGCTGAAATTACCATGGACTGGTAAAAGAACTAACAAATCTATCCTGGAGGAAGTGCAGCCTGAAGTTCCTTGGAAGCAAAAATGGCCACACTTCGTCTCACGTACTTTGGTCATGGTATCAGAAGGGAGCATTCTCTGGAGAAGGATGTTGTGCTTGGTAAGTTGGAGATTCGATGAATGAGGGGAAGACCCTCAATGAGATGGATTGACACAGTGGCTGCGACAGGGGCTCAAGTATAGCAGGGATCACGGAGCTTGCACTGGACCAGGCGGTGTTTCATTCTGCTGTGCATAGGGTCACTATGAGTTGAAGATGACTCAATGGCATCTAACAACAACACACAGTAGAATACCTTTGCATAATCAAGAAAACACAAGTAAACATCTTTCTGCTATACTTTGTTTTCAGATAATATCCATCTGGCATCAGCTATGATATCCTTTGCTCCATATCCCCTTCTGAATCCAGCTGGCATTTCTGGAAATTCTCTGTTAATATACTGGTGCAATCATTTTGGAATTATCTTCAGTAAGATTTTACTTGCATGTAATATCAATTATATTGTTCAATAATTTCCACATTCTGTGGGATCACTTTCTTTGGAATGGGTACAAATGTGGATCTCTTCCAGGCAGTTGGCCAGGTAGCTGTCGTCCAAATCTCTTGACATAGCCAAGTGAGTGCCTCCAGTGGGGCATATGTTTGCTGAAACATCTCAATGGGTATTCTGTCAATTCCCAGAGTCTTATTTTTCACCCATTCTTTCAGTGCTGCTTTGACTTCTTCCTTCAATACCATTGGTTCTTGATCATATGCCACCTCCTGAAATGGATGAACATCAACCAATTCTTTTTGGAATAGTGACTCCATGTATTCCATCCATCTTTTTTGGTGTTTCCTGCACCATAGAACATATTGCCCATAGAATCTTTCAATATTGCTGCTCAATGCTTAATTTTTTTCCTCAGTTCTTTCAGCTTGACAAGTGTTGAGCATATTCTTCTTTTTTGGTTTTCTAACTCCAGATCTTTGCATATTTCATTATAATAATTGACTTTTTCTTCTGAAAGTACTCTTTGAAATCTTCTATTCATTTCTTTTATCCTGTCGATTCTTCCATTCACTTTAGAAACTCTCCGTTCAAGGGCAAATTCCAGAGTCTCTTCTGACATCCATTTTGGTTTTTCCTTCCTGTCCTGTCTTTTTAATGACTGTTCTGGTTATAGTACCACTCTGATAAGAAATTTACCACAAATGGGATGGCCTTAACAAACAGGAATTTATTCTTACAATTTGGAGGCTTTAAGTCCAAGTTCAAAGTGCCAAGCTCTAGAGGCTGGGTGAAAGCCCCTCAACCTTGGGGTCCAGCTCTGCCTCCTGTTCCCAGCCCCCTGGAGCAAGAGGCATTTCTTCACTCAGACAGCTGCTGGCTGCTGAGGCTGAGAAGCCACAAGGTTGACAAGTCAAAAGGCACAGACCTGATGTTACCAAACTACACAGCAGGCCATTAACTTAAGTCCATTGTAAGTCCCAAGGTTGGCAGAGCATAGCAGGGTGCTGAGCAATGACACAGCTACATCCAGGGTCCACGTGTGCCATAGGCTGGAGAGCAATCTCAAAGCTTCTCCTAATATACAGGAAACAGACCACATACCCAAAGGCAGCTACTCACCTGCTCCCAGTAGATTCCAACATGGAGTTGATTACCAGTCTCATCATGGGGAATACTACAACCAGCTGCCCAGCCACTCAACCAGGCCTAGCCAATTTGACATACAAACATAACCATCACAATGACCTTTTGCTTTCTTCATGAATGATATTATTGATGCCATCCCACAGTTCCGCTGGTTTTCGGTCATTGGTGTTCAGTGCATCAAATCTATTCTTCAAATGGTCTCTAAATTCAGGAGAGATATATTCAAGGCATATTTTGGCTCTTGTGGACTTCTTTGAATTGGCTTCAGCTTCAACTTGAACTTGCATACGAGTAGTTGATGGTCTGTTCCACAGTTAGCTCCTGACCTTGTTTTGGCTAAAGACATCAAGCTTCTCCATCATCTCTTGCCACTGATGTAGTCAATCTGATTCCTGTGCACTCCATCTGGCAAAGTCCATGTGTATAGCCACTGTTTATTTTGTTGAAAAAAATAAAAATATTTGCAATGATAAGTCATTGGTCTTGCAAAATTCTATCATGTGATCTCCAGCATCATTTCTATCACCAAGGCCATCTGTTCCATCTATAAGTGATTCTTGATTCTTCTTTGTTTCCAACTTTTGCATTACAATCACCAGTGATAATAACACATCTTGATTGCAAGATAATTAACACATGTTGATTGACCAACACAATAACACTAAGGAAAAAGGAAGACTCAGAATGGTGCAAAAGAGGTATAGACAACACATATAAGCACTTTCACATACATAATACCACATCATCAGTAATAACAAATATTAATCTGTGGGTAGATACATAGGTAGACAGGATGAATGATCAGATATGTCCAGGCAAAAGACAATATGCTCATGACAATATGTAAGTTCAACCAAGAATATTTCTACATACCTATTTGTAAGTGCTATAAGATTGTCCATACGTATAATAGAGCTAACACGGGGCAAAGTTATGATAACTTCTTAACCACAGCCAACTACCCTCAGATAGTGAATTGTTAGGCCCGGGGGCTCGGGACCATGGTGTTGGGGGACATCAAGCTCAATTGGTGTAACATACTATACAAAAACATTGTTCTACATTCTACTATAGTGAATAGCAGGTGGGGTCTTAAAAGTTTGCAAGCAGCCTTCTAAGACTCAACAGTTGATCTCTCCTCATCCAGAGCAAAGAATAATGAAGAAAAGCAAAGACACATGGAAATAATTACTCCAAGGGACTAGTGGTCCATGCAAACCTCACCCTACATGATCATGAGGTCAGAACTATATGGTGCCCAGCTATCACTGTCAATCACTCAGAAAAGGATCAAAGTGAGAGATACTGGATAGAATGGGAGAAAAATATGGACTAAATTCAAAATAATAAAAAAGACCAGGCTTACTGGTCTGAGAGAGCATGGTGAAATCCCCGAGACTATGGTCCCTAGTTACTCTTTGAGCCTGCAATTGAACTCACTCCCATGGCTTCCAGCTAAACAATAGACAGGTGTATAAGGTGAACATTTACACCAGGTAGGTACTTTCCTTAGAACATCAACCACAGGAGAGCAGAAGGTCAGTATTTGTACAGGGAGATAGCTCAGAGGGCAAGAATGCATAGGAGAGAAGGATGCAGGGAAAAGATAAACATAGAGAGGAAGTGGGAAGAGAGTTGTTACATTATGGTGATTGCAATCAATGTCACAAAACAAAATGTGTATGAACTGTTGTATGGAAAATGAGTTTACCTTGTGCACTTTCACTGAAATCACAAAAATAAAATAAAATAAAATAAAATAAACAAAAGAAAAAAAAATGGCTGCAGTGGGAACACAGAACTCACTCTGCAGGAGAACACACCATCAGTGGAGAGGCAGGGCCCAGGCTGCTGACTGCAGGTTGTAGGCACGTGCTCCTCGGGATCAAAAAACAAAACAAATAAACAAAAAGGAAAGGGAAGAGATAAAAACAAGGGGAGTAACAGGGAAGAACTAAGTAAGAAAAGCAAAGAGTGAAAAAATGTAGCACAGTACTGGTGAAACCACTTGCTACCAAATACTGATGCAACAGGAAATCAGCATTAGCTCTGCAGGTATGTGCACTGTCAATTGAGAAGTGGTGGTGGTAGGCACTGGTGACTGCAAGTGGATCATTAAAAGAGATAAATAAGAGGAAAAAAATAGAAAATATTAAAGAAAGAGAGAATGAAAAGAGAGTGGAAGAGGGAAGAACTAAGATGAAAGTTAAAGGAAACAGAATAGAAAGAAAAAAATTGCAGCACAGCACTGGAAGTGGGGGTGTTTGAACAGCTGCCAGGTTGATGGTAGGGGCACACCTCTGGTCACTGGGAGGTTGTGCAGATTAAGGGGAAAATCTCACCTCTCTTGTCACTGATTACTGATGTGGGTGCTAATGCAGTCCTGGCAAATGGAGCCAGTTATGTAATTCTTTCCCTGATTGGAACAGTGCTTGCAATAATTCAAAGTGACCACATTGCACATTTTGGAAGTTCACTTCTCTCTATGCTTCTTTGTTTACCATTGTCATTTGGTCTCTTCCTCTAAGTTTATTTGATCTACTTCTTTCCCCTTTCCTTTGAAGACCTGGTTTCCAGAATTGTCATCATAGTCTTTTCACTTGGTTTCTTGAGTCTTTTTTGTAGAGGGTCTGGATAGTATATCTATCTAGTCCATGTTGGATTGGAAGGACAGATTCTATCTTTTTCAAGCAAATGTTAGTTTACGAGGGTAAATTCCCAAGAATTTTTTAATTTGCTCTTCATTCATTTGCTCATTCACAAGCATTTGTTGAAGTCCTGCTATGGTGTTAGAGGCTTCAAAAACACTTTTTAAAAAATGACCCCTGTTTTGAAATGCTCTCATTTTAGTTGGAGGGGTACCAAAGTTCTCAAAGATGTAAGTAGCAAGACCCTTTTCTTTCTCTGTTTTGCTTTCTACTTCTTTAACTGGCTTAAATGACTGGACATCCTAAGTGCTGCTGATTCCATGTTCATTTCTTCCTCTAAGCATCTTAACCATTCCTTTCCACTTTCTCTTCCTGTCAACATGATGTAAGAATATGTAAGTTTATTTCTAAATAACAACAAAAAAAATTCCAGGACACTACCTGTGAAAAGATCAAGTTTCATTTATGCAATGAAAACAAGAAAATACTATGATAAGAGATTAAAAGAAATCTGCATAAAGGAAGTCATTCCATACTCATAGATTGCAATACTTTATATTTTGAAAATGTCAATACTACTCAAAGTGATGTATAGACACAATGAAATCCTGATACAAATTCCTACATTCTTTACTGAAATGGAGAAACTAATCACCAACTTCACATTGAAAGAAAAAAGACTCAAAATAGCCAAAGCAACATTAAAGAACAAAGGAGTTTTCATACCTTTGATGTCAAATCATACTATATAGCTACAGTAGTGTATGGTATAACTGCATGGTATTGGTTCATTAATAAGACACATAGAACAATGGAATAGTATGCAGAACACAGAAATAAATCTATTTATCTATGGACAACTGATTTTCAACAACGGGGCAAAGGCCATTCAATGGGAGAAAATACAGTCTCTTTAAAAAATGGTGCTGGCAAAACTGAATATCCACTTGGAAAAAAAAATACATATATATACATGTGTTGTTGTTGTTGTTATGTGCCGTCGAGTCAGCCCTGACTCATAGCGACCCCTCCTTGGGTTTCCGAGGCAGTATCACTACGGAAGTAGATTGCCCAACCTTCCTTCCGGGGAGTGGCTGGTGGGTTTGAACCGCCAGCCTTCTGGTTAGCAGTCAAGTGCCTTAGCCACTATGCTACCAGAGCTCCCATATATATATATATATATATGAAACAGGACCCATACCTCACACCATATATAAAATGGATCAAAATGTATCAGAAACCTAAATGTTAACACTGAATCTATGAAGTTCTTGGAAGAAAAATAGGGACAAAAGTATAAGACCTTTTTTTTTTTTTAATAAATGATCAAAGGCAAGTATACATGAATAAACAGCAGAAAAGAAATTATATAACTGGGACCTCATCAAAAGATTTTATCCAAACTGGAAAAAGAAAATCTATAGACTTAGAAGAATTTGGGGGAATGACATACCCAATAAAGGTCTAACCTCTAAAATGTATAGAAAAACACCAATGACCAAACAGCAAAAAGACAAGAACTCCAATTAAAAAGTGGGCAAAGGATATAAACAGATCCTTCATGAAAGAGGACATTCCATCAACTAAAATACACATCAAAAGACACATGTGATCATTAGCCATGACAGAGATGTAAATCAAAACTACAATGAGGTACTACCTCACATCTGTTAAAATAGCACTGATTTAAAAAAAAGAAAGAAAAAAAAAGTGCTGGTGAAAATGTGGTGAGATTGGAAACCTTATTAACAGCTGATGAGATTGTAAAATGGTACAACCACTTTGGAAAACTGTATGGTGCTTCCTCTAAAAGCTAGAATATACCATGTGACCCAAAAATTCCATCTGATTATATACACAAAAGACTTAAAAGCAGAGACTCAAGCAGACACTTGTACACTAATGTTCATTATAACACTATTCACATAGCCAAAATGTAGAAAAAAACTTAAATGCCCATCAACAGATGAATGAATAAACAAAAGTGATACATACATAAAATGGAATACTACTCAGCCAGTAAGAGAAATGAAGTCTTGATCTATGCTACAACATGGATGGAGCTATAGAACATTATGCTCTGTGAAATAAGTCAATCACAAAAAGACAAACATGTATGGCCTCACTTGACATAAAAAGACAGAAAGGCAAATGTATAGAAACCAAAATTTCTCAGTGGTTACCAGGGACAGGAGAGAGGGGGGAAAGGGAAGTTATTGCTTATGAAATACTGAGTTTTGGTTTATACTAATGGAAAAATCATATAGATTAAAGGTAGGGCTGCACAGCTTATTACTGCAATTGCTGTTAATACTTGATACATTTATAAAAATTTAATTGACAAAAGTTATGTGATAAATATATTTACAACAATGGCAAAAATAAAATAAAAGAGCAGCTACTGAAGCTGCTTGTGTACAACCAAATACCTCATGGAATTTGGTTCCTTAGTTTGAAGATTTAGAGACATGGTTTCATTGGATATCCTAGTTAACTGGCCTAATAACATGTTTAGTGCTTCTGTTATACCTCCTAGCTCATGTGTAGTACTGGAGTATTAAAAGCTTGCAAGCAGCCATCCAAGGCACACTAGATGTTGTCTATTCATGTGGAGCAACAGAAGAAGGAGACTCAGGAATAGGAAGAATATATGGAGTATGTGGCTAATTGCCTCCATGAACAGCTACATCCTTTGTCATGGGACCAGGAGAACTATGCAGTGCTTGGCCACCGCTACTGAACATTTTCATCAAAGATTGTATAGCAGAATCCTGATCAAAAGAGGGGAAATAAAGAACAGAGTTTCACAGAATCAAGAGTTCCTGGTGCCATGGAGGCTGGATGAACTCCCAAAACTAAGGAATGTCTGTTTTGAGCATTAAGATCTTTTAAGATCCGTCTATATGGAATCAAATTGGCAATAGCAACTTGAAAGAGTACATAGGAACTTGGGGCAGTGCATTTATATTAATTGGGGAGGATCAACTTGGAAAAAAAGGTTGAGAAATGGTTGTACAGCTCAAAGAATGTAATCAATATCAGTGAATTGTAAGTGTAGAAATTGTTGAATGATATATATTCTATTGTGTATATTCTCTACAACAACAACATAAACAAAATATAAGTTGTACAAAAAAAAAAAAAAAAAAACTAGGAATAAAACTACTTTATGATCTAGCAATTCCACTCCTAGGTATATACCCTAGAAATCTAATAAAAGAGACACAAACAGACATATACACACCTATGCTCATTGCAGTGCTATTCAAAACAGCAAAAAAGATCTAAGCAATCTAATTGCTCACCAATGGATGAATTGATAAACAAAATGTGGTACATTCATATGATAGAGTACTATGTAGCCATAAAGAATAGTAAGTTCTCAAAAGACATTATACCACAGAGGAATACGGAGAACATTATATTGAGCGAAATAAGTCAATTACCAATGGACAAATATTGCATGATCTTACTTTTATAAAAAGAAAAGTTTTTGATAAACATACGTAAACCAATAATCAATGGTGGTTACCACAGATGAGTGGGGAGTGATCACTCTCTAGTTAGTAAATACTTGTTATTTTTTGTGGTGGGAAAGGTAAAACTGAATGTTAGTGAAGTGTGCACAGCTTGACCAAAGTAAATGATGTCACTAAAAAGTATACAAGAGAAAAGGATATTATTTTTTTAATAAATGCTCTGACATATGTAATTTTGCAACAATAGCAACAAAAAGAATAAAAAGTGTGATTACATATTTGTGTATGTATGCATTCATGTGTACAATTATGTATATGTGTGTATATATGTGTACATATGTAGATGTAGCTATATGTATACATATATAAATTTATGTGTGTGAATGCATATATATTCATGTATACAAAAAAACACAAAGGGGGCATAATTACGGATATTTATTAGATTTATAATAAATACCTTCTGGGATTGATTTATGGGGTTTGAAGGCTTAGAACTATAATTTTGTGGGATGACTTGGTCAACTAGAATAACAAAATTCATTTAAGTATCTGTTCCACATCTTAATTTGGTGAATTGTGTGTGGTGTCTTAAAAACTTATGAGTGGTCATTTCAGATACAACTATTGGTCTCTCCTTATCCAGAGTAAAAGAGAAAAACGGATGCCAAAGACTTAGAGAAGAAACTAGTCTACAGGATAAATAGTCTACATGAGCCATGACTTCATGTACCCTGAAACCAGAACTACATGGTGCCCAGCTACAACTATTGACCATTCTGATCAGGGACACATAGATGGATACTGATAGGATGGGAGAAAAATATGGGACAGAACTCAAATTCTTAAAAAGTCCACACTTACTGGGCAAGTTGATACTATCACACATTAAACTCTGAACCGAGACCATTTCCTGGGGTTACCTTTAAGCTAAATAACAGATTGGCTCATAGTATAAAGAATATCACCTGTAAGTACTGTGCTCTTATAAAAAATTATCTACATGAAACTAAGCAATCAACATTTAGTCTAAAGCAAAGATGAGAAAGTTAGGGGGCAGGAAAACTAGAGTACTGGAAACAGACCAACCAGAAGAGAAATAATGAAAATGTTGACAGACTGAAAAATGTAACCATTGTCACTGAACAATTTGTGTAGAGAATTGTGAAATGGAAACCTAATTGCTGTATAAATTTTCACAATAAAATATTTTTAAAATATTAAAAGAAAGGATCAAGTTCTAAAACATTTCAACACAGTATTCTAGAATCCTATGTCATTTTTGGGAGCTCTGATAGCATAGTGCCTAAGGCACTTGGCTGCTAACCAGAAGGCTGGCAGTTCAAACCCACCAGCCACTCCTCTGAAGGAAGGTTGGGCAATCTACTTCCTTAGTGATACTGCCTCGGAAACCCAAGGAGGGATCGCTATGAGTCAGGTCTGACTCGATGGCACATAATAACAACAATGTCATTTTTGACTGTCCTGATTTCTGTTCAGCTCTGGGCATGTTTTAATTTGTATTACATTATCTTACTGACAATTAGGTCCCCAGGACAGAAAATTAATTCTTTACTTCTCACATCTCCAGAGCCATGAATGCAGGTTAAAGTCCAGTGCGTCTTTAGACAGAATATTGAGCCATACATTGTGCCTCCTCTCCAAACCCACTGCCCACATTCACTGCCAGCACAAATGCCCTTGAGTGGCCTAGGAGGGACAGCCCCAAGAATACTCCAACTGTGATTACACAGTTATAATTGTCCCTCTTTTGGGCTAGTTAGCCAAATTAAGGGTATCACCTTCCTTGTCCTTCCCTCATGGAGGTTACTAAGCACAGCTAAGTAGCCCTGGGACTCTGTGGAGGAGGCTGACATTTCCCTTGATCTGCCAGGAAACCCAGAAGAGACACATGTCTAGTTAATAATAGAATCAGCTACACGACAAGGCTCTTTTAGTTTATTAAAGGGATGCTTCAGATAGCATGTGGTTGGGACTAGGAAGGAAAAAAAGTTGGTGAATAATGTTTCTTTCTGCTTGTGGTATTGGCTTCTGAAACAACTCCCACCTTCAATTTCTTAATCCTTTTGAGGACTCAGCTGATCACCACCAAAATGGTATAACTTATTTGTAGTGTCTCTCCCCATGCCAACTGAGATAAATCATTTTAAAATAATAATAATTATTATTATAGCACCCTATGGGACTAGAATTTGTCTCTGTGGTCTTCCTTATGTACGCTTGAATACAACCCAAAAGATGAAGCTTTGGGTGTTGAAAAGGTTGTTGCTGTTGTTGTCATGCACCATCGAGTCAGACCTGACTCATAGCGACCCCTCCTTGGGTTTCCGAGGCTGTATCACTACAGAAGTAGGTTGCCCAACCTTCCTTCCAAGGAGTGGCTGGTGGGTTTGAACCTCCAGCCTTCTAGTTAGCAGTCAAGTGCCTTAGGCACTATGCTAACAGGTTTCTGTGTTAATTTGCAAGGAACTGAGTGTCACCAAATTGAGTTTCAAGGACAGCCTAGGAAACTTGTCATTTTGAAGCAGTCTGTCATTGTGTCCAAAGAATTCTTAGTAGCTGGATGTGGAGGCTTGTTTATGTTGGTTTATGTAATAGCTAAAATCCCCCAGGTAAATTAAGTAATTTCTTCATTTAGAGCATCCCAGACTGTACGACATTTGAGAGATTTCCTCCACCTTGTCAAGGGCAAGCACTCACTTACTGCTTTTCCAGATTCTTTACTTAAAGACAGCAGATTCCTTTCTCCCTCACAGCAGCTAGAGGAGCAGAGGTGAGTGGAAATTAACACAGATGTTTTATGATGCTCAAACCCTTGCAATTATACTCCCCTGACTAGCTAATAGCTTCTCTCCTGTGTTCCCTCATTTTGTTTCCAGCAATTTTTCTTCCCATTTTCTTTCCAAGTCAAGATTTTTGCCCTTTACATGAAGTATAATAATACTTAGCATTTTGGCAACACTTTGCATTTTTAAAGTTCTAAATGATCATTAATTAACTAAGCCACACAGAATAATGCTTGTAAAGCAAGCCAGTTGTTGCCCCATTGCACATATGAGAAAACCAAGATCCCAATGGGCCAACTCACAACTTAAAGCCAGGTAATCCTTTTCCCACAGCAAAGCCTCTGTCTTGAAGCTAAGATGTTCTCTGTAGTTGACTCCAAGGAATAAAATCTTTTCAAAAGAGAAAGAGCAGAAGTTATTTTCCCTACCTGCTTTCTCTATTAAAATCCAACCTGTTTCTATTTTCAAATATTCCCTTAGTAATCTGTTAGAGCTATGCAGAATTCTGGCCTATACAACACAAAACTGTCTGCATGGCACTTTCAGTGCCATCTGTGAACTTAATAAGCCCACCCTCCTTCCTTCCACCTAAGTCATTAATGGAAATAGTAAATATTCCAGGACTTAAGATAGATTCCCACTCAGTACCTCTTTTTTGGTTTTCGTGGGACAACAGGGGGCTGTTTATCACAATCATCTTTGGACATCCATCTTCTAGCACAGTCTCCTAGGATATATTTTATTAGCTTATTTAGGAGGATGTCATATGGGGCAGAATCAACAACCTTACTGTAGTCAAGGTATGATATGTTTATTGCTTCTCTATTTCTACAAAGTTCAGCATTCTATTTGAGATAGAGTAAGCTAGATTGGTCAGACATGATTTATTCTTGGAAAAGACACACTGGTTATTATCCAAGACCTGATGATCTTCCTCCCTACGGATCCTCTATTGTTTTGTTCTGAGTATATTTCTGATAGGCAAATTAGGTTTGTTACTAATCTCTAACTTCCTGTATCATGCTTTTTCTTTTATCAAATATATCTTTTAGAAAATATATTTTTTCTGTGTTGTTTGGTGTGATTTGGTTTGTTTTTAGTTTATAGAAACCTTATATTATACTTCATAAGCATTCAAAAATGGGATTTATTGAAATTAAATTTGTTAGTCAATTTTTAATGATGGTGTCCACTAAGTTATAAGGTTCTGGATAGCAGGGGCACTATTTTATTTATTTTTAAATCACTCATAAGGCTGAGTGTTCTGCCCAGGAAGAACAACGGGTGGTTAAAAACTCTGTTAAATGCATCCACCCTGTAAGATACTAGGTCCTTTGGGAAATACTCAAGAATATATTATCTTGTCCAACCTTCTAGGAATTTTCAGTTTAGTGGGAAAGCAAGCCTTACATCCATGAAACTTTTAGAAAATAATAAATGACAATATGATCAAGTACAGAACAGATGATAAAAACAATGTGCATAATGTTCTAGCAAGCGAGATAATTAAGAGTGGCCTGTGAAAGTCAGCACATCTGACAATGTCCTCAAATATCGCTAGCTAGAGGCAGGCATGGTGTTCAGTTTGGGCTTTGGGGCCAGGTAGTTTTGTATTGAAAACTGAGCCTTCTAGCTGTGCAATTTGGGCAAATTACTTAACTCTTGTAGGCTTTAATGTACTTATCTGTAATGCATTCCCATGAGTATACTTGCAGATAGAGAGCTTTGTCTCTTTTGTTCATTACCCCCTTTGTTTAGAAAAGTACTTAGCACATAGTAGAGTGTCAATAAATATATGTTGAAACAATAAACCTCACCAGATTTTCATTAATTTAGGGGATATATGCATGATAAGAGTAGGATATTGAATCTTCTGGCCAGATAAGCCTTGATTTATATCTTTGCAAAAGCAGTGAGGCTACAACCTACTAAAAGAACATCAACATTGTAGATAAGTAACACACTTTCTGGCCAGTTACATGCATCTCTTCATCAACTTCATCTTGCTTCTTTATCTTCATTGGCTGACTCCATCTCATCTTCATATTTGCAGGTAATTTTCTCATGAATGACCAGTGCCCAGTGTGAGTTTATGGGGAATAGTCTGAAGTCCTACTACCTCTTAGATAACTAGTTTATAATCCCCTGGGAAGGAATATTCCCAGGCTTTCAGGGGAAGTGGTGTGACTCTCTGGCAAAGGTGAAGCATTTTTCCATCTATCTGAATTATGTGAACGCAGGACAGAACTAGTATACATTAGAGACAGTAATTTTGTAAAGAGAACATATTTAGGCACTGCCATTTGGTAGCTGTAGAATTTTTGGAGAAATTAATTAACTTCTTTAGTTTTCCATTTCTTCTTCAATAAATTGTAGTTAGAAATAGCTACCAGATAGGGTGTAGTCAGCGCTAAGAAAAATGATATTTGTAAAGCAATTTGTGTTTTGCTTTCACATAAGTTGCTTTTATTTTTCTGTTTCTTGTCTCTAATCTTGAGTTCTCCAAAAAGAGATACATTGCCCTGCAGTCACTCTCCATGCATAAGAAAAATGAATCATGCTTGTGGTAGTTAAGGTTATATGTCAGTTTGGCTGGGCCTGGTTTTGAGTGGCTAGGCAGCTGGTGGTAGTTATTCCTCATGATGAGACTGGCAATCATCTCCATGGTGGAATTTGCTGTGAGCAATGCAATTAGTATTCTGTCTCCAAGCGGGAGTATTCCTCCCTTTGGGACTAAGATGGCCAGACCTGCAGAACATAAGGTAGCAGGACAGGAAGCAAAAATTTTTTGAGTGAGTCAGGTCACTAGAAGTAATAGTGAGTGGTACCACTCCCATTTCCAGCCCTTGGTTCCTGGACCCGTGAATCCTGGCTATTAGAAAACAGCACTATATATTGCATGCTACTTTAGAGCATATAGAGCCTCCTGGAGAACATTGCCCCAACCCTTCAAGGTATTGCCACCTAGTTGACACCATTTTTAGTAGGCCATTCCATCATTCTATCAAGGCAGCTGCTTCAGGATGATTGGGAACATGGTAAGACCAGTGAATTCCATGAGCATAATAAGCCCATTGTCACACTTAATTTGCTATAGGGTGAGTGCCTTGATCTGAAGCAATGCTGTGTGGGATAACACGACAGTTGCTAAGACATTCTGTAAGTCCATGGATGGTAGTTTTGTCAGAAGCATTGTGAGCAGGGAAGGTGAATCCATATCCAGAATAAGTATCTATTCCAGTAAGAACAAAACGGTGTTCTTTCCATCATGGAAGTGGTCCCACATAATCAACTTGCCACCAGGTTGCTGGCTGATCACCATGAGGAATGGTTCCATATCTCAGACTCAGTACTGGTCTCTGCTGCTGTCTAATTGGGCACTCAGCAGTAGCAGTAGCCAAATCAGCTTTGGTAAGTGGAAGGCCATGTTGCTGAGCCTGTGCATAACCTCCATCCCTGCCACACATGGACACTTTGTTCATGAGCCCATTGAGCTATAACATGAGTAACTGGGGAAAAATGATGACTGGTTTCCACTGAACGTGTCATCCTATCCAACTGATTGTTAAAGTCCTCCTCTGCCAAGGTCAACTTTAGGAGGGCATTCACATGAGACACAAGTGTCTTTCCTCCTTTGGCCCATTTAGAGAAATCTATCCACAGACCTCTTCCACATACATCTTTGTCACCAATTTTCCAATCATGCTCCTTCTACATCCCAGACCATTCATCCAACCCATTGGCGACAGCCCATGAATCTGTATACAATCGCACATATGGCCATTTCTTGTTCCATGCAAAGTGAAAAGCCATATTCACTGATTTAAGTTATGCCCATTGGGAGGATTTCCCTTCACCACTGTCCTTCAGGATAGTTCCAGAAAGGGGCTGCAGTGCTGCTGCTGTTCATTTATGTGTGGTGCTACATATTGCGCAGAACCATCTGTCAACCAGGCTTGAATTTTCTCTTTTTCAGTCAACTGATCAAAAGGAATTCCTATGACACCATAGGTTCAGACTGGGACAGGAAAGTTAATATGAGTAGAGTGAAGACCATAGTCATTTGGGCCACTTCCTCACGAAACTTACTGGTCCCTTCAGGTCCTCCTCAAGCCTGATCTCTTATATACTACTTCCATTCAATGGTGGAGTGCTCCTGTGCACATCCAACATTATGACTCTGTGGATCAGACAACACCCAGTTAATGATGGGCTCATGCCTCATTTTGACTTGGGGGCCCATGGTTAGGCATTCAGTCTCTACTAAACCCCAGTAGCGAGCCAAAAGTCATTTCTCAAAAGGACAGTAGTTATTTGCAGAAGATGGCAGGGCTTTGCTCCAAAATCCCAAAGGTCTGCTTCATGATTCACCAATAGAGACCACCAAAGACTCCAAGCAGCATCTCCATCTGCTACAGACAATTCAGCACCATTGGATCATCCAGATCATATGGCCCAAGTGGCAGAGCAGTTTGCATTGCAGCCTGAACCTGTTGCAGAGGCTTTTCTTGTTCTGGATTACACTCAAAACAAGCAGCTTTCCAAGTCACTTAATAAATAAGCCAAAGAAACACACCCAAATGAGGGATATGTTGCCTCCAAAATCCAAATTGGGCCCACCAGATGTTTTGCCTCCTTTTTAGTTTTGGGGAAGCCAGGTATGATAACTTATCCTTTACTTTAGTAGGATTATCTCGACATGCCCCAGACCATTGGACCCCTAGAAATTTGACTGAGGTGGAAGGTGCCTGAATTTTTGTTGGGTTAATTTCCCAAACTGTAGCACACATATGTCTCACCAATAAGTCTAGAGTCATTGATACTTCTTCCTTACTAGGTCCAATCAGCATAATGTCATCAATATAATGAACCAGTGTGATGTCTTGTGGAAGGGAAAGGTGATCAATATCCCTATAGACTAAGTTATGACATAGTGCTGTGGAGTTGATATACCTCTGAGGAAGCACTGTGAAAGTATATTGTTGGTCTTGCCAGCTGAAGGCAAAAATGCTTCTGATGGTCCTTTGAAATTGATATTGAGAAAAAGGCACTGGCCAGATCAATAGCTGCATACCAAGCACCAGGAGATGTACTAATTTGCTCAAGGAATGAAACCACATCAAGAACAGCAGCTGCAATTGAAGTCACCACCTGATGCTTTTTATAATAATCCACTGTCATTCTGGTAGCATAGTGCCTAAGGCACTTGACTGCTAACCAGAGGGTTGGCAGTTCAAACCCACCAGCCACTCTTTGGAAGGAAGGTTGGGCAATCTACTTCTGTAGTGATACCACCTTGGAAACCCAAGGAGGGGTCGCTATGAGTCGGGGCTGACTCAACGGCACATAACAACAACAACAACAACTGTCATTCTCCAAGATCTATCTGTTTTTTGCACAGGCCAAATAGGTGAATTAAATGGGGATGTGGAGGGAATCTCCATCCCTGCATCCTTCAAGTCCTTGATGGTGGCAGTAATCTCTGAAATCCTTCCAGGGATACATTACTGCTTTTGGTTTACTATTTTCCTAGGTAGAGGCAGTTCTAATGGTTTTCACTTGGCTTTTCCTACCATAATAGCCCTCACTTCACATGTCAAGGGCCCAATGTGGTAATTCTTCCAATTGCTGGGTATATCTATTCCAACTATGCATTCTGGAACTGAGAAAATCACTACAAATAGGTTTGGGGACCCACTAGACCCACTGTGAGACACATCTGAGCTAAGACTCCATCAATAACTTGACCTCCATATGCCCCCACTCTGACTGGCGGGCCACAGTGATGTTTTGGGTCTCCTGGAATTAGCATCAGTTCAGAGCCAGTATCCACTAATCCCTGAAAAGTCTAATTATTTCCTTTTCCCCAATGAACAGTCACTCTTGTAAAAGGCCTCAAATCCCTTGGGGAAGGATGGGAGAAAGAATGACAGTATAAATTTTTGGTAATATAGTGGGGTCCTTCTTCAAGGGGACCTAGCCTCCCCTTCATTCAAGGGGTTATAGGTCTGTAAACTGACTCAAGTTTCGGAATTGAATGAGGGCCTGTGACTCTGTATTCTGGAGATTCAATCTAGACTGCTGTTCATGTGACCTAGAATTCTTCTGTCTATACAGATCAAGTAAATATTTAGTAGGTTTGCCATATATTTCACTCCTAGGAACACCATGTCTAAATAGGCAATGCCATACATAATTCCACACAAATCAGAGTATTCTGATTACTATTTTGACTCTGTTGTCCATTATGGTAACCATGCCCACCTTGTCTTTGTCAATTAACTGTTCCAACTACCATGGGGTCCAGTCAGCCCCATTGTATTTAAGTGTCTTAGTTCAATTGTGGCAGTTCCCACTTTCAAATCTAGCTTACATAAAAGAGCAATTACAGCACTCTTCAAGGATGCTAGGGCTCCCTTCACAAATTTTTTCTTCACCATAGTGGTAAAAGGTATGTCTTCTGGGCTCTCCATTTCTGGCTCTAGGGATCTAATCTGATAAAACTATTTTGACATGCCAATTTACCTAAGCCTCTGGATACCTTCTTCTACATTATACTAAGGCAGATCTGATACTTTAACTTGACTTAAGGTAGGCCACCATATAATCCATGCTTCAGTAAGCTGACTGTAGTAGTTAAGTTTGTGTGTTAACTTGTCTGGACCTGGTTGAGTGGCTGGGTGGCTCCATGTAGTATTCCCCATGATGTGACTGGTAATCAACTTCATGGTGGAATCTACTGTGAGCAGCCGAGTAGCTGGCTTAAGGATGTGGTCTACTTCCTGTATATATATTGGGAATGGTCTCTAGCTTTTGGCATGCTTGAACCCTACATGTAGACATCTTGTTGTTCAGCAGCCTGCCATCCTCTGACAACCTTGGGACTTTCAATGGACTTGAATTAATGGCCTGCCATGTGGTTTGGTAACATCGGGACTGTGCCTTTTTGCTTGTCAATCTTGGGCTTGTCAGTCTCAGAATCCAGGAGCTGTCTGAGTGAAGAAAGCCTCCAGCTTCAGTAAGCCTGGAGCAGGAGACAGAGCTGAAGCTGAAGGTTGAGGGCCTTTCCCAGCCCCTAGAGCCTGGCACTTTGAACTTGGACTTAAAACTTCCCAACTGTAAGAGAATGAATTCCTGTTTGTTCAAGACATTTCATTTATGGGATATTCCTGTCAGAGTGGCACCAGGTAACCAAAACACCAACCAAAAAACAATTAACCTCTCAAGCTGAAATATTGAACAAAGAATCTGTACTTAGTGGACCTAAATCAATACACTTAGACCAATCCAATGTTACATTTCTTGCACCATTATCCCACACCTTTAGCAGCCATTCCCACACATATTCTCTGGGTTTTTGTCTACATATGTTAGCAAAATCAAGTACGTATTTTCAGGTGTAGTATACCACTTCCTCAGTCACACTTTGTATTTCACTTTTGGGGGCTCGCTTGGATTTACGTTTAGTTATAGGTTTAACAGAAACAGTGGATGGTTGGGGTAGTTCCTGAGAGCATTCAGCAATGTCTCCCATCACATCTACTTCAGGCAATGACCCAGCAGGGACAGTTGGGTTAATCCCATCAAATGGAGGTGGGAGGGATATGGTTTTATAGTAATCCCTTCAGATGGGAGGGATTCAACAGAATGTACAGGCTTTATAGCCTCATCTTCCTGATTGTCTGCACATATGTCCCCTTTCCATGTTTCAGAATCCCATTTTTTCTCAATAAATTTCCTTACTTTAACTTCACACACCATTCTGGGTTGGTAATTCAATTGAAATTGTAATTCAGCCACCCTTACAATAAGACTTTGGGTTTGTTTTTTGACGATATCAGCTCTGTTGCTAGAAGAAATAAGGCTTTCTTTCAGGGCACAACTGGAAACATTGAGATATTTTATGCAGTGCTTGAGCTGTGAGCCAGCATCCCTGAACTCATCTCACTCATTCACCACTTTGTCTAGTTTAAATAGGACCAACAAGCCAGCTTCCTTATACTCCTCATGCTGACAAAATTGCAGAAAAGTATCAAACATGTGAACACAAGGAGCCTCAAAAACACTTAATCTTTTGGTAGTGCTATTTTGTGTATTAATATTACCACCTCATGCCACAGATTAGCGAGGCCCTCTTTACTAATGGAGGCAGAGTCACCAGTGTCTTTACAGCTAAACAAATTGGAGAACCAAAACAGAATCTGTGAGAACTTCTGTCTCTAGAGATCAAGTAAATATTTAGTAGGTTTAGGAAGCCCATCCTTATGATTTTGTCTCTCTTGAACCACTCCCGGTACCAAATGTGTTAGGCTGGATTCTCTAGAGAATCAAAAACAGTAAAGTTTATATATATATATATAGAGAGAGAAATTTATCTTAGGAAAATAGCTCACACACTTACAGAAGCTGGCAAGTCCCTAGTTCCTGGATCAAATGTCAAGCTGGAGGCTTTTCTGGACTCTCACAGCTGTGAGGGGCTGAAAAGCTCAAGGTTAGCAGGCAGTGTACTGGCTGTTGACTTTAACAGATGACGAATCCAAGACCTCCAGGCTGAATGGTTCACTTATGGGCAGTTGTAGGCAGCACGACAGGTTCCAGATGTATATATATTGGAAGAAGGCCACACCCTTAGGGAAACTCCCTTTCAATGTATTGGCTGCTCAAAAAATATACATCCAATCTCATCATGGGAATAACCACCTCACAACTGCTTAAACCACTCAGAATCATGGTCCAGCTAATTTGACACACAACCCCAAATATCACAGCAGTACATGGTACATTCAACATTCTTTGCCAACACCACAGTTCAAATTCAGCAATTTCTGTGGTGTCTTGTTTATTATCCAACTCTCACATGCATGCTGCTGTAGCTAGGTGTCATTGAATCAACTCTGACTCATAGTGACCCTATGTAAAACAGAACAAAAGAATGCACAGTCCAGTACTCTCCTCACAATCCTTGTTATATGTGAGCCTGTCATTGCAGCCATTGTGTTGATCCATCTTAATGAGGGTCTTCCCCTGTTTTGCTGACCCTCTGCTTTACCAAGCATAATATCCTTCTTCAGGGAATGGTCCCTCCTGACAACATGACCAAAATAGATGAGATGAAGTCTGATCATTCTTGCTCCAAGGAGCATTCTGGCTGTACTTCTTCCAGGATATATTTGTTTGCTCTTCTGGCCATCTATGGTATTTACAGTATTCTTCTCCAATACTACAATTCAAAGACATCAGCTCTTCTTTGATCTTCCTTATTCATTATTCAACTTTCACATGCATATGAGGTGATTGAAAATACCATGGCTTTGGTTAAGCTTACCTGTCTTCAAAGTGAAATCTTTGCTCCTTAAAACTTAAAAAAAAAAAAAAAAAGTTTTTTCAACAGATTTGCCCAGTGCAATACAATGTATGATTTCTTGATTGTTGCTTCCATAGGTGTTGATTGTTGATTCAAGTAAAATGAAATCCCTGACAACTTCTGTCTTTTCTCCATTTACTGTGATGTTACTTATTGGTACTGTTGTGAGGATTTTTGTTCCTTTATGTTCAGGTGTGGGAGCTCTGGTGGCATAGTGCCTAAGGCACTTGACTGCTAACCAGAAGGTTGGTGGTTCAAACCCACCAGCCACTTCTTGGAAGGAAGATTGGGAAATCTACTTCTGTAGTAATACTGCCTAAGAAACTCAAGGAGGGGTCATTTTGAGTCAGAGACAACTCAACAGAACATGACAACAACAACAAGAACACATGTTGAGGTGTAATCCATACTGAAGACTATAGTCTTTGATCTTCATCAGTAAGTGCTTCAAGTTTTCTTCATGTTCAGCAAGCCAGCTTATGTCATCTGCATATTGCAGGTTAATGATTCTTTAATCTTCTTGCCACAATTTTCTTCATATAGTCCAGCTTTTTTGGACTATTTGCTCAGTATACAGGTTGAGTAAGTAATGCAAAAGGATATAGTCCTGACTCACACGTTTCCTGATTTAAACCATGCAGGATTCCTTGTTCTGTTCAAATAGAATCCTCTTTGTCTATGTACAAGTTCTCCATGAGCACAATTAAGTGTTCTGGAATTCCCATTCTTCTAAATGTTATCCATAATTTGTTACGATCCACACAGTTGAATGCCTTTCATAGTCAATGAAACACAAATAAACATCTTTCTAGTATTCTTTGTTCCAGCCAAGATATGTATGACATCAGCAATTGACTTCCCTCATTCCAAGCCCTCTTCTGAATCTGTGAACTTATGGCAGTTCCCTGTTAATGTACTGCTGCAACTGTTTTCAGATTTTCTTCAATGAAGTTTTACTTGTGTGTGATAATAATGATATGATTCAATATTTCCTGCATTCTATTGGATCACTTTTCTTTGGAATGGACAAAAATATGTATCTCTTCCAGTTGATTAGCCAGGTAGCTGGCTTCCAATTTTTTTAGCAGAAACTAGTAAGTCCCACCAGTGCTGCATTCATTTGTTGAAACATCTCAATGATTATTCAATCAATTCCTGGAGCCCTATTTTTTTATTTTTTATTTTATTGTATTTTATTTTGCCAATTCCTGTAGTGCGGCTTCTACTTCTCTTTCAGTCCTATGGGTTCTAGATCATATGCTACCCCCATGACTGAACAATGACCAATACTTTTTGGTACAGTAACTCTGTATCCCTTCCATCTTCTTTTGATGCTTCCTACATTGTTCAATGTATTGCCCATTAAAGAAAAAGAAAGAAAGAAAGAAAGAAAATCACTGTCTTTGAGTTGATTCCTACTCATAGTGACCCCCAGTGGGTTTCTATGGCTTTAAATCTTTACAGAAATAGTTTTCCCCATCTTCCTTCCATGGAGTAGCTGGTAGGTTTGAACCACTGACCTGCTGGTTAGCAGCCAAATGCCTTATCCACTATGCCACCAGAGTTCCTTATATTTCCCATAGATTTCTTCAATATCCCAACTTGAAGCTTGATTTTTTTCCTTCAATTCTTTCAACTTGAGAAATACCAAGTGTGTTTTTCCCCTTTGATATTCCAATTCCAGGTCTTTGTTCATTTCATTATAACACTTTACTTTGTCCTTTTGAAGTGCTCTTTGAAATCTTCTGTTTGGCTTTTTTACTTCATCAATTCTTCCATTTTCTATAGCTACTCTCCATTCAAAAGCAATTTTCAAAGACTCTTCTGACATCCATTTTGGTTTTCTCTTCCTTTCCTGTCTTTTTAATGATGCTTTTCTTTCTTCATGTATGATGTCCTTGAAGTAAGTCATCTACCACTAACCTGGTCTTTGGTTTCTGGTGTTCAGTGCATCAAAAATATTCTTCAGATGGTCTCTAAATTCAAGTGGGATGTACTCAAGGTCATATTTTGGCTTTCATGGAATTATTTTCATTTTCTTCAGCTTCATGTTCAAATTGCATATTAAATTGATTTTCTGTTCCACAGTTGTCCCCTTGCCTTGTTCTGACTAATGACATTTAGCTTCTCCACTGTCTGTTTCCAGTTGTAGTCAATCTGATTCCTGTATATTCCATCCAGTGAGGTCCACATGCATAGTTGCCATTTATGCTGTTGATAAAATGTAATTGTATTAAATAAACCAATGGCCTTACAAAATTCTGTCATCTGATCTCTAGTGTGACTTCTGTCACTAAGACCATATTTTTCAACAACTGATTCTTCCTCTTTATTTCCCACTCTTGCCTTCCAATTACCAGTAATTATCAATACATCTTGATTGCATGTTTCATCAATTTCAGACTGAGGAAGTTGGTAAAGATCTCCTAAATATATATATTCCTCCCTTTGGCTTTAGTGCTTGGTGCACAAATTTGAATAATAGTAGTTTTAACTGCTCTCCCTGTAGATGCATATATTTTATCATATCACAGACAGCATTGTACTTTAGAATAGATTTTTTTTTTTCACTTAAAACAATAGAAATGTATTCTATAACAGTTCTCGAGTCCAGGATTCTGAAATTGAGGTTTCAGCAGGATTGTTTCTTGATGGAGGTTCTGAGGGGACGCTCTGCCCATGCCTTTCTCCTAACTTGTGGTAGCTATGAGGCAATCCTTGTTGTCCCTTGACTTGTGGATGCATCATTCCAATTTCTGCCTGTGTCTTCACACAGTCTTCCTCTCTATGTCCCTCTGTACATGACTCAAATATCTCTCTCTTTTGTTTTATAATGACACCAGTCATTGGATTTAGGGTCTACATTAAATCCAGGAAGATCTCATCTAGGATAGATCTTGAAATGTTCATTTTGACAGTAAATCCAATGCCTTTCGTCTTTAATTTATCATTCCTGGCATAGCAGACCATATGGCTGTCTGATTCAAAATGGCCAGTACCAGTCCATTTCAGCTCACTAATGTCTGGGATATCAGTCTTTATGCTTTGTTTTATACAGTTTTCCTAGATCCATAGTCTGTATGTTCCACTTTCTGATTATTAATATATGTTTGCAGTTATTCTTATTTTGAGTCATGCAACATCAGCAAATGAAGGCCAAAAGCTTTACTCTATCCATATCATTACCATCAACTCTACATTGAGTAGACAGCCCTTCCCCAATTGTATTTTGAGTGCCTTCCAACTTGAAAATCGTATCTCCACTCAGACGATGTTCCACTGCTAATCAGATGATTTTCAGTGCTCCATTTGTTTGTTTGTTTTCCCTCCTACTCTGGGTGACATAGTGCCTAAGGCATTTGACTGCTTACCAGAAGACTGGCAGTTCAAACCCACCAGCCACTCCTCAGAAGGAAGATTAGGCAATGTACTTCTATAGTGATTCTGCTTCAGAAACCCAAAGAGAGGTTGCTATGAATCAGATCCAACTCAATGGTAGTCAGTTTGGTTTTTGATTTGGCTGGAGATGGGTCCAGCCAGATCCTTCTTCCTTGTCTGTCTTAGTCTGGAAACTGTTAACTTGTCCACTACAGTTGACCCTGCTGGTATTTGAAAACTGGTGGCATAGCTTCCACCATCAGAGCAACAGTCAAGCCACCACAGTATGACAAATTGACAGAAACATGGTGGAGTAAATTCATTAATAATTTTTCTCAATGGAGTGAGATTGAAAATAATCTCCTTGCAATAGGAACCAGACAAGGTTCTATCACCAGTCTTATTCAACATTGTGTTGGAAGTCCTAGTTAGGGCAATATGGCAAGAAAGAGATATAAAAGGCATCCAAATTGGTGAGGAAAATGTAAAACTGTCACTATTTGCAGATGATATGACACTTTTCATAGAAACTCAGCAAGAAAACTACTGGAACAAGTTGAAAGATTCAGCAAAGTGGCAGGATACAAGCAAAGCACTTTTGCAGACGAACAGAGCAGTAGAACAGAGTAGAAGATTTCATACTTACCATTCTCAAAACCTACTATACAGACACAGTAGTCAAAACAGCCTAGTACTGGTACAGTGACAGACAAATAGACCAATGGACCAGAAGTGAAAAACCCAAAATAGATATATCCCTGTATGGACAGTTGATCTTTGACAAAGGGCCAGAATTCAATAAATGGAGAGAAGATAGTCGCTTTAACAAATGATGCTGGTAAACTGCATATCTGTTTGCAAAAAAAGATGCAACAAGATCCATACCTCATACTATACACAAAAACAAACTCAAAATGGACCAAAGACCTAAAATGTAAAACCTAAAACTATAAAGATTATCAAAGAAAAAAAAATAGAGGCAAACTTAGAGGCCCCAGTTTTGGCATAGATAGACTATCAAATATAACAAAAAATGCACATAGAGCAGACAATAAACTAGATAACTGGAACCTTCTAAAAATCAAATTCTAATGTATGTTGAAAAGATTTATCAAAGGGCAAAAAGAGAACCTACAGAATGAAAATAAATATTGGCAATGGCAAATCCGACAGAGAATTATCTTTAAAATTTATTGAAAACTTCAACACATCAATGCCAAAAAGACAAACAATCCAATTACAAAATGGACAGAGGATATGAACTGACACTTCACCAAAGATGATATTCAGGTGGCCAAAAAACACATGAAGAAATGCTCATGATCATTAGCTATTAGAGAGATGGAAATTAAAACAATGAGATAACAACCAACCCCAGGAATAATAGCAAAGTTCAACAAGAGAGAAAACAACAAATATTGATGAGGGTGTGGAGAGATTGGAACTCTCATACACTGATAGTAGGACTGAAAAGTAGTGCAAATACTATGGAAAATGGTATGGCACTTCCTTGAAAAGTTGGAAATAGAAATATCATTTGATCCAACAATCCCACCACTAGGTATATGTCCTAAAGAAATGAGTAACAAAACATATTCAGTAGTTTGACACCCATGTTCATCACAGCACTTTTCATAATAGCAAAGAGATGGACACAACATAAGTGCCCATAAATGGATGAATGGATAAATTATCATACATACATACAATGCTAAACTATGCAGCATTAAAGAATAATGAAGAATCTGTGAAATACCTCATAAGGAGGATGAACTTGGAGGACATTATGCTGATTGAAAAAAGTCAATCACAAAAAGACAAATATTGTATGAGCCCACTATTATAAAAAGTCAAGGTAGGTTCACACATGAAGAAAAAATTCTTAATGGTTATCAGGAATGGGAGGGGAAGGAAAGGAAAATTATTAACTAGAAAGGAGACGTGTATTGATTTGGGTGAAAGGAAAGGCAATATACAAAAAGTTGGTGACCAGCACAATATCACAATGGAAAAGGAAAACACAGAGAGATGCACAAGAGTTACAGACAACAAAGGTAAGCACTATAACATACAATACTGCTTTATCTATAACAACAAACATTAATTTAGCAGTGGATACATAGGTAGACAGAAAAGATGATCAATACTGATAGGCAAATAGGATGATACACATGACCATATATAGGTTTGACAGACAATATTTCTACATATGTATTTGTGTTGGTATAAAAATCTCTCTCTCTCTCTCTGTCACTATATATATATAATTTTTTTTTGAATGTTTACAAGTGGCAACCATTTTGGATTTTAAAGTGATAGCATTCCATTTGGATTCCAGGGACAAGAACCGGCAGCAAGGCAAGAAGCAAGGAGAAAATAAAAAAGGCAAAGGGGACCAGAACAGATTGAGGAGTCAGCCACAGGGACCCAGGTGAAGAGAGGGAACCTAGGCCATGCCCCAAAAACAGCAAGGTGGGAAGCAGGGAGAGGACAGAAAAGGCAATGGGGACTGGAACAGATCAAGCAGTTAGCCACAGGGATCCAGGTAAGGGTGGTTGGAGGGGTTTCTAACAGCTAAAGAAGGCAAACTTGTCTGTCGGTTTGTCCTACTGTGGTGAAGTGTTGCTGTGAGTCTTGAGGTTGTGCCACTGGTGTTTCAAATTCAGTGGGGTGCACCTGTTTCACAGGTATCAGCCTGGCTTGCAGACTGAGACAGACTAGGAAGAAGGAGAAGGCCATCTACTTCTCAAAGAATTGGCCAGGGAAAATCTTATGAATAGCAGAGAAACACTGTCTGATACATTACTGCACAACTTAATGAATAGTCCAGAAACATTGTCCAATACAGAGGAGGAAGATGAGTCACTAAGCTTAGAAAGCTCTCAAAGTAGGAATGGGCAAGGGCTGCATTATCAGAGTAAAATCAGCCTTACCCATATGGATAAGGTAAAGCTTTCAAGACCTCCATTTGCTGATGTGGCACAAGTGAAATTGAGGAGAAACAGCTGCAAATACCCATTAATAATTGGAACATGGAAATGTACAAAGTATGAATCTAGGAAAATTAGAAGTTGTCAAAAATGAAATGGAACCCCTAAAGATTGATATCCTAGGCATTAGTGAACAGAAATGGACTGGTTTTGGCTACTTTGAATCAGACAACCATATGATCTACTATGCCGGGAATGACAGTTTAAAGAGGAATGGCATGGCATTCATCATCACAAAGGATGTTTCAAGATCTATCCTGAAGTACAATGCTGTCAGTGATAGGATAATATCCATACACCTACAAGGAAGACTATTAATATGACTATT
>NW_006921902.1:3235086-3238486 GCF_000298275.1 Orycteropus afer afer | reverse complement strand
CTGAATTTAGAGACCATCTAAAGAATAGATTTGATGCATTGAACACCAATGACCGGAAACCAGATGAATTGTGGGATGACATCAAGAGCATCATCCATGAAGAAAGCAAGAGGTCACTAAAAAGACAACAAAAGAAGAGAAGACCAAAATGGATGACGGAAGAGATTCTAAAACTTGCCCTTGAAAGGAGAAGAGCTAAAGCAAATGGAAGAAATGACAAAATAAAAGAATTTAACCAAAGATTTCAAAGAGCAGCTCAAGAAGAAAAAAACAATTAGTATAATGAAATGTGCAAAGACTTGGAGTTAGAAAACCAAAAGGGAAGAACACACTTGGCATTTGTCAAGCTGAAAGAATTGAGGAAAAAATTTCAGCCTCGAGTTGCAATATTGAAAGATTCTAAGGCAAAACATTGAATGATGCAGGGAACATGAAAAGAAGATGGAAGGAATACACAGAGTCACTGTACCAAAAAGATCTGATCGATCTTCATGCATTTCAGGAGGTGGTATATGATCTAGAACCAATGATACTGAAGGAGGAAGTCAAAGCTGCAATGAAGGAATTGGCAAAGAACAAGGCTCTGGGAATTGATGGAATACCCCTTGAGATACTTCAACAAATCGTTGCCACACTGGAGGCACTCACTCAGTTATGCCAAGAGATTTGGAAGACAGCTACTTGGCCAACTGATTGGAAGAGATCCATAATTGTACCCATTCCAAAGAAAGGTGATCCCAAAGAATGTGGAAATTATCGAACAATATCATTAATATTGCATGCAAGTAAGATCTTACTGAAAATAATGCAAAAACGGTTGCAGCAGTATATTGACAGAGAAGTTCCAGAGGTGCAAGCTGGATTCAGAAGAGGACATGGAGCAAGGGATATCATAGCTGCTGTCAGATGGATGTTGGTTCAAGGCAAAGAATACCAGAAAGATGTTTACTTGTGTTTTATTGACCATGCAAAGGATTTGATTGTGTGGACCGTGACAAATTATAGATAACATTGAGATGAATGGGAATTCCCGAACACTTGATTGTACTCATGAGGAACCTGTAACTTGACCAGGAGGCTGTCATTTGAACAGAACAAGGGGACACTGCATGGTTTAAAATCAGGAAGGGACTGTGTCAGGGTTGTACCCTTTCCCCATACTTATTCAATCTATATGCTGAGCAAATAATCTGAGAAGCTGGACTATATGAAGAAAAACATGGCATCAGGTTTGGATGAAGAATCATTAACAATCTGAGATATGCTGATGATACAACTTTACTTACTGAAAGTGAGGATGACTTGAGGCACTTACTGATGAAGATTGAGGAACACAGTCTGCAGTATGGTTTACATCTCAATATAAAGAAGACAAAAATCCTCACAACTGGACCAATAAGCAGCATCATGATAAATTGAGAAAAGATTGAGGTTGTTAAAAATTCACGTTGCTTACTTCTACAGTCAAGGCCAATGGAAGCAGCAGTCAGGACATTAGATAATGTGTAGCACTGGGTAGGTCAGCTGTGAAGGAACTCTTTCAAGTGCTGAGGAGCAAGGATGTCTCCTTGAGGACTAAGGTGAACCTGACACAAGCCATATTTCCAATTGCCTCAAATGCATGTGAGAGCTGGACAATGAATAAGGAAGATTGAAGAAGAGTTGATGCTTTTGAGTTGTGGTGCTAATGAAGAATGCTGAAGGTACCATGGACTGCCAAAAGAACTAACAGATCTGTCCTGGAAGAAGTGCAGCCTAGATGCTCCTTGGAAGCGAGGATGGCCAGACTTCGTCTCACCTACTTTGGTCATGTTGTCAGAGGGGACCATTCCCTGCAGAAGGATGTCATGCTTGGTAAGGTGCATGGTTGATGAAAGAGGGGAAGGCCTTCAACGAGATGGATTAACACAGTGGCTGTGACAATGGGCTCAAGTATAGCAAGGATCATGGAGCTGGCACAGGATCGGGCGGTTTTTTGTTCTGCTGTACATGGGGTCACTATGAGTCAGAAGCAACTCAATGGTACCTAACAAGAACATATATATAATAGCTAACAGGAGTCAAAGTCATGAAAATGTCTTACCAATAACCTAATACCATGAGAAAATGAGTCACTGGACCTTTGGGCTCAGGATTGTAGTCATGGGTCAAGGTCAGTTGGCATAACATTTTCCACAAAGACATTGCTCTATATCCTACTTTCGTAAGTAGTGACTAACATCTTTAAAGCTTATGAGCAGCCATCTAAGGTGCAACTATTGGTCTGTCCTCATCTGAAGCAAAGCAGGGGGAGAAGAAAATCAAAGATGCATGGAAACAATTAGTCCAAGGAACTAGAGGACTATGTGAATTTCAGCCTCCATGGCCCTGAGACATGGATCATGCCTGGCTACTACTGCCAACAACTATGAAAGGGATCACATTAGGAAATCCTGGATGGAATGAGAGAAAAATGTGGAACAAAACTCAAAAAAAAAAAAAAAAGAAAAAATGCTTACTGGTCTGATAGAGACTGGTGGAACCCCCAAGACTACGGCCCTTAGTCACACTTCAGGCCTTAGTCACAATTCATTGAGGAAATGAACTCACTCCCTGGGCTTAACTTTCAGCCACATAATGGGCAGATCTATGACGTAATCAATAACACCAAAGAGGTATGTACTCTTTAAAATGATCAACCATAAGAGATTAAAAAAAAAAAAAAAAAACAGTATTTGCCCAGGAACGAAGCTCAGAATGCAAGAATGAATAGGAAAGAAGAACAAAGGGAAATGGTAACCACAGGGAGGAAGTGGGATTACATTGTAAGGATTGTAATAGATGTCACCAAGCAAAATGTGTATGAACTGTTGAATGGAAAACGAATATCTGCTGTAAACTTTCATGCAAATTACAGTAAAACGTTAAAGAAAAAGGTAATTACATCAGACCACAAAATGGAAGATAATTACATGATACTGAGAATCATCACCTAACCAAGTTGACAAATATTCTTGGAGGACACAATTTAATCCATAATGGATTATTTTCACAATTAGTTAATAAAACATATGCAGTAGTTTGAGTAACTATTTTAAACGATTACTGGCTCCTGTATAAGTTCTATTTCTGAGAAGTTTTCATTCCTACCTGATTCTAGCATATTCCTGAATTGCTTCCTTGACCTAACCAATTGTCCTGGTAAAGATAGAAGCACACTGCTCACCTACAAGACGTGGGTCTTCCAAGCATCACCACAACTCTTTCTAAAGAAACACTCTTCAACTTCTCCCCTGACCTTTGTTTTAAAGCAGGTAAAGTACTCAAGAATTGTGGCATGAAGTTTCATTAATTTCCTCTAGTAATTTATATCTTCCTCTGATAATTTACTTTGGAATTTCATACCTACTGTATCTTGGCT
>NW_006921902.1:3233930-3234583 GCF_000298275.1 Orycteropus afer afer | reverse complement strand
CACTTAACAACAACAACAACAAGAAACACGGTAAGGTATCCTTCTGTTTTGTTACCAAAACAGGAAGGTAAGGGAAGTTCAAGGTCAAATCCAACATCCCAGACCATTTTCATATCTCACCCCATCACACCAAACTGAGATAAAAGGAGGAGGAGAGCAGGGAATTAAATCATGAAGCAGTCACAGGAAATGAGTTAGAAAAATAAGAAAAACATATCCCAGGGCTTAGGCTGGAGGAGAATAGGGCAGAAGGAGTCAAGAGAGCAACAAAGGAGACTTGAGATTACTGTAAACTGTTAACTAGTGCAGTCTCCTATCCCACTTCAATTTGGCTTTGTGCTAACCTCTGTATGTCCAGTCCACATGTGTTTAGTCTCCATGCTTCCAGTTTTCTGCTCTCCCCTGGGAAGATAATTGTCACTTTCCATTGATCTATCATTCCAGGGGGCAGAATTGTCCAATTTGTTTTTCTTTTGTTGGTGATTAAAATATCTTTCATAATAAACAGCCGTTGTTGTTGTTATGTGCCATCAAGTCAGACCCGACTCATAGCGACACCTCCTTGGGTTTCCGAGGCAGTATCACTACAGAAGTAGATTGCCCAACCCTCCTTCTAAGGAGTGGCTGGTGGGTTTGAACGGCCAGCCTTCTGC
>NW_006921902.1:3232113-3233315 GCF_000298275.1 Orycteropus afer afer | reverse complement strand
CTAACCAGGAGGCTGGCGGTTCAAACCCACCAGCCACTCCTCGGAAGGAAGGTTGGGCAATCCTACTTCCGTAGTGATAACTGCCTCAGAAACCCAAGGAGGGGTCGCTAGGAGTCGGGGCCGACTCGATGGCAAATAACAACAACAGCCAGGACTGCACGGAAGACTGCTCTGGTGGCTGGGGAATAAAAGGGGAAGCAGTGAAGAGGAAGGAGGGCTGAGCTGTTGGCCTTGTCTGTCTGGAGGGCACAGCCATTTCAAATGTTTACAAGTGGTTCAACCATTTTGGATATTTAAAGTGACAGCATTCTCCCAGATTCCAGGGACTTAAGAACAGACTCGACTTGCTGGGAACCCCAAGGATATTCTGGACCCAGATGACTGGAAAGGTGTGACATTCCCATTATTATTCTTATATCCCACACTGTCTTGGTGAACAGAGGTGCAGCCATCCCTCACTCCCACCAACCTTCTAGGCTGGCAGGAATTTCATCCAAGTCTGGGTGCTCAGACGGAGCCTGGTGCTCTGCCCCACCCTGCTCTAATTTTTCTTCTTTCTTTTTTCTGTTTTTAAGTTTGTTTGTTTTTGTCTGTTTTAAAACTACTACTATTATTATTACATTTGTCCTTTTTACTATTATTCTTTATTTTTCCCTCCCAGGTTCTAGTTTTCAGATTTTTTTCTTTTCCCTGTTCCTGGTTGCAACTTTTTTATTGCTGTTGTTTCTCATGGCTAACCTCGTTCCTTGTTTTGCTTTTTGCATTTATCCCATTTTTTTCTGCATTATTTTCTTTCTTTACATTTTTTCTCGTATAGCCCTTGCCACATATATTGAAGGTTTTTTTTTTTTTTTTTTCCCCTTGTTCCCTTTATTTTTTTGGTTACTATTCCTGTGTGATTATATGGTGTATTTTTGTTCATTTGCTTTAACTTTTTTGATGGTCATCCAATTGTTACATTTGTTTAAATGAGTGAAAGACAGCAACAGTCCCCATTTGACACAACTACACCCACATTTTCTGCAGCTTCACTTACTGAGTAAGAGCCACCCCTTCTTCACCAATGGGACAATGACAAACAGCCACCAAGAAAAGCCTCACTCACCCTTGGCTGCTCTTCACAAACATTTAATAGAGATCTAAACACAATAATGCCACAATGTCTTGGAGACAAAAGACCATCACAGTCCACACAAAGAAGC
>NW_006921902.1:3229222-3231338 GCF_000298275.1 Orycteropus afer afer | reverse complement strand
CAAAATTGTCCCTCAAATATGATGGTGAAATTAGGAGATTTCCAGATAAGCAGAAACTAAGGGAATTTGTTAAAACCAGACCAAACTTACAAGAGATACTAAAGGGAGTCCTTTGAACAGAAAACCAAAAATAACAAACAACAACTGACCATTGATACACAAGATGACATAATCCAGAAGCCACAGAAATGGGCATATCCAAAATAAAATGAGCTTACAAGATTGTAAACAGGGAACCAGAGACATCAATTGGCAAGTGGGGACAACTATGAACCAAAAAGAGGGAAAATACTGTTTAGTTTCAGAACTTCTAAATGGTGAGGAAGTCAAGTGAGTTGCAAGATAGAATGGACTGCTCCAATATCAGGGAGAAAATTATAAATCACAGCCTAACCTCAAAGAAAAATGATAAACCTTCATATCATAATAAAAGAGGAGAAGCACAAATATTCAGCAAATACTAAAACAACAGTAACAAATGAAATTATAGCACGATTCATAAATAACATGAGCTCAGCACAGAAAATAATATGGAACAAAGAAACTAGGGACACCATAAAAAACACATAACAAAATGGCAGCAACCAATTCATACTTGTCAATAATTACGCTGAATGTTAATGGATTAAATGCACCACTTAAGAGATGGAGAGATGCAGACTGGATAAGAAAATAAAATCCATCAATAAGCTGCCTTCAAGAGAAACATCTTAAAGACAAAAACAAAAATAGACTAAAAAATCAAAGGATGGAAAAAGATTTATCAAGCAAATGGCAACTGTAAGAGAGCAGGAGTGGCAATATTAATTTCTGATCAAACTGACTTTAGGAAAAAAATAACCATATGAGACAAGGAAGGACATTATATAATGATTAAAGGATCAGTTGAACATGAAGATATAAACATAATAACTATCTATGGACCCAATGAAAGAGCCCCAAATTACATAAATCAGACTTTTTAAAAGAGTTGAAAAGTCAAATAGATGACTCACAGTCATAGTGGGAGACTTTAATACACCACTTTCAATGAAAGACAGAACACCTGGAAAGAAAATCAACAAAGATGCAGAAGAGCTAAACAATACAATCCACGGACTCGACCTTATAGACATCCACAGAGCATTTCCCCCAACAACAGCACAATATACATTTTTATCCAGTGCACATGGAACATTTTCCATGTTAGACCATATGTTAGGCCATAAAGCAAGATTTCATAAATTTAAAAACATTGAAATACAGCAAAGCATCTTCTCAGATCACAATGCTATCAAATTAGAAATCAACAATAGGAAGATCAACACAAAAAGAGTAAAATACATGGAAACTGAACAACACCCTCTCTAAGAAAAACTGGGTAAGAGAAGAAATAAAAAAATTGAAATTCGACAATTCCTTGAATCAAACAAGAATGAAAACACAACATAACAAAACCTTTGGGACACAGTAAATGCAGTGATCAGAGGCCAATTTATAGTAATAAAGGCAGACATCAAAAAAGAAGAGCCAAAATCAATGCTTTAAAACAACATCTCCAACAATTAGAAAATGAACAGCAAGAAAAGCCTACTGTCAACAGAAGAAAGGAAATATTAAAAATTCGAGCAGAAATAAATGAAACACAAAATAGAAAGACAACAGAAAAAAAAATCAACAAGACCAATTTTATTTGAAAATATCAGTAAAGTTGAAAAACACTGACAAATTTAACAAAGGAAAAGAGGGAGATGATACAAATAACACGAATAAAAAACGAAATGGGTGACATCACAAGAGAACCAACTGAAATAAAAAGAATAATATCAGGATACAGTAAAGAACTATACTCCAAGAAATTTGAAAATCTGGAAGAAATGGACAAATTCTAGAAACACAACACTTACCTAAACTAACACAGATTGATGTGAAATGTTGAACAGGTCCATAACAAAAAAAAAAGATATTGAATGGGTTATCAAAAAATTACCAACAGAAAAAATTCTGGCCCAGACAGTTTCACCAGAGAATTCTACCAAACATTCAGAGAAGAACTGACACCAATCCTACTCAAACTATTCCAAAACACAGAAAAGGATGGAATCCTCTCTAACTCATTTTATGAAGCAAGCATAAC
>NW_006921902.1:3220014-3225953 GCF_000298275.1 Orycteropus afer afer | reverse complement strand
CAAAGAGATTGCTGAAAAAGAAATAAGGAAATTAATACCATTTACAATAGCTACCAAAATAATAATAATAATAATAATAATAATAATATATCTGGGAATAAATCTTACCAGGGACACAAAAGACCTGTACAAAGAAAATTACAAAAAACTACTTCTAGAAACCATAGAAATCTACATAAATGGAAGAACATACCATGCTTGTGGATAGGAAGATTCAAGATTGTGAAAATGTCAATTCTACCAAAGGAATCTATACATTCAATGCAATTCCAACCCAGATCCCATCAACATATTTTAAGGATATGGAAAAACGAATCATTAACTTTATATGGAAAGGAAAGAGACCTCAGATAAGCAAAGCACTATTGAAGAAGAAGAACAAAATAAGAGTTCCCACACTGCTGGATCTCAAAACTTACTATACAGCCACAGTAGTCAAAACTGCCTGAGATGGGTATAATGACAGATACATAGACCAATGGAATAGAATTGAGAACCCAGAAATAGATCCATTGACGCATGGTCAGCTGATCTTTGACAAAGAGCCTAAATGCATTAAATGGAGCTGGCAAAACTGGATATCCATTTGCAGAAAAATGAAACAAGATCTGTATTTCACACCTTGCACAAAAACTAACTCCAGATAGATCAAAGACTTAAATGTGAAAACTAACATTATAGAGTTCCTCAAGGAAAAACTAGGGGTAAATTTAGGGGCTCTAACATATGACATAAATAGATTATAAAATATAACCCAAATTGTACAATCAGCAGAAGAGAAACTAGAAGAATGGCACCTTCTAAAAATTAAATTTTTATGTGCTTCCAAATACTTCTCCAAAAGATTCAAAACAGAATCTACAGATTGGGAAAATATATTTGGCAATGGTGTATCTGACAAGGGACTCATCTCTAGAATTTATAGAAAACTCCAATACCTCAATGACAAAAAGACAAATAATCCAATTTAAAAATGGGCAGAAGACATGAATAGACACTTCACTAAGAAGGATATTCAGGCGGTCAACAAACATATGAAGAAATGCTCAGGATCTTTCACCATTGTTGTTGTTGTTAGGAGCTGTCGAGTCGTTTCCTACTAATAGAGACCCCATGCACAGCAGAAGGAAATACGGCCTGATACCACACTAGCTCCATGATCCTTGCTTTACTTAAGCTCATTGTCGCAGCCACCATGTCAATCCATCTCATCGAAGACCTTCCCCTCTTTCATTGACTCTCCACCTTAGCAAGCATGGCATCCTTCTCCATGTCCCCTCTGACATGACCAAATAGGTGAGACAAAGTTTGACCATTTTCGCTTCCAAAGAGCATCTCAGCTGCACTTCCTCCAGGACAGATCTGTTAGTTCTTTTGGCAGTCCATGGTACCTTCAGCATTCTTTGCCAGCACCACAACTCAAAAGCATCAACTCTTCTTCAGTCTTCCTTATTCATTGTCCAGCTCTCAGATGCATATGAGGCAATTGGAAATATCATGGCCTGTCTTAGGCACATCTTAGTCCCCAAGGAGAGATCATTGCTCCTCCTTGCAGCAGTCCTTGCTCATTGCTACAGGTCGTCTAATGTCCTGACTGCTGTTTCAATTAGCAGTGATTGTAGACCAAGCAACATGAATTCTTTGACAACCTCAATCTTTTCTCAATTTATCATGATGCTTCTTATTGGATCAGTTGTGAGGACTTTTGTTTTCTTTATATTGAGATGTAATCCATAATGCAGACTGGGTTTTTCAATTTTCATCAGCAAGTGCCTCAAGTCATCCTCACTTTCAGCAAGCAAAGTTGTATTATCAATGTATCTCAGGTTGTTAATGATTCTTCCTCCAATCCTGATGCCACATTTTTCTTCATACTATCCAGCTTCTCAGATTATTTGCTCAATGTATAAATTGAATAAGTATGGGGAAAGGATACAACCCTGACACATTCCCTTCTTAATTTTAAACCATGTAGTGTCCCTTTGTTCCATTTGAAAGACAGCCTCCTGGTCATGGTACAGGCTGCTCATGAATACAATCAAGTGTTTGGGAATTCCCATTCTTCTCAATGTTATCCATAATTTGTCATGATCCACACAATCAAATCCTTTGCATAGTCAATAAAACACAAGTAAACATCTTTCTAGTTTTCTTTGCCTAGAGCCAAGATCCATCTGACAACAGCTATGATATCCCTTGTTCTATATTCTTTTCTGAATCCAGCTTGCACCTCTGGAACTTCTCTGTCAATATACTGCTGCAACCATTTTTGCATTATTTTCAGTAAGATCTTACTTGTGTACAATATTAATGATATTGTTCAATAATTTCCACATTCTGTGAGATCACCTTTCTTTGGAAGGGGTACAACTATGGATCTCTTCCAGTCAGTTGGCCAGGAAGCTGTCTTCCAAATCTCTTGGCATAACTGAGTGAGTGCCTCCAGTGTGGCATCCATTTGTTGAAATATCTCAATGGGTATTCCATCAATTCCCGGAGCCTTGTTCTTCACCAATTCCTTCATTGCAGCTTCGACTTCCTCCTTCAGTACCAATGGTTCTAGATCATATGCCACCTCCTGAAATGGATGAAGATTGACCAGATTTTTTTGGTACAGTGACTCTGTGTATTCCTTCCATCTTCTTTTGATGTTTCCTGCATCATTCAATATTTTCCCTGTCGAATCTTTCAATATTGACCCTCGAGGATTAATTTTTTTCCTCAATTCTTTCAGCTTGAGAAATGTCAAGTGTGTTCTTCCTTTTTGGTTTTCTAACTCCAGGTCTTGGCATATTTCATTGCAGTAATTGGCTTTGTCTTCTTGAGCTGTTCTTTGAAATCTTCAGCTCAATTCTTGTATCTTGTCATTTCTTCCATTTGCTTTAGCTACTCTCCATTCAAGTGCAAGTTTCAGAGTCTCTTCTGCCATCCATTTTGGCCTTCTCTTCTTTTCTTTTCTTTTTAGTGATCTCTTGTTTTCTTCATGGATGATATTCTTAATGTCATCTCACAATTCTTCTGAGTTTCGGTCATCAGTGTTCAATGATCAAATCTATTCTTTAGATGGTCTCTAAATTCAGGATGGATATATTCTAGATCATAGTTGGCTCTTGTGGACTGGTTTTAATTGTCTTCAACTTCAAGTTGAATTTGCATATGAGCAGTTGATGGTCTGTTCCACAATCAGCTCCTGACCTGGTTTTGCCTGAAGATATTGAGATTTTCCATCACCTCTTGCTACAGATGTAGTCAATCTGATTCCTGTGTGTTCCATCTGGTGAAGTCCATGTGTACAGCTGCCATTTGTGTTGTTGAAAAATGTATTTGCAATGAATAAGTTATTGGTATTGCAAAATTCTACCATGAGAGTTATAGCATTATTTCTGTCATCAAGGCCAAATTTTCCAAATATTGGTGATTCTTCTTTGTTTCCAATTTTTGCATTCCAGTTACCAGTGATAATTAACACATCCTGATTGAATGTTCAGTCAATTTCCGACTGCAGAAGTTGATAAAAATCTTCAATTTCCTCATCTTTGGCTTTGGTAACTAGTGCATAAATTTAAATATTAGTCATATTAATGGGTCTTCCTTGTAGGTGTATGAATATTATTCTATCACTGATAGCATTGTACTTCAGGACAGATCTTGAAACATCCTTTGTGATGATGAATTCCACGCCATTCTTCTTTAAAGTGTCATTTCCAGCATAGCAGATCATATAGTTGTCTGATTCAAAATGGCCAAAACCAGTCCATTTCAGCTCACTGATGCCTAGGATATCAATCTTCATGTGTTCCATTTCCTTTTTGACAACTTCCAATTTTCCTAGATTCATACTTCATACATTCCACGTTCTGATTATTAATGGATGTTTCTGCTTCTCCTCAATTTGAATGGTGCTACGTCAGCAAATGGAGTTCTCGAAAGCTTTATCTTATCCATATGAATAAGGCTGATTTTACTGTGATAATGCAGCTTTTGCCCAGCCCTACTTTGGGAGCTTTCTAAGCTAAGTGACTTATCTTCCTCCTCTGTATTGGACTATATTTCCAGACGATTGATAAAGTTGTGTGGTAATGTATCAGACAGTGTTTCTCTGCTATTTATAAGGTTTTCCCTGGCCAATTCCTTGAGAAGTGGATGGTCTCCTCCTTCTTCCTAGTCTGTCTCAGTCTGCAAGCCTGGCTGATACCTGTGCACCTCGTGCACCCCACTGGGTTAGATAAATCAGTGACACAGCCTCAAGACTCACAGCAACAGGTCACCACAGTAGGACAAGCTGACAGACAAGTTTGTCTCCCTTAGCTGTTGGAAACCTCTCCAACCACCCTTACCTGGATCCCTGCATTGACTCCTCAATCTGTTCTTGTCCCCTTTGCCTTTTCTGTCCTCTCCCTGCCTTCCAGCCTCACTGCTTATGGTGCGTGGCCTGGGTTCCCTCTCCTCACTTGGGTCCCTGTGCCTGACTCCTCGATCTGTTCTAGTTCCCTTTGCCTTTTCTTTCCTCACCCTGCCTTCCTGCCTCACTGCTTGTGGAGTGTGGCCTGGGTTCCCTTTCCTCACCTGGGTTCCTGTGGCTTACTCCTCATTAGCCATTAGAGAAATGCAAATCAAAACAACAATGAGATACCATCTTGCTCCAGCACTAGTAGCAAAGTTCAACAAGACACAAAATAACAAATGCTAGCAAGGATGTGGATAGATTGGGACTCTCATACACAGCTGGTGGGACTGTAAAATGGTCCAATCACTGGGAAAAGCAGTATGGTGATTCTTCAAAAAGTTGGAATTAGAAATACCATTTGACCCAGTCATTCCATTACTAGCTATATATACTAAAGAAGTGAGGGCCATGACAAGAACAGATATATGCACACTCATGTTCATCACAGAATTATTTAAAATAGCTGAAAGATGGAAACAACCTAGGTGTCCATCAACTGAGGCATGGATAACCAACCTATGGTACATACACAAAATGGAATACTATGCAACCCTAAAGAATAATGTAGAATCTGCAAAACACCACATAACATGGATGAACTTGGAAGACATTAAGCTTAGTGAAATAAGTCAATCACAGAAGGACAAGTATTTTATTAGTCCATTATTTTAATATTCAAGGAAAAATTTACCTATGAGAGGAAATTTTCTTTTTTGGTTACCAAGAGTGGGAGAGTAGGGGAGGGAACACAGTTAAATAGGTAGAGATAAGTATTGATTTGGGTGAAGAGAAGTGCAATGTACCAAACATGAGTGATCAACATAGTGGCCTTGAGGAAGAGGAAGACATAGAGAGGTATTTGGGAGGTACAGACAACAAAGATAAACCCTTATGCACATACAATACTGCATTGTCATTGAAGGGAAACATGGGTATATGGGTGGATAGATGGGTGGACAGGTTGAACTGTTAGTGAAGCAGGGAGTGCACCCAAGACGATGTATAGGGTTGGCAGACGATTGCCCTATAAGTGTATTTGTATGATCTGAATTCCCAGGTGTATAGTAGAGCTGACAAGGGACAAGGTTGTAGGCACTTCTTCATCACAGCCACCTACCCAGAGGAACTGAGTAGTTGAACCTGTGGGCTCAGGACCATAGGCACAGGGGACATCATGCTTAATTGGCATAACAAACTACACAAAACATTGTTACACCTCCTACTTTGGTGAGTAGTGACTGGGATCTTAAATGCTTATAAGCAGCCCACCTAGAATGCAATGATGGGTCTCTCCTCATCCAGAGCAAAGAAGAATGAAGAAAATCAAAGATTCATGGAAACAATTAGTCTTAGTGACTGGTACACCATGCGGTCCACAGCCTATACGAGTATGAGACCAGAAGAACTAGATGGTGCCTTGGCTACCACTGTCAACCACTTGGAGGGGCATCTATATAGGAGATCCTGGATAGAGAGGGAGAACAATGTGGAA
>NW_006921902.1:3209134-3219607 GCF_000298275.1 Orycteropus afer afer | reverse complement strand
TTAGTGTGTGGGGTTTGCCAGGTGGAAGTTATACGGAAGCTCTTTGCACATTTTAAAGGATCCATATAACAAACATGACCTGAAAGATAAGGATAAAGGAAATAAATGAGTTCATCCACTTATACCTCATAAGAGAGGGCACGTTTTATCTCAGGGAAGATCGTTCTCTTGTTTAGGGATGCCAATTAAGAACCCTTTGCTTTAGGCTCTGAAGCCCAGTCTTGGAGAAGGATTGAGACTAAAGAGAATTTAATATCTGCATAACAAAGCAGTAATTTTGCCTCATGTGATCCAAGAGCTGTGCAGTATTTAAAGAAGCCCAGTCCAGACTGGAAGGTCATGTTTGCATTTCTTAAAGTTTTTGTCAGAGCCTAAGAACACAGCCTTTAGTTCTCCAGCATGCCTGAAATCCTTTGGGTTTCCTTCTCCCAAATCCTCTTTCTTGCATATAAGCAACCCTATCCCCTCCATCTTGCAACATTCTTTCTTCACCTCTGTCCTCTATTCTTCCCTCTTCCACAAAGATTTACTACTTATAGTTGCGTCCCTAGAGAGGAGCAGAGGTACCTCTGGAGAGTGTAGTTTTCACTCATCTTTGACTGCTTTTCTCCTGAAAGTTAACTCACAGGGTCAGATTACCCAGTATGCAAGGTAAGAAAAAGCTTGCATGTGTTTTCTTACTAATATGTAGTGAACAATTTTTCACCACATTAAAAGTTCTGCTTCTAAGTGTGCCTGGTATGCATCTCTCTCTCAACTTCACAACATTTGCCTATAGAATCAAAGCTTCTTTTCATATTTATAATCCCTGATTGGGGTGGAGTACCTAGTAAAACAAGGTAAGCATGGACTTACTTGTGCTTACTAATCTGTAGTAAACAGTTTTAATATTTTTCACTACATCATATGGTGAAGTCTATGTGAAATTGTTCACTGTAGATTAGTAAGTAAGCACAAGTAAGTTTGTATTTGCCTTGCTTACTGGGTAATCCACTCTGTTCATTCTCATGGCTCTGGTCTTCCTCTGTCAGTTAATAAAAGAAGGAGGAGAAGCTTGGTGAGGACACTCACCCACTGTATTCTAGATGGAATCAGGGAAGATTGTTAATGTTCACATATTGATAATTGTGGTCCTGTCCTAAAATTAATTAGAAGTTACCTGAAAAGAAAAGGGGTATAGCTATTTCCCAAATTTAGAGGCTAAAACAATGGGAGTGTGATTTGGTAATAGAAGATGAGACCCAGCTATATGTTTTTAAAAAAAAAAAAAAAAAAAAAACACTGCAATCGAATTGATTCCAATTCGTAGTTCTCTCCATTGGGTTTCTAAGGCTGTAAGTCGTTATGGAAGTAGATTGCTCCATCTTTCTTCTGCTGAGCAGATGGTGGGTTTGAACCGCTGATCTGGTTAGCAGCCAAATGCACTATCCACTATGCCATGACAGCTCCTTCTGCTATAAGGTTACACAATAGTAACTAAAGCCAGGGTCAGAAGGCAAATCCTTGTGATAACAATTTAGAAACAATAGTATCTGACATAGAATTCAAAATTGTTTCTCTTGTAGCCTAAAATTTCCCTATCATCTCCAAAACTTTGGTAAAAACCTGTTAAATTAATCAATTGGTGTTACTGAATCTTTAGGGAATGAAGAGGAACAGCGCTATCAAAGACTGTTATGAGAAGAGCAAAGTGAGCGCAGTGGATGCAAGAATGAGAGAGGAAACCAGCAACTAAGGAGGCATCAGGAAAAGGTGATTCTGGAAGACTGTCAGATTTTAGATACTTGGATTATGTATAAAAAGTGATGATTATAACCATACAATTGATAATTCACCTCCATTAGGAATTGTCTTTTATGTCCTGAATTTAGCACTGGGCATTCCAAGCTCCTTATGTGAGAATGGGTGAGGATTGTCACCTCACCTCATTCACTCCAAGGCTGTCTCTGTCTCATTCATTTTAGTTAGCAACACAGATGTTGCTAGGCACCACAAGTCAGTTCCAACTCATAGCAACCCAATGTATAGCAGAATGAAACATTGCCTCATCTGACATTATCCTCAGAACTGTTGTTATTTTTGATCCCATTGTTGGTACCACTAGGTCAATACATCTTGTTGAGGGTATTTCTCTTTTTTATTGACCTGCTTTACCATGCATGATATCCTCATCCAGGGACTGGTTCCTCCTAAAAACCAAGTCTCACCATCCTCACCTCTATGAAGGCTTCTGGCTGCACTTCTTCCAAGACAGATTTGCTTGTTCTTCTGGCTGTCCATTAAGAGTACTTAATATTCTTTACCAACACTGTAATTCAAATGCATTGATTCTTCTTCAGTTTTCCTTATTCATTGAATACTTATATTAATGATTTTAAACCATGCAGTATCCTCTTGTTCTGTATGAAACACTACCACTTGGTCTATGTACAGGTCCCACATGAGTACAATTAAGTGTTTTGGAAGTCCTAGTCATTGAAATATTATCCATAATTTTTTATGATCAATAAAGTTGAATGCCTTTGAACAGTCATTAAAACAAAGCTAAATATGTTTGTGATATTGTGTGCTTTCAGCCAAGATTCATCTGATGTCAATAATAATCTACCTTACTCCATATCCTCCTCTGGCTCTGGTTTGAATTTCTGGCAGTTCCCTGCCAATACACTGCTGCAACCATTTTTGAATTATCTTCTGCAAAATTTTACTTGTTGGGAGGTAGCTGTCTTACAAGTTTTTTGGCAGCTTCTTTTTGTTGAAACAAATTGGTATTCTGTCAATTCCTGGAGTTTTGTTTCTTGCTAATGACTCCAGAATAGCTAAAGCAAATGGAAGAAATGAAAAGGTAAAAGAGCTGAACAGAAGATTTCCAACAGCAGCTCGAGTAGACAAAGCCAATTACTATAATAAAATGTGCAAAGACCTGGAGTCTGAAAACCAAAAGGGAAGAACACGCTCAGCATTTCTCAAACTGAAAGAACTGAAGAAAAATTGAAGCCTCAAGTTGCAATATTGAGAGATTCGATGGGCACAATATTGAATGATGCAGGAAACATCAAGAGAAGATGGCAGGAATACACAGAGTCACTGTACCAAAAAGAACTGATCGATCTTCATCCATTTCAGGAAGTGGCATATGATCTAGAAGCAATGGTAATGAAGGAAGAAGTCAAAGCTGCAATGAAAGAACTGGCGAAGAACAAGCCTCCGGGAATTGATGGCATACCAATTGAGATATTTCAACAAACAGATGCCCCATTGGAGGCACTCACTCAGTTATGCCAAGAGATTTGGAAGACAGCTACCTGGCCAACTGACTGGAAGATATCCTTATCTGTGCCCATTCCAAAGAAAGGTGATCCCACAGAATGTGGAAATTATAGAACAATATCATTAATATTGCACGCAAGTGAGATCTTACTGAAAATAATTCAGAAAAGTTTGCAGCAGTATATTGATAGAGAACTTCCAGAGGTTCAAACCGGATTCAGAAGAGGACGTGGAACAAGGGATATCATAGCTGTTGTCAGATGCATCTTGGCTCAAGGCAAAGAATACCAGAAAGATGTTTCCTTGTGTTTTATTGACTATGCAAAGGCATTTGATTGTGTGGATCATGACAAATTATGGATAACATTGAGAAGAATGGGAATTCCCAAGCACTTGATTGTATTCATGAGGAATCTGTATCTTGACAAGGAGGTTGTCGTTCGAACAGAGCACAGGGACACTACATGGTTTAAAATCAAGAAGGGAGTGCGTCAGGGTTGTATCCTTTCTCCACACTTATTCAATCTATATGCTGAGCAAATAATCTGAGAAGCTGGACTATATGAAGAAAAACGTGGTATCAGGATTGGAGGAAGAATCATTAACAACCTGAGATATGCAGACGATACAACTTTGCTTGCTGAAAGTGAGGTTGACTTAACGCACCTACTGATGAAGGTGGAAGAATACAGTCTGCAGTATGGATTACGTCTCAATACAAAGAAAACAAAAATCCTCACAACTGGACCAAGGAGCAGCATCACAATAAATGGAGAGAAGATTGAGGTTGTCAAAGAATTCGTGTTGCTTGGTTCTACAATTGAAGGCAATGGAAGCAGCAGTCAGGACATTAGACTACGTGTAGCATTGGGAAAGGCAACTGCGAAGGAACTGTTTCAAGTGCTGAGGAGCAAGGATATCTCCTTGAGTACTAAGGTGCGCCTGACACAAGCCATGATATTTCCAATCACCTCATATGCATGTGAGAGCTGGACAACGAATAAGGAAGACCGAGGAGGAGTTGATGCTTTTGAGTTGTGGTGCTGGCGAAGAATGCTGAAAGTACCATGGACTGCTAAAAAAACTAACAGATCTACCTTGGAGGAAGTGCAGCCAGAATGCTCCTTGGAAGCAAGAATGGCCAGACTTCGTCTTACCTATTTTGGTCATGTTGTAAGAAGGGACCATTCCCTGGAGAAGGATGTCATGCTTGGTAGGGTGGAGGGTGAACGAAAGAGGGGGAGGCCTTCAATGAGATGGATTGACATGGTAGCTGCGATGATGGGCTCAAGTATAGCAGGGATTGTGGGGCTGGCGCAGGATCGGGCAGTGTTTCGTTCTGCTGTGCATGGGGTTGCTAAGAGTCGTAAATGACTCGACAGCACTTAACAACAACAACAATGACTCCCATGCAACTTCCTTCAACACTATTGGTTCTTGGTCATATGTTCCCTCCTGAAATGACTGAATATCAATATTTTTTTTTTTTGGTACAATGACTCTGTGTATTCCTTTCATCTTCTTTTCAGTTTTCCTGTTTCACTCAGTATTTTGCCCATATATACTTTTAATATTGCAACTTGTGGTATGAAGTTTTTCTTAAGTTCTTTCAACCTGAGACATGTTGAGCAAGTTCTTCCGTTTTGGTTTTCTAACTCCAAGTATGTATGTTTCATTATAATACTTTGGGAGTTCTGGTGGCATAGTGCCTAAGTCATTTGACTGCTAACCAGAAGGCTGGCAGTTCAAACCCCTTCGCCACTCCTCGAAAGGAAGGTTGGGTAATCTACTTCTGTAGAGATACAGCCTCAGAAACCCAAGGAGGGGTTTGGGTTTTTATTATTATTATTATTATACTTTATTTTGTTTTCTTGAGCTGCCCTTTGAAATCTTCTGTTCAGCTCTTTTACTTCATCATTTCTTCCTTTTGTTTTAGTTGATCTACATTTCAAAAAACAAGGATAATATCCTGTAATGACCTGCAAAGAAGCTTTCTAAAACAGGATTTCTTCAGAATGGAATGCCATTCTCCCTCTCCCCACTCCCCTTCTTCAGATTGATTCATTTAATGTTTCCCAAGGCCATTTCTCACTAACAAATACAGACTTCCTTCATATTTTCAGGTTTGTTCTCTTCATTTTTAACTTTTTGTATTCTTACTTCAAGAAAATCACTTCACCTTTTTCCTCACTCCATTCTCTCACTTCCCTCTTTTCCTCCCTGCTGTTTTTGTTTCTCTTACTTTCTTTTTTTCAGTTGGTGAGGGAAAAAATGTAACTGACTCTAATTATGAGGGATAAATATGAGTAGTGCTAGCTATATATTGGCATCAAGCAAAAGGCAAGTCATAAGTTTTGAAGTGAAATGAGAGAAATTAAAGAGCCAATGCCATCAGACTCAACAGCCCTTGAAGTAACTCAAAAGCCTCTTCAAGAGCACCACACAGTCTGTGTTCACTCCTTTCCCTTCTCCAATTAATCTTGCTTTCCTCAAGAATGGACTTTCATGTTTTTTAAAAAAAGATATTAAGATATTTCATTTTATTGTTCTTCTGTTTGTTTTAATTACTGGTATCACACTGTTATTGTTTCCTGCAAAATTTCCTTGCAACTCTACAATACCAGAACCACATTATGGGTTAGATAAGCATTCCTGACTAGGCTAGAATGCTATTTATAACATTGTTTCCATGGGAAAGTTTATTCCAAATCCCAAGCAACTAACTTTAAAAGGAACTTTTTGATTATAATTTAGAACAAACTTATACAACAGAAATTGCTTACTTATGGAGATGTAAGGTAGGTTTGTGATGACTGCACTAGTGCATGGCTCAGTTATAATGTGCTGTTCTCTTATTTGCAAATTCAGGACTAGCAGCTCTGCTGGGCAATTCACTGGCTAAAATGCAGAACCACAGTTTTCATTTGTTGTTCTTGTTAACTGCCATCTAGTCAACCCAGACCACATGTTCAGTGGAACAGAACACAACACTGCTAGGTCCTGCACTTTCCCAGTGATAACTCACAGATCAGACAGAGTTCTCCTTGAACTTGGCTCTCTAGCATGGAAAGCCAAAATTCTACCACTGAACCACAACTTCCCCATGTATAAAACCCTAGGATGTGGCTTCTGCATATGAAAAGTAAGCTCCATGGAAACATTGTTTATTCTTTTGGAAGCACCATCCAGGGGTAGGAGCTCAGGAACCAAGTTCTTTTCTGGCAGTTCTTGGAGGGAGTGTTTTATGGTAGAAAACACCATGCTCTTTCACTGACTTCTGTTGGACATTTGGAGCAAGCTCACTGAGCTTTTCAAAATCTTTGGCAGTGGTCATCATGAGATAAAAAGAGTGTAAACATTTTGGGAAGAAATGTGTAATAAGTGTGATAAACACACACACACACACATACCCACAGAAATATATATACACACACACACAACCTTTCATTTTACAATCTTTTGTGATTTATTTGTTGCATTAAGAGATGGCCAATGGAGACTATTTTCTGAACCTACCAGGAGTGCATTTCATGGATTGGGGACTTTAATCTTCCAAGCATTTACCTACAGTGATGATCAACCAGGGAAAAAGAAGTTGCCAGGGCAATGCGGCCAGACCCTGAATTCCTAGAATGAGTCCCCTGTGGAGAACCATTTACTCTTAGGAAGAAATGTGATCTACTCATGCTTACTGTGGTATTTGGAGCAATTTGAATTGCAATGTGGTGTATCCAATCTACAGGGTAAAGAAAACAGAAAGACTTGAGTATTGAAATAAGTGGCTTTGGCCTGGCTTCCATGGTGATAAGAGATTCATCTGGTGGCACCGGAATAAAACTAGCCCTAGTAGAAATGACTGACCAGGCCAGCTTCTTTTTGTGGACCTGCTAGTATATACATATTTTTTCTCTTCTGGTCACTGCTTTTTCTCTCTAAGATATAGGATTTGCTGGAAGGCCACTATCCATCAGGAGAGGATTCTGCTTATTTCTTCTCAAATGCAGGAATATTTACAAATTCCTCTAAATTTCTTTCAGACTTCCTCCAAAAGATAAGGAACTGGTTTGCCTCAGGCTATTGCCAGAGGGTTATGTCCACACAGCATTAGCAGCTACTGATATATGGGCACATTTGAAGCTGCTGGCAGCACCACCCTTAATAACATTCTTCTTTACAAAGTGCTTGTTGTTAAATATTTATGAGCCATTGCAAGAAGGGCCCCTCTCACTGCCTGGGAATAAATAAATGCAGTGCTTGCTGGCATGCACAGGGGTTCTCTGCAGAAGGTGGGTGCAGTCTTTTCACTTTGTGGTTTACAAACTGCTAAAACTACATCTCTGAGCTATTGAAATCCTCACCTCAGTAGAAGTACATCAGAGGTGTGGGCTATAGAGCCAAGGAAGGAGCACTCAATTTGTTCCCAAGTAAGATCCAAGGCAGGCTCCTACAATCATAATCTTTAAAATATTAATAGGATCCAAAAATATGTTCATAAAAAATGAACAAAAGTAAAATAAAATGAAAAGCAATAGACTGGGGAAAGTGTTTACAGTAAAGATGAGAAATTAAAAGTTCTTTTCTATTTTCCTTAGCCTCACTTGGTTGCAGGTAGCCAGGTCTTCAGCATACAGAACAGATCCACTGATTTCCTGAACCTGTCGAGACAAGCACTGCACGAATTTTAATGTACATATAAATCATCAGTGGAGATTATAAACCAAGGCTTTCAATTTGGCATGTCTGGGGTGGGGTCTGAGAGTCTGCATTTCTCATCAGTTGATGTAGACCAAGGCTGGTTCACATTGAGGAGCAAAGATCTAGCAGTACTATCCAATAGCTCTGTGCTGATAGACATGTTCCACATCTATGATAAATACAGTAGCCGCTGGCCACTTGTGGCTACTGAGCATTGACTTGTACCTAGTGCGTCTGAGTAACTAATATTTTAAATATTATTTAATTTTAATTGAGTTACATATAAATAGCCATGGGTGACTAGAGACAACTATATTGGATAAGGAAGAGACTTTTTTCAGTCCGTTGGCTTAGTAGCCAGCTCTTATCACGTGCCCAGCACTGGCCTGCTGTCTGAGTGTAAACACTGTGTGAGCCCGCAGTGCTCACTATGCTGCAGACTTCCTCCTCCCCTGCATTTCTCTGGCACTGCTGTTCTAAGCCCATCATGGGGCTGTCTGTGATCTTGCTTCCTTGTTTGTCTTCCTCTTCTCCCATGAGTGGTGTCTGCTTTGAAATGGCACTTTCTTGATGGGGCTCTGACAATCTCCCCACACGTTATTGTACTTGAGCGTGACCTTATACAATATAAGCCGGATCACATGTCTGTGTTAGTATAACAACAAATTCACCTTGAGTATTTCTCTTGTTTTTCTTTTTGAATCGTGATTTGGGTGAAAACGTACAGAGCAAATTCATTTTCCATACAGCAGTTCACATACACTTTGTCTCATGACATTGACCACAATTTACCACAATGCAACAGCTACCCTCCCACTTCCTACCAATAGTTACCTCTTTCCTATGTCCATCCCTCCATGCACTCCTGTCCCCTGAGCTGTCTCCCTGTGCGTAAGCAGCCCTTCTTTCTCCCATGATTGTTCTCTCCAAGGAATGTATGTACCTCAGGTAATTGTTCAACTCATATGCCTGTCTTTTGTTTGGCTGGAAACCACAGGTGTGGGTTCAATTCCAGACCTGAGAGGCAGCTAGGGGCCATAATCTCAGTGGTTCCACCAGGCTCTATCGGACGAGCAAACCTGGTCCCCTCTGCCTTTTTTTTCTCCAAATGATTTTGAGTTTTGTTCCACATTTTTCTCCCTCTCTATACAGGATTTCCTATATAGATCCCCGTCCATGTGGTTGACAGTGGTAGTTGGGCACCATCTAGTTCTGGTCTCATACTCATATAGCCTGCAGATCTCATGGTGTACCAGTCACTAGGACTAATTGCTTCCATGAATTTTTGTTTTTTTTCATTCTTCTTTGCTCTGGATGAGGAGAGACCCATCGTTGCATCTAGATGGCAGCTTGCAAGCTTTTAAGATCCCAGTCGCTACTTGCCAAAGTAGGAGGTGGAACAATGTTTTGTGTAGTATGTTATGCCAATTGAGCTTGATGTCCCCTGTGACTATGGTCCCGAGCCCACAGGTTCAACTACTCAGTCCCTCTGGGTAGCTGGCTGTGACCAAGAGGTGGCTACAACCTTGCCCCTGAGTAGCTCTTTTGGCAGATAGCTAATCACAGATCTTTCTGGGAAGCCATGGCAGCCCCCAGGGATCCAAAACTCTGCTTTGAGTTGTTGGCAATGCCCTTGAGTGGGAAGTACTAAGGTAACATAAAGTAGAAAAAGCTCATGCTTCAAGTTCCAAGAAACAGATTCAAAACTTAACTTACTGCTTTCTACTTGGGCAGTCTTGGGCAATTGCAAATTTTCTGAGCCTCAGTTTCCTCAAATGAAACTATAATAACATCTACCTTTCAATAATGTTATGTAGATTAGAAATAATACTCACAAAATATGTTTAATGAGGGGTATCTATTCATAATGATGGTAATGATGATGCTATGGTTTATTTCTTTAGCTTGGCCCACTGACTCCACCCTTCTCTCAATGAGACCACAGTTGGTATCCCCAAATGTTTAAAAATCAAAATATATGGGGATACTATATAAATCCTTAAAAGAAATTGCCCAATTCTTATTTTCCAACTGCTGTTCTAACAGAAATACCACAAGTGGGTGGATTTAAAGAACAGAAATTCATTTTCTCACAGTCTGGAGGCTAGAAGTGCTAATTCAATATACCAGCTATAGGGAAGGCTCTCTGAGATAAGATCCTTGTCTCAGCTTCTGTAGTCCTGGTGTTACTTGGTTCCTTGGTGATTTTCACATGACATCTGTCTTCGCCTGTTTGTGCTTGCTTCTAATATGTTCTTTTTATAACTCAGAAGTGATTAGGTTTAGGACACACCCAACACTAATAATGGCCTCATTAACATGACAAAGAAAACCCTATTCCCAAACAAGATTATTTACATAAATAGGTACAGAGGTTAAGATTCCAATACATACGTGCGAAGAGGAGTACAAGTCAATTCCTAACATCAAATTTATATTACTGATCAAAGCCCACATGAGAGAAAGCACAAATCATTTTTTAAAAAATATATATTGGAGAGTTCCGGC
>NW_006921902.1:3197803-3206016 GCF_000298275.1 Orycteropus afer afer | reverse complement strand
TTACAGAAATGAATAGGGTCAGAACATTTCATGCAAATAAAAAAAGCATAAAATGGTGAGCATATGTGACAAGGGTTGTCACAAAACTCACTCTACTTCTTGACTCAATAACCCCAAAGAAGTAAGTTTTAAATTTATTTTCTTATGCTAATGTGCATTTTACATCATGTATAATATTGAAGAAATGATGCAAATATCCCAAAATTAAGATATGTTTAAAGTTACAATAATTTCCTAATAGACTGAAATACTATGCTGACATAAAAATTATAATACAAGGACCATGGAACCATATAAAATAATGTCCAATGAAAAGAACACAAAATAGTGTGCATCAAATAAGTTTAAATATGGAAAATTATACATGAACAACATTAAGATTCAGATGTTTATCAGTAAATTTTATAAATGGGGTTTTATGTTTTGAACATGAGATTGGATTTTTTGGTAGTCATTATAGATGTTGACTAATACTGTCTTCCAAGGAGTTCTGGTAGCATAGTGCCTAAGGCACTTGACTGCTCACCAGAAGGCTGGCGGTTCAAACCCACCAGCCACTCCTCAGAAGGAAGGTTGGGCAATCCTACTTCCGTAGTGATACTGCCTCAGAAACCCAAGGAGGGGTCGCTATGATATATGAGTCGGGGCCGACTCGATGGCAAACAACAACAACAACAATACTGTCTTCCACAAATACTCATGCCAGCTCTTCTTTTTCGAGCACCACAGTAAGATGGCAAGTCCCCAACACCTTGTAAGTTAGGCAGGGTCATGTGGTTTATCCTTTGGCCAATGGCATACAAATGGTGGTGCCATACAGCACTTGTCCAGGAGAGTTCTAAGAGCCAGTTATCTTAAAAAGGTCAATATATAGCATTGCCTTCCTCCTCCATAACAACTGACAAAACTTCATGTACTAAAGCTCCATCAGCCTAGATTCTAAAGAGAAGAGATGTGGAAAAAGGTTCAGACAACCTGAAATGAATATATAGTATGCATGCAAAATAAATCTTTATTTTTGCCTTAAAGATTTTTTTTTTACCAATATTCTGACACACATGATACACACACACACACACACACACACATAATTTGAAAAATTTTATACATGGAATATTATTCCCCAAATGGTACTAGTATGACCTTGTAGAGCTGTGCCAGAGATCACAAAATGCCATGAGCTTTATTCCTTGGTACTTACTCATCGGGTAGGAGACCTCCTGGTACTTCTATAAGCATGTGTGGGTTCAATACTATCAGTAATGTTCTAATGCAGCAGTTTTAACACTTTGGCCCCAGGACCCCTAAAAGAGCTGTTATGATATGTGAATTATAGCTATCAGTATTTACCATGTTAGGAAAAAAACAACATATTAGGAAAAAGTAACATATTTATTAATTAATGTAAACTTAACATAATAATAAACCCTTTACATGTTAACAAAAACTTTTTATTACAAAAATCATATTTTCTAAAATGAAAAAATTACTAAGTGTCATTACTTCACATTTTTTTCAAGTCTTCAGTGTGTGACAATAAAAGTTAGGATTTTCATGTCCATTTTTATATTCAATCTGTTGTAATAAATGGTTTTTGTTGAAGTATGCAAAGAAAATCCACCCTCCCATGTAATCAAAAAAGGAAAGAGTGTTTTAACAGCTTTCCCAGGTAACTATGGGTATTCTTCTTTGATATTAAAATAAAACATAAGTGGTTGTTAAATTCTGTTGAGTCAATTTTGACCCTTTCAGAAACAGATCACCAGGGCTGTCTTTTGAGTCACCTCTGTGTGGGTTTGGGCCACCAATATTTTGGATGGTAGTCCAGCATTTAATCATTTCTATCACCCACGTACTCCTTGACTAGTGGTAGTAGCTTCTCAATGGTTATTTGCAATGGGGAATCTGAAATCAAATCAGTGAAGTTTTTCATATCATTTTGTATAAAAATTAATTGGTCTATTTTACATTTTCAATGGATTTTGTACCCAGTGTAATTATGTAACATCAAGCATTAACCATTTGGAAACTACTGGTTTGATGAGCTACACAGACCTTCTAAGAGTTCACAAATTTGATTATATAATATCAAGAGTTACATTTATTAATATCAGTATTGATCTTATCAGAAAGTCTTTGAGAAGCTGTTAAATTCTTGGTTGTAGATACAAGTTTTGTTTTAATTCTAATTTTTGTTCAGAAGTTCAAATTGTATCACTAACAACAAATACTCAGTTGTCTTCCTTTAAGTGACAGGTTCTCTTTTCTCAGGTTTTTTTAAAAAAAATGTCTGACAAATAGTCAAGTCTTAATTTCCACAGTTTGTCTGGAATTTTCTCTTTAAAGCAAAAATAGTGTTACAGAAAAAAAGAAAAAGTGGCTAGTTTAGTTTACAACTCAAACAATTGCACAGGTGTGTTTCTTCAAGACAACTGTCATGATTTGTTTTGCAGCATGAATGCTTCCTGTGTCCTTACATCTTATTACAGAATATTAAAAAGATCTATATGTGGGGTTGAGACTTAATAAAATTAATACATTTACTAGTTCATTAAGACATGTTTAAGTGAGTTCTCTGTTTTGTTTTGTTTTGTTTACCCTGAGTTGTATGGCAATTGAAAAACACAGTGACTGCTAGTACAGTTTAGTAGTGCCTTTGCCCACCATTGATTTTGTATCATCTATGCATATGTCAATAAAGTGAAAAAGCCAAAAAGCATTTTAGCATAATTATGAAAACAATTTGACCTCATGGACCTCTGAAAGGGTCTGGAGGACTCCCAGGTGTTTGAAGACAAATACAATGTGCTCCAAAGAACTAGCATTAGTATCATTCTACATCCTACTTATGAGTGTCTACATGACCTTATTAATGGTACTTTAGTATTGGGTTTTATTTATCTTGCCTGAAAAATAATAGCAATCATTCATGTATCAGAGAATAAATATTTATTGACTGCCTGTTACATTGTACAGCCTGTGTGAGGCACTGGGGATATAGCCATGCAAAGGCAGGGAAATCCTTGTACTCAGAGATTTTATAGTCTGAGGGGAACCCAAACAATACACATGCATATGTATGCATTAGTATTTATTTATATAAAATTATATAAACATTTAACAAATTAATAAATTATTAAAATCACTACATCCTGTTTTATGTGCTTTAAAATAAACTGAAGTACTCTGATAAAGCCAGAGGTGATTGCATGGTAGGGTGATATAGGACGATCTGGGAAGCTTCTATTCTGAGAAGGTGACATTCAAGCTGAGACAGAAAGACAAGAAGGTACTGGGCAGGTGAAACTTGAGATAGAGGGAAAGCATTCCAGGTGTTGGCAACAGTCACTCCTGAAAGGGAAAATAGCTTCTGGGCTTTCAAAAGGGTATGCAATAAGGCTGGGAATTTCATCAGGCACTAGTTCTTATACCATCTTGTCAGCTGTCCTGTGGAGTTTCAATTCCTTTCTAAGTATTTTGAGAAGCAACTAAAGGTTACTGGATGAGGGGCTAACTATCTAATTTCTGTTTTAAATAGAGCACTTTGGCTTCTGAGTGGGCAGCAGAATGAGAAAATTGGGAAACCTGGTAAGAGATTAGTATAATTGACAGCTGCTGATGGCTTGGGCTGAAGGATCTCTGATAGTTAAATTATTGGCTGCTAACCAAAATGTCAGTGGTTTAAACCCAGCAGGAACTCTGTGGGAGAAAGATGAGACAGTCTACACCTTAGAAACCCCATGGGGGCGGCTCTACCCTGTCCTATAATACTCGATGTCAGTCAGTTTTTTTTTTTTTTTTTTTTTTTGGGGGGGGTGGCTTGGGCTAGGGTTAGAACCACAGTCTTTAAGGTTCTTTCTAAATGTTTTTGTCTGTCATCTTGACAGTGCTTAGTGCAGCAACTAACCAACAATTCTGAGTTCTGAAACACATGCTGAAAATGGAGTGGAAAGAGTTAAATATAATAATAATATTGTTGTTGTTAGGTGCCATCAAGTCATCTCTGACTCATAGTGACACTATGAACAACAGAACAAAACACTGCCTGGTCCTGTGCCAGCCTCACTATCCTTGCCATACCTGAGCACATCATTGCAGCCACCGTGTCAATCTATCTCATTGAGGGTTTTCACTTTTTCCTTGACCCTCCACTTAACCAAGCATGTTATCTTTCTCCAGGGAATGGTCCCTACTGACAGTATGACCGAAGTAGGTGAGGCAAAGTCTGGCCATTCTCTCTTCCAAGGAGCATTCTGGTTGCACTTTTCCTGGACAGATTTGTTAGTTCTTCTGGCAGTCCATGGTCCTTTCAGTATAATTTACCAACACAATTCAAAATCATTAACTCTTCTTCGGTTTTCTTTGTTCATTTTCCAGCTTTCACATGCATATGAGGCCATTTAAAATACCATGGCTTCGGTTAGGCGTACCTTAGTCTTCAAAGAGACATCTTTGCTTTGGACACTTTAAAGAGGTCTTTTGCAGCAGATTTGCCCAGAGCAATACATCGTCTGATTTCTTGACTTCTGCTTCCATTGGTATTGTCAAACCAAGTAATATGAAATCTTTGACAACTTCAATCATTTCTCTATTTATCATCATGGTGCTTATTGGTCCATTGTGAAGATTTTAATTTTCTTTATGTTGAGGTTTAATCCATACTGCAGACTGTAGTCTTTAATCTTCATCAGTAAGTGCTTTGTCATCTTCACTTTCAGCAAGCAAAGTTGTGCCATCTGCATATCACAGGTTGTTTATGAATCTTTGTCTACTCCTAATGCCATAATAATAATATTAATTAATATTTATTAAGTATGTATTTTATTATCTGTTTTTTAGCTTGTTATGCTGTGGTGGCTTCTGTGTTGATGTGATGCTGGAAGCTCTGCCACCAGTATTTCAAATACAGTAGGGTCATCCACAGTCAACAGGTTTTAGCAGAGCTTCCAGACAAAGACAGAGTAGGAGGAAAGGCCTGGTGATACTACTGAAAAACAGCCAATGTAAATTCAGTGGAAAACAACAGATTATTGTCTGATATAGTCCTGGAAGAGGAGCCCCTTAAGTTGGAAGACAGCTTCAGTGGTCCAGGTTATGTTTTCTACAACAGGGTAGAAATGGGAACTAAGGTAAGTGCAGTAATGGAGAAATACTGAAATACATCCTGACACGTGAATTTGTGACAAAACATTTATGTCTGTTGCAATCACTGTGTTGCTGCTGTCTCTTCATGGTTAGCATTTTGTTAGGGTTGCATAGGGTGTGGGTGGATGAGAGCTCTAAGGTGATATGTTGACAATACGTATTCTAATCACTTGATTTACACTTGAGCTATACTAGGATATTGGTAATAGACCAAACAATAGGCAGAATTTCCAAACAGGTGACATAGGAAAGAAATTTTATATGTATGTGTGTATGTGTATTTACACAAATACATACACACACATATATTCAATCACTGATGTGATTTCTGTTTATAGTGAAGAAACAGAGATCACAATCAGTGACCAGGCTAAATGCATAAAAATTCATTTTGCAAGTGAGTTATTTCATGAGTACAGAGTTGCTTCAGATCTTCTTAGCAAGTTGATGTCTAGCATATATATGTCATGCATGTGCCTGAATCAATATAAATATGGATACCCCTGTATGAATTAGGCAGGAAAAATGGAAGCATTTGACAGCCACTTACTGAGACACAGCAGATTCCATCATGTGGAAGGGCTAAGTTTCTGAGTGCAGCCCTGATGGACTATAACAAAGGCAACATCAGCCCTGTGAATGCAGATGCTTTGGACACATTCACTTGATAGAATGAAGCCTGCTTGTCATACGGGCTGTCACCTATCAGTGTTTTAAATAAGAATGCTCTATAGGATGCTATATAACCTGCTGGCTCACAACGGCCCCACTGGAATGGAACAGGGAGGCTGCACAGACAGCTAGAGATGGAGGACAAGGCTGTGCTTTTCTTCCCCTTAATGGATTCCATGCTTCCTGCATTGCCATGCTTGAACACACATCAAGAGAACAGAATACTTGTTTTTTAAGGGATGTGTCAATCTAAGGAGAAAAACCAATTCTTGCAAAGTTGGGAGCAGAGTAGGAGAGTAAAAAGCAGGTTCCCAGTGGGATCTGGACACCTGAGGGTGTGTCCCTGGAGAGTGACAGGATGCTTCTCAAAGCTCTCTTTCTACCTTGTTTATATTGCCATCCCCACACACCATTTTTCCCTTTTGGGAAGGGTCATAGGTTCAGTTCCAGAAAACTATATAAGAAACAATGTTTACCTGTTTGAAATCATGTCACAATATGGGTTTTATAAATGTTTCCTGAGCATGATATTGTTGACTGGAATTCATACCTGTGATACTTCTAGGAGATGAAGTCAAGTGGGAGCCAGTCAGAGAATATTTAATACAGTCACACCTTGCAATAGGAGCTCTGGTAGCATAGTGGCTAAAGCACTTGACTGCTAACCAGAAGGCTGGCGGTTCAAACCCACCAGCCACTCCTCGGAAGGAAGGTTGGGCAATCCTACTTCCGTAGTGATACTGCCTCAGAAACCCAAGGAGGGGTCGCTATGAGTCGGGGCCGACTCGACGGCACATAACAACAACAACAACAACACCTTGCAATATTCAGCTGGTATAGATTGGAGAATTTACATGTGAAATAAGCTTAAAAAAAAAACAAAAACACCTCACCACCATTGAGTGGATTCCGATTCATAGCGACCCACTTTAGGTTTTCGAGGCAGTACATCTTTATGGAAGTAGGTTGCCCAGTCTTCCTTCCATGGTATGATTGGTGAGTTTGAGCTACCAACCTTCTGATTAGCAGTCAAATGCCTTAGGCACTACGCTACCAGAGCTCCTTAAAATAAGGTTAGTGGTGAGTTTTATTTTAGAGGCTCTAGGAGAGCTAGCTATATTAAAGGATTTTGATGTAAAAGTGAAGAATTCTTTTGTGTTGAGATGAATCACTCCCTACTTTCTAATTTATCTGTTCAATAAGTTTAGGGTTTCACAAATTGCATTGTCTTACCTTATGTCTTACCTTACCCACATGCTGCTGAGTCATCAAAGGGCATAAAGCAGAAAGTAAGACTTTGGAAATAAGTTTTCACACCATCATTGTTATCTGTTTAAATAGAAAGAAGAGCTTTGTTATCAGACTAAGGGGTTATACTAAAGTGTGCAGGGCTTTCATATATTTGTAGTTGTCATCCTATAATATTTATAGGTAGCAACATTATCAAATATGACAGCTTGTGGATGGTTTGCATATCTATTACTCTAAATTCTTATGAATGAATTGTTGAGAATGCAATGTTGTGGCTGCTATGCCAATAAAAGAACAGGGATGACTGCATCTTAATTTCCTAGTACTGCTGTTAATAAAATGCCAAGTGGGTGGCTTTAAAGAAAATAAATTTATTTTTTTCACATTTGAGGCTGGAAATCTGAATGCAGGGCATGACTCTAGAGGAGTTCCTGTTTTGCCTATTTCAGATTCTAGTAGTTGGCAATTCTTGGAGTTCCTGAGGTGGTAGATTCATCACCAGATATTGACAGTATTTCCCCTAGTATGCATGATTCTGTGCCTAGTCTGATTGTTTTAAACCTCCAGTGTGCATAAGCAGACTTCCAGGAAGATGGAGGAATAGGCAGACAAGCTACAGAGATCCTCTTCAACAAGGAAAAGAGATCCTCTTCAACAAAGAAAAGAGAAACCAATTGACAGAGATACAGTAAATATCTGTATACATATACTTATACAGTAAATATGGAGCCCTGACTTTTGAAACGAACTATACAGATGTGGATTAGGCACCAACTAGTGGAAAAACCTGAGTAAACACAGGACTTAGGAATAGGCTTTGACTAGTAGCAAAGTTCAACAAGACAGAAAATAACAAATGCTGGCGAGGTTGTGGAGAGATTGGGACTCTCACACACTGCTGGTGGGACTATAAAATGGTACAACCACTGTGGAAAGCAGTATGGTGATTCCTTCAAAAGTTGGAACTAGAAATACCATTTGACCCAGCTATTCCATTACTAGGTATATATCCTAAAGAAGTGAGAGCCATGACAATAACAGACATATGTACACCCATGTTCATCGCAGCACTATTTACAATAGCCAAAAGATGGAAACAACCTAGGTGTCCATCAACTGAGGAATGGATATCCAAACTATGGTAC
>NW_006921902.1:3196117-3197265 GCF_000298275.1 Orycteropus afer afer | reverse complement strand
GTCACTGCTTGGTCACATCCAGCTACCCAGAAGGACCAAGTAGTTGAACCTGTGGGATTGGGACCATAGTCACAGAGGACATTAAGCTCAATTGGCATAACATACTACACAAATCATTGTTCCAATTTCTACTGTGGCAAGTAGCAATTGAGATCTTAAAAGCTTACAAGCTGTCATCTAGATGCAATGAGGGGTCTCTCCTCGTCCAGAGCCAAGAAGAATGAAGAAAACCAAAAATTCATGGAAACAATCAGTCTTAGTGACCTGTACACCATCTGATCTGAAGCCTACATGACTATGAGACCAGAAGAAATAGACAGTGCTCAGTTACTACTGTCAACCACGTGGAAGAGGATCTTTGTAGGAGATCCTGGATAGAGAGGGGGAACAATGTGGAAAAAAACTCAAAATCATTTGAAGAAAAAAGAAAAGTGGGGAACAGGTTTGCTGGCTCAATGGAGCCTGGTGGAACCACTGAGACTATGGCCCCTAGCTGCCCTTCAGTTCTGGAATTGAATGAACACCTGTGGGTTCCAGCCAAGCAGTAGACCAGCATACTAGTTGAGTATTTCCTGAGGTAGATACACTCCTCAGAGAGAACAAGCAAGAGAGAAAGAAGGGCTGCTCGGGCACAGGGAGACAGCTCAGGGGGTAGGAGTGCAGGAAGGGATGGACACAGGAAAGCAGTACCTATTGGGAGGAAGTGGGAGAGGAGATGTTGCCTTGTGCTAAGTTGTGGTCAATGTCATGAGACAAAGTGTATGTGATCTGCTGTATGAAAAGTGTATATTTTCTGTAAATTTTCACCCAAATCACAATTAAAAAAAAAAAAAAAGAAAGAATAGGCTTTGTTTGCCAAGGACAGCAGGGACATACAGAAGGCTGACAATGGGAAAGGAGACAGGTGGAGAGTGTATAAGTGCTACCAACTAGCAAACAGAGGAGCACAATACCCTGCTTATGTAGATAACATACAAAAAAAAAAGATAAAGGAAATCATGGGTAAGTCACTCCAACATGCAAGCACTAATTAAATATAAACACAAAAATATCACAATGTCTCAGAGACCACACAGCAGCACAGTACACACAGAGAAGCAAGATAAAGCAGGAAAAACAAGAGACCAAGAAACAGACCCAAAACACAT
>NW_006921902.1:3192962-3194474 GCF_000298275.1 Orycteropus afer afer | reverse complement strand
TGTGGAAAACAGTATGGTGATTCCTTAGAAAGCTGGAATTGGAGATACCATTTGACCCAGCAATCCCATTACTAGTTATATATCCTATAGAGGTGAGAGCCAGGACAGGAACAGATCTATGTACACCTATGTTCACCACAGCACTATTTACAATAGGAAAAAGATGGAAACAACCTATTTGCCCATCAGTGGAAAAGTGGATGACCAAAATATGGTACATACACACAATGGAATGCTATTTTTTTTTAGGGGAAAATAGGTGAAACTTTATTTGGAAAAAGAGTTTAAATGACCTTTTTAAACCCCCATGTCATTTCTAAAACAAAAACAAGAAACCAAGGGGAAAAAATAGACCAAACTGCCCTCTGCTGTCTTTAGCATCTTTCACTTGCATCTTCAGGCAGGTCAAACAGAGCGAGGGGCCCTAGTCCTAGAAGCCAATAGGGCACTATCTTGAGACTATCTTAGGAGGTAACCAGGAGAGAGATCAACAGTGTGAACAGTTCACAGTGGAGTGTGGACAGACAGGCCTGGGGCTTAGACAGGCCCAGTACCCAGGAAATGATGTTTCAAAATATAGGCACACAGATAAACAACCACCAGAACCGAAGCAGGGAAAGTTTATAACCATGAATGCCACAGGAGAGTCCACGTGGAGTCTTTGGCTTTTGTGAAAAAGGAAGAGCATTTACCTCTTACACTGCCCCTAACACAAGCCTCTCAGCCATGCTTCAGTCTCATTCTGGAGGCCAAGTAGGGCACCAGCCACTCAAACTTGTGAAGCCAACAGCTGCTCTGAGTCTAAGGGATGCAGGGAGGAGCTGGCCCAGGATTGTCCAGGCCACAGTCCTGCAATGACAGAGTAAGCATGCAGGTGCCAGCGTGTGAGCTGGGAGCTCCGTATGTGAGGTGGGAACCCTGCGTTGTGAGCTGGAAGCCCTACAGTGTGAGCTGGCAGCCCTGGAATGGGCCAGGACCCCTGTGCTGGTAGAGGGAATACAGGGCCATGAGCAGCTGAGGCCTGCCATGGGAACACAAGCTCAAGCACTGCCCTCCAAGTTCTTGGCCCAGTTACACCCGAGGCCACCTCTGTGCTACCAAGGTTTGTCCCCCAGCTGAATAGCAGGCTTCTCTAGGGAGAAAATGGAAGGGATTGGAGGAGAAAGGAGGCAAGAAAAAGTAAAAGGTGGGGGGAAGGGAAAGAATAGAAAGCTGTTTCTCAGGTGGGAGGAGGAGAGAGAACAATTCCCTTAGGTCTGTAGTCAGCTGAGGCAGCAGCAGAGACCCCCTACTCATCCCCCACTGGTCCTGCCCTAGCCCCAGCTCTGAAGTCTGCAGAGTCCAGTGACACAAGGGTTTCTGGCGGGGATTCTCTGCCTTTAAGAGTCTTAAATCTCGGGGAGTTCCAGCAAGATGGCAGACTAGGCAGAAAGACTGCACAGACCCTCTTCAACAAAGAAAAGGGAAACCAATTAACACAGACACAGAAGATAATCCTGGACCCCTGAGCCT
>NW_006921902.1:3183148-3189562 GCF_000298275.1 Orycteropus afer afer | reverse complement strand
TTTTTTTTTTTTTTTTTTAAAAGAGTCTTAAACCTCAAACCACCATCCCAGCTCAATGGACACCACACAGGTTTCAAACCATGCCTCTTTCAGGACAACCTGGAGAAAAGGCCCTAGAGAACTCACCCCAGGCCTCTCGGGAGCTATGGATAAGATGTACAGAGCCACTGGGGCAAATGGTGTATCCTTAAATCTGTTGCTGCTCCAGGCTGTGAGGTCCATTAGTTCCCAGAGCCAAGCCAAAGATTATGCCCTGGTTAGCGTGATGCATGCCTGAGGAAACAGGGACTAAATGAGAAAAGAGCCCATGCCTTTGCTGCCACTGCCTGGCAGCACACAGTGCCAGATTGTGCTCACATCCTGTCTCTAAGCCAACAGCCCCAATGTAGAAGGGAGCTAGTCAGAGGCAGCCATGGCTGTACACAGAGCACTCCCACCCCAAGAAGACACATGCACAGTACACACAGCTCACAGGTGCATGCTGGGCAAGAGGGCTGGGCCCAGAGGTCAGGGATGCAGGGAGAAGGTTGGGTCAGAAGGTACCAAGAAACAGCCTGAAAGCAAATAACCAATGAGCTCAATCACTTGTGCAACCCTGGTAATTAAAAATCAAGGAGGAACACTGGATACATAGAAGGAACAGGGAACCCCCCTCCTGCCTCTCCTTGGGCCACTTGAGTATGTGGCACAGGATTAGGAAGAGGTTGGATAGGGCAGGGACCACCTGGAAGAAATCTAACCATGGGAAAAAGGGAATAAGGAAGGGGAGGGGAGCACTAAAGAATACTATATTTGTTCTTCTGTGGTTGACTTATTTCATTCAGCAAAATGTCCTCCAGGTAACTCTGATGGCATAGTGCCTAAGATATTTGACTGCTAACCAGAAGGCTGGTGGTTCAAACCCACCAGCCACTCTTTGGAAGGAAGGTTGGGCAATCTACTTCCATAGTGATATTGCCTCAGAAACTCAAGAAGGGGTTGTTATGAGTCAAAACCAACTGGAAGGCAGCACTAAAGAATAATATTGTTGTTGTTATGTGCCATCAAGTCGGACCTGACTCATAGCGACCCCTCCTTGGGTTTCCGAGGCAGTATCACTACGTAAGTAGATTGACACCGCATAACATGGATGAATTTGGAGGACATTAACTCACTGCCTTCAAGTCAATTTTGACTCATAGTGATCCCTCCTTGGATTTCTGAGGTAGTATTACTACGGAAGTAGATTGCCCAACCTTCCTTCCCAGGAGTGGCTGGTGGGTTTGAATCACCAGACTTCCTGTTAGCAGTCAAATGTCTTAGGCACTATGCTACTAGAGCTCCCTGGAAGAAATTATGCTGAGTGAAATAAGTCAATCACAGAAGGACAAATATAATATTAGTTCATTGTTGTGGAGGGTCAAGGAAAGGTTTATATGTAGAGGGAAATTTTCTTTCTTGGTTGCCAGGGATATGAGGGGAGGGAACACTGTAAAAAAAAAAAAAAAAAAAGCATTGACCAATGTCACTTTAGTTTTGTGTATTTCACTGTATATAAATTATATTTCAATGAAATGCATTAAATAAAAAGTACATAAGCTTGGGATATACCCTACACTGGCATGATCTCAAATGACTGATTATACTTCATTATACTGAATTACAGAGAATGATTACATTACATTAGATTATGATGCATCCACAAGTGTAAGGTTTAGATTCCCACATATATTTGGGGAACACACAATTCAATCCAGAATAGGCCAACAATGCCCTGTTGCAGTATATGATATCCCAAAACAAGTTCAATAATTTCCCTTGGTTGATGATGTCCCCTCACACTGACTTGAGTTTGGCCATGTGATATGTGTTATCTAAAAAGACAATAGCAAATGTGACATAAACAGAAACTTGAAAATTGCTTGTGATTTGTAGTTTCCCCTTTTGCTGCTCTTATGAATCCCGTGACCATCACCATGAGAAGGCCAAACTAGCCTGCTGGGGTAATGAAAACATGGAACAAGTCAACATTATTTCTCTGCAGACATCAACAACTGCTAAGTAAATAAAATAAAATAAAGCATTCTAGAGCACGTTGTTCTAGCTAAGCCACCAACTGATTACATCCATCAACCAAGCTCATCTAGACAAGAACTTCCAAGCAACCTATGAGGACTCAGGAAAAATAATCAATATTTGTTGCTTAAAGCCACTGTTATGGGTTGATTTGATGTACAGCAAAAGCCAACTGAGACACAAGTTAAGAACATTAAGTTACAAGTGCTTTGTAGAAGAAGGAAGGGACATTATCTGGGTGACTTAGGACTGATCTCTTCTTATGCAAATATCACATAATTAATCAATAAATTGATCACGTAATGGGGGTTTAGAAACTAAAGAATTAACTGAGAAAAGTTCACATAGGACTGTGGCTGAGTTATGGAGAGGTTTATTAAATAGTTAATGTAGCCGTGTGTGTGTGTGTGTGTGTGTGTGTGTGTGTGTGTGTATAACTAATTAAAATGTTTATAACATAGGTGAAAAACTATCTCACAAATGGATTAGAAAACTCTTATAGCTATGAATTGCTATAGGCAAAGTCTCAGAGTTTATTCTATTCTGCACAGGCCCCCGTTGGGTTTCACATTTGTCTGTGAAGCCTGGTCAACATCTTAGGTGATAATCATATCTCTAGAGCATGGTGGTTGCCAATGCTTTGCACTATTCCTCAGTGTTTATTTAGGTAAAATGTATATTTTTTTCAGGTATTTTTCTTTAAAGGTACTGCTGCTATTGTTACATCATTGCTATTCTTTTATCTTCCCACAAGTCTTGTATCTTTGTATTTGCATATCTGCACATTGCATGGCGCTGTAGATGTGAGGCATCTGCATCAGTCCTTTTAGGAAAAGTAATTTCACTTGCATCTGTTTTACTTAATACCTGATAAATAGCATTGATCCATGCTGGTCTTAGTTTCCCTGAGCTGCACAAACAACTGAGCAACACTCACTTGATATTTTTTGTGTGGTATTTCCTCTCACTTCTCAATGCTGTAATCTCCCTGTAGCTGTTTATCTCCTAAACTTAGGCTGCAGACTTTCTTAAATATAAGGGACTCTGCCCTGGTTACATGGCTATATGGTCATCCACCTCACTGTTGGATGACCTTACTGGTCATTTTTTGTTTGTTTGTACTGGCCACTTCAGCCAAGCTTACACCACTGACTATTAGCCAAAGGACCCCTTCATGAACAGAATCAGCATACAGTGACTACCTCCAGCTCCATCTTCTCTTCTATATCTCAGAGTCAGTGAATTTTCAGATCTGTTCTGGCCCTCTGATAGAGAAATGTTGTATTCTCTTCTTAGCATGCTAGACTGGCTGTATTTCATGATCTCATTGTTTTGAATGAGAAGGCCAATGATACTTCCAATAATTGTTTCTTTGGAAGCTATTTGCCCCAGAAGAAAATATTTTCTCATATATATATTTTTTTTCTGTTACTCTGAAAAATATTCTCTTTTATATAATTAAGACTGAGGTATAAAAAGTCATTCTTAATATACATGATATAAGTCATGTACTCAAATCATTACAGTTTAAGAAGAAACTGTTGGCTAACTTCATAAAATTCTTTAATTTGTTCTGATCCAACGTATGTGAGTTTTGCTGAAATTTGACTTGAGATGGGAGTAATCTGGAGATAGGTACTGATGGAGCTATTGATGGAATTGTGCAGAAAACGAAATTGCTTTGGGAGAAAGGATGGGAAAGATAAAGCAGAGAGGTGCACAAGGTATGGTGAGAAGAGAATACTATTGAGGGGACACTTAGCCCCTTGTCCTGAGTTGTATTCTAGAGGAAAATCAATTTAATTTAACATAATTCTGGAGTAAACACCCACTGCATTGGGCCTTGAGTGACTTAAAAACAGAAAAACAATTAACCTGAGAATAAGGGTGGTCTTGTACCACAGGTAGGATAAGGCACTTCTCTGGCACCAAGGGAGCTGAGTGAAACAGCTCCAGGATATCTGGGGCTACAGTGAAAGAAAAATAGACAGGAGGTCTGAGGAGCTGTTCAAGGAAGATGCAGGAGGAGAACTATGCCAAACTGACTTGAATAGTATGAACTGTGCCCCTGCAGTTTCTTCATGTGTATATCATTTTACTTCAAGATTCTCTGGCTCTCTAGCACAATAGTTTATGACCCTATTTATAGATGGTGTTGCATTGGAAAGGACAGAATGTGAAGTCATACCACCAGAGCCAGCAGGGAAAATCATAGCTATACCACAAGGGAAGAACCTGATCCTGGGGGAAAAAAAGGTTACCTAGAGACATGGCACTCATCTGTCAGTATGTCATACTATGTTGGATTATAGTTTTTGTGAGGTTGGAAGCTATGCCATGGTATTTCAAATACTAGCAGAGTCATCCATGGTGGACAGGTTTCAGCAGAGCTTGCAGACCAAAACAGACTGAGAAGGACAAGGCCATGCACTTCTGAAAAAAAGTTGGCCACTGAAAACCTTATGAATAGCATCAAAATGTTGTCTGACATAGTTCTGGAAGATGAGCCCCTCAGGTTGGAAGCCACTCAAAATATGATGGGTAAGAGCTGCCTCCTCAAAGTAGAGTCAATCTTAATGATATGGATGGAGTAAAGCTTTTGGGACCTTCATATGCTGATGTGGCATGACTGAAAATGAGAAGAAATGTCTCAACCATCCATTATTAATCAGAATGTGGAATGTACAAAGTATGAATCTAGGAAAATTGGAAGGTGTCCAAAATGAAATGGAATGGATAAAGATTGATACCCTAGGCATTAGTGAGCTGAAAGGGACATGTAGTGGCCATTTTGAATCAGGCAATCATATAGTTGATTATACTGACAATGACAAATTAAAGAGGAATGACATCCCATTTATCATCGAAAAGAATATTTCAAGATCTATCCTTACATACAATGTTGTCAATGAAAGCATAATATCTATATGCCTACAAGGAAGACCAGTTAATACAACTAGTATTCAAATTTATGCATCAACCACTAAAGCCAAAGATAAAGAAATTGGAAATTTTTTTTTTTTTTTACCAACTTCTGCAGTCTGAAATTGACTAAACATTCAATCAACATGCATTTATAATTACTGGTGATTGGAATGCAAAGGTTGGAAACAAAGAAGCTTCACCAAGATGGCCTGGGTAATAAAAATTATGCCAGAGATCACATGATAGAATTTTGCAAGACCAACAACTTATTCATTACAAATACATTTTTTCAACAGCATAAACAGTGACTATACATGTGGACCTTGCCAAATAGAATACACAGGAATCAAATCAACTACATCTGTGCAAAGAGGCAATGGAGAAGCTCAATATCATCAGTCAAACAAGACCAGGAGCTGACTGTGTAATAGACCATCAATTGCTCGTATGCAAGTTCAAGTTGAAGTTGAAGAAAATTAAAACAAGTCCACAAGAGCCAAAATAAGACCTTGACTATATCACACCTGAATTTAGAGACCATGTGAAAAATAGGTTTGATGCATCGAACACCAATGACCTAAAATCAGAGGAACATGTCAAGAACATCATATATGAACAAAGAAAAAGTCATTAAAAAGACAAGGAAGAAAGAAAAGGCCAAAATGGATGTCAGAAGGGAATCTGAAACTTAGTCTTAACTGGAGAATAGCTAAAGCAAACAGAAGAAATGAAATAAGAAGAGTTGTACAGAAGATTTAAAGGGCAGACGGAGATGACAAAGTAAAGTATTATAACAAAATGTGCAAAGACCTGAAGTCAGAAAAACAAAAAGGAACAACACACTGAGCATTTCTCTAACTAAAAGATTAGAAGAAAAAAAATCAAGTCTTGAATTGTAATACTGAAGGATTCTATGAGCAAAATATTGAATGATGCTGGAAGCATCAAAAGATGGAAAGAATATACAAAATCATTGTACTAAAAATAATTGGTTGATGTTCAACTACTTCAGGAGGTAGTATACAATCAAGAACCAATGGTATTGAAGGAAGAAGTCCTAGCTGCACTGAAGGAATTGGCAAAGAACAAGCCTCCAGGAATTGACAGAATACCCATTGAGATGTTTCAACAAACAAATGCAGATCTGGAGGCACTTACTCATCTATGCCAAGAGATTTGGAAGACAGCTACCTGGCCACCTGACTGGAAAAGATCCATATTTGTACCCATTTGAAAGAAAGATGAGCCAACAGAATGTGGAAATTACCAAACAATATCATTAATATCACACAGAAGTAAAATTTTGCTGAAAATAATTAAAAAATGGTTGCAGCAGTATATTGACAGGGAAAGTTCAGAAATTCAAGCTGGATTCAGAAGAGGATATGGAATGAGGGATTTCATTACTGATGTCAGATGGATCTTGGCTAAAAG
>NW_006921902.1:3168497-3182538 GCF_000298275.1 Orycteropus afer afer | reverse complement strand
AATAAGCAACATCATGATAAATGGAAAAAAAATTGAAGTTATCAAAGATTTCATGTTACTTCAATCCACCATCAACACCCACAGAAAGAACAGTCAAGAAGTCAAATGTCATGACCATTGCACTGGGCAAATCTACTGCAAAAGACTTCTTTAAAATATTAAGGAGTAAGATGTCACCTTGAAGACTAAGGTGAGCCGACTCAAGCAAAACATGTGTTTTGGTTATCTAGTGCCACTCTAAAAGAAAGTATCACAAAAGGGTGACTAACAAACAAGAGTTTATCCTCTTACAGTTTTGAAGGTTAGATTTCTGAGTTTGAAGTGCCAGCTTTAGGGGCTGGGTGAAAGCCCCCCATCCTTGGGCTTCACCTCTGCCTCTTGCTCCTGGCAGTGAAGCTGAAGGCTTTTCTTAATACAGGCAGCTTCTGGCTGCTGGGGCTGGAAAACCCAAGGTCAACAAGTAAAACAACACAGTCCCAAGATTATCAAACCACACAGCAGGTCACTAGTCCAAGACCAGAAAAAGTCCCAAGATTGGCAGGGTATGGCAGGCTGCTGAATGAAAACTCAACTACTTGTAGGGTCTAAATGTGCCAAAAAGCTGCAGAGACCTTTCCAAAAACTTCTCCTCATGTGTGGAACCAGACTACATCCCTAAGGCAACTACTCAACTGCTCCAGTAAATTTCACCATGGAGTTGATTACCAAGCTCATCATAGGGAATAACTACATCCAGCCCCATCACTCATCTGTCAGTTTGTCATTCTGTGGTGGTTTGCATGTTCTTGTGAGGCTAAAGACTATGCCACCAGTATCTCAAATACCAGCAGAGTCACCCATGGTGGACAGGTTTCAGTGGAACTTCCAGACTAAGATAAACTTGGAAGAAGGAAGAGACCATCTGCTTATCAAATAATTGGTCAGTGAAAACCTTATGAATAGCAGTGAAACACTGTCTGACATGGTAGTGGAAAAGTTTATGAATAGTCCTTAAACTTTTTCTGATATAGTGTCAGAAGATGAGCCCCTCAGGTCAGGAGGCACTCAAAATATGACTGGGGAAGAGCTGCCTCCTCAAAGTAGAGTTGAACTTAATGACGTGAATGGAGTAAAGCTTTGGGACCTCTATTTGCTGATGTGACATCACTCCAAATGGGAAGAAACAAATAATTGGAACACAGAATGTATGAAATATGAATCTAGGAAAATTGGAATTTGTCAAAAATGAAATGGAATGCATAAAGTTTGATATTCTAGGCATTAGTGAGCTAAAATGGACTGGATTTGCCATTTTGAATCAGACAACCACATGATCTATAATGCCCGGAATGACATATTGAAGAGGAATGGTGTCATTTATTATCACAAAGAATGTTTCAAGATCTATTCTGAAGTATAATGCTGTCAGTGATAGGATAATATCCATATGTCTACAAGGAAGACAAGTTAATACTACTATTATTCAAATTTATGCACCAACCTCCAAAACCAAAGATGAGGATTGAAGATTTTCACAGACTTTGGCCATCTGAAACTGACCAAATATGCCATCAAGATATGTTGATTATTACTAGTGATTGTAATGCAAAAGTTAGAAACAAAGAAGAATCATCAGTAGTTGGAAAATATGGCCTTCGTAATAGAAATAATGGTGGAAAACATATGACAGAATTTTGCAAGACCAACAACTTATTCATTGCAAATACCTTCTTTCAACAACATAAACAGTAGCTATACATGTGGACTTCACCAGATGGAATACACAGAGTCAGATAGATTACATCTGTGCAAAGAGGCAATGGAGAAGCTGAATATCTTCAGCCAAAACAAGGCCCGGGAGCTCACTGTGGAACAGACTACTCATATGCAAATTCAAGTTGAAGATGAAGACAATTAAAAGAAGTCCATGAGAGCCAAAATATGACCTTGATTATATCCCTCTGGAATTTAGAGACCATCAGAAGATTGAATACCAGTGACCAAAAACCAGATGAATTGTGGGATGACATCAAGAATGTCACCAATGAAGAAAGTAAAAGGTCATTAAAAACACAAAAAAGGAAGTAAAGACTAAAATAGATGTCAGAAGAGACTCTGAAACTTGCTGTTTAATGGAGAGTAGAGAAAGCAAATGAAATAAATGGCAAGATGGAAGAGCTGAAAGAAGATTTCAAAGAGCAGCCTGAGAAGGCAAAGTCCATTATTATAATGAAATGTGCAAAGACATGGAGCTAGAAAACTGAAAGGGAAGAACATATTTGGCATTTCTCAAGCTGAAAGAACTGAAGAAAAAATTCAAGCCTCGAGTTGCAATGTTGAAAGATTATGTGGGCAAAATATTGACTAAGGCAGGAAAAATCAAAAGAAGATGGAAGGGATACACAGAATCAGTGTACCAAAAAATTGGTTAATGTCCATCCATTTCAGGAGGTAGTATATGATCAAAAACTGATGGTACTGAAAGGAGAAGTTGAATTGATGGGATATCCATTGAGGTGTTTCAACAAATGGATGCTATGCTGGAAGTATTTACTGGTCTATGCCAAGAAATTTGGAAGACTGATACCTGGCCAACTTACTGAAAGAGATTCATACTTGTACCCATTCCAAAGAAAGGTGATCCCACAGAGTGTCTATATTACAGAACAGTATCATTAATATCACATGCAGGTAAAATTGTGCTGAAGATAATTCAAAAACAGTTGCAGCAACATATTGACAGGAAACTTTCAGAAATGCAAGTTGGATCCAGAAAAGGACTTGGAACAAGGGATATCATTGCTGATGTCAGACAAATCTTGGCTAAAGGCCAAGAATACCAGAAAGATATTTACCTGTGTTTTATTGACCATGCAAAGGTATTTGACTGTGTGGATCGTAACAAATTATCGATAACATTAGAAGAAACGGAATTCCAGAACACTTAAATGTGCTCATGAGGAACCTGTACATAGACCAGGAGGCTGTTGTTCGAACAGAAAAAGGGGACACTGCATGGTCTAAAATCAGAAAGGGAGTGTATCAGGGTTGTATCTTTTCACCATACATATTCAATCTGTATGCTGAGCAAATAATCTAAGAAAATGGATTATATGAAGAAGAATGCAGCATCAGGATTGGAGGAAGACTCATTAACAACCTGCGATATGCAGATGACACAATCTTGCTTGCTGAAAGTGAAGATGACTTGAACCACTTACTGATGAAGATTAAATACTACAGTCTGCAGTATGGATAACACCCTAACATAAAGAAAAACAAAAACAAAAACAAATCCTCACAACTGGACCAATAAGCAGCATCATGATAATTAGAGAAAAGATTGAAGTTGTTAAAGATTTCATATTACTTGGTTCCACAATCAACACCAATGGAAGAAGCAGTCAAGAGATCAGATGATGTATTACACTGGGCAAATTTGCTGCAAAAGGCATCTTTAAAGTGTTCAAAGCAAAGCTGTCTCTTTGAAGACTAAGGTGCACCTAACCCAAGCCATGGTGTTTTCTGTCACCTCATGTACATGTGAAAGCTGGACAATGAATTAAGGAAAACCAAAGAAGAGCTGATGCTTTTGAGTTGTGGTGTTGGCAAAGAACATTGAAAGAACCATGGACTTCCAGAAGAAATAACAAACAGTTCTGGAGGAAGGACAGCTGAAATGGTCCTTGGAAGCAAGAATGGCCAGACTTTGTCTCATCTGCTTTGGTCATGTTGTCAGAAGGGACCATTCTCCAGAGAAGGATATTATGCTTGGTAAAGCAGAAAATTCACAACAAAGAGAAAAGCCCTCAATGAGGTGGATTGACACAGTGACTTCTATGATGGGCTTGGGTACAGTAAGGATTGTAAGGCACAGGACTGGGCAGTGTTTCTTTCTGCTGTACATAAGGTCCCAATGAGTCAAAGCCAACTCGACGGCACCTAACAACAACATCCAGCTATCTAGCCATTCAAAACCAGGCCCAGCCAAGTTGACTTGTGAACTTCACTAGCACACCATGGTATTTTCAATCACCTTATATTCATGTGAAAGATGGACAATGAATAAGGGAGATCAAAGAAGAGTTGATGCCTTTGAATTGTGGTGTTAATGATGAATACTGAAAATGCCATGGACTCCCAGAAGCACGAACAAATCTGTCCCGGAAGAAGTGCAGCCTGAATTCTTCTTGGAAGAGAGAATGGCCAGACTTTGTCTCACCTACTTTGGTCATGTTGTCAAAAAGGACCAGTCCCTGGAGGATATCATGCTCAGTAAAGTAGATGGTCAGTGAGAAAAGGGAAATGCCTCAATGAAATGGATTTATACAGTGGCTACAATGATGGACTCAAGCATAGCAAGGATTGGAGAATGGCACAGGACCAGGCAGTGTTTTGTTCTGTTGTACATAGAGTGGTTATGAGTCAGAGCCATATCAATGTCACCCAACAAGGGGCATACCTGTGAACATGCTACAGGAGCTACATCAAAATGGCTACTAAGGACCTTTCTATTTCAGATTTGCCTAAAGATATATGTCCCTTTAGCCTCTTGTAAGAGAAGGGAAGGATAGGCAGTTTCTCTTTTAGACATTAGGATTTTCTGGTTTCAGAGGATACAGTGAAGGTGAAAAGCTGTTTTAAAATTAGACTTTCTACACAGGATTTTTCTTTCTTTCCTTCCTTTTTAATGCTCACATCTGACAATCACTCAAGTTTGCATTCAGTAAAGAAAGTCTGAGAAATTTCATGAAAAACAGATGCCAGATTAAGGACATCTGGTGGCATAATGGATAAGACATTTGGTTGCTAACTGAAAGGTCAGCAGTTCAAACTCACCTGCTGTTCTGCAGAAGGAAGACAGGTCAATCTACTTCTGTAAAGATTTACAGCTTTGGAAACCCAGTGGGGGTCACTATGAGTTGGAATCAACTCCATAGCAGTGAGTTTGGTTTGAGACTCCAGATTGGGAATTGTCTGCAGCCTCAGATAGTTTCCATCTCCAGCAGCCTTTCAGTATGTCTGAGAAAGTCCTTTTGGGGCTGTACTTGTGTAATAAAGAGAGAAGAACCACACAGGAAGCACAGAGCTGGGCTGCGGTGCCTCCAGGGGATGCGGCAGAAGTCCTCAGTGGCAGGGAGAAAGCCTCTGTGAAGCAGGTAGTGAAACTCCAAATCAAGGACAGAGAGATCAGTGGGAGCTTTGGATGCTCTCAAATTAGCCTCATTCTCCAGTATACTTATCATACTCTGCGCCAGCAAATGGGTTTGCCTTACCCTGGTTAGTGAGCCTGCCAAGGGAATTTCTCCTTTTCGATTCTGGTGTATATGTGTATAGGAAGAGAAACACTTTTAAAGTAGAACAGGAAAGGAAAAAAAAATCTGGACTTCCCAAAATCTTCTGAAAGCAGGAGTACCTTTGTTCCCATATGGTTGTTTACCCAGAATTTGCCAGCAGGCAACTGTACTGTTACTTCAAGCTTTTCTGATCTCCAAGTCAAGAATCAGAGTGTTTTGGGGTAAAGGAAGCTCAAAGATTGTATAATACAAGTTTGTTTCTTGTTATGTGTTCCTTGGAATAAAAGTGTCTTATTAATAGTTCAATAAGTATAATGTCAAGAAAAAAAATGTGATGAGGGAGCTAACATTTAAGTAAATTTTAAAAAGATTGAGATAAGAGAGTTAAATAGTTTACTTACTACAAGATAATTTAGAGCCTTTAATTTCCTAGTGTTTAATGTAGTGTTTAATATATATATAAAGTATAAGGAAGACCGAAGAAGAGTTGATGCTTTTGAGTTGTGGTGCTGGCAAAGAATGCTGAAAGTACTGTGGACTGCTGAAAGAACTAACAGATCTGTCCTGGAGGAAGTGCAGCCAGAATGCTCCTTGGAAGCAAGAATGGCCAGACTTCCGTCTCACCTATTTTGGTCATGTTGTAAGAAGGGACCATTCCCTGGAGAAGGATGTCATGTTTGGTAGGGTGGAGGGTTGACAAAAGAGGGGAAGGCCTTCAACGAGATGGATTGATACGGTGGCTGCGATGATGGGCTCAAGTATAGCAGGGATTGTGGGGCTGGCGCGGGATCGGGCAGTGTTTCATTCTGCTGTGCATGGGGTCGCTATGAGTTGGAAACAACTTGACGGCACTTAACAACAACAACAACAATGTAGTGTTTCTAAAACGTATTTGGCCAAAACCTATAGTAAAAAAAAACCCAAAAAACATACACACACATAACCGAAGTAAGAGTTTCATGAAATGATACTTACATGACTATATGTAACGGCCTCTGATAGCTTCTATTCTGGATTAATTTATTTAAAAAATACTCATGTGACATACTTAATGGATTTCATGGCCTATTAATTGTTCCTGACCTGCATTTTTTTTTTTTTAATTGTGATTTGGGTGAAAGTTTACAGAGCAAATTCACCTTCCATACAGCAATTCACATATACTTTGTCTCATGACATTGACTGTAATCTTCCACAATGCAACAGCTCTCCTCCCACTTCCTCCCCATAGCCACCTCTTCCCTGTGTCCTTCCCTCCCATAGACTTCTGCCCCCTAAGCTGTCTCCATGTGCATATACAGCCCTTCTGTTCTCCCTTGATTGATCTCTCTGAGGAGTGTATTACTTAATGTAAATGTTGAGCTCATATGTCTGTCTTTTGTTTGGCTGGAAGCTGCAGGAATGTGTTCACTTCCAGACCTGAGGAGCAGCTAGGGGCCATAGTCTCAGAGGTCATGACCTTTAATTTTGAAAAATCTTGGCATAACACAAATCTCTAAGAGAAGAGAACTTTATTTGATATTTCACACATTTATTTGACTACAGAAAACTTTCTGGTGGGGAAGTCATTGTTGTAAGACCAGTGTTCCCTCGAATCTGCTTTTGGAAATGAGGACTTGGACCAATCCTTTCTTTTTATAGCTGAGAATGTGAGAACCCAAAACTGGACATGACTTGCCAAAGTCACACAACTAGACTGACTCCTAGACTTATCTCTACCATAATACTACCCTACCTAGTGGGGTTTTTTTTATTTTTATTTTAACTGATATAATTTTTTTAAAAAAATTAACTGATATAATCCAAGGAAAATGCTTATGCAAGTGAAATGATGATTGTGACTACTGCCATAAGAGGCAAATCAGTTAACCATCAACTGATATTTGCCAAAGAGAGGGTAATAGAGGAAGAAGCACAAAGATAACACCATCTCTTCACTACAAAGATATATTTCCTAGAACAGTAGACAGACCTGCAATTCAAGCCTGACCATCATAGATGCTTTAATAAAGCCATAGCCAGAGGATATGGAGAAACAAAGGAAAGAGAGTTCTCAAGATCTGAGAAGACTTTTGGAGAATACAGAATTTTAATAAAGTCTTGAGATTTGGCCAGGACTTTCATGGGCATAAAAGGAGATGCATAAAAAGGAGGCAGGGAAAAGAGGGATCAGTATAGAGATAATTAAGACCATTATAAGAGAAAAGACAGAATGAGCAAAGGTAAGTGAGATACTCAAGCACAGGGCATTTGGGGAAGACTGCGGTTAGAAAAAATGGTGAGAGATAAAACTAGAAAGGTAGACACAGTTGTTTACATAGGAAGTGGAGTGTAAGCTGAATCCTTGGTTTCATTTTGCAGGCAATGTGGAACCAATAGGATTTTTTGAGCCCTATTTCAGGAAGATTTTTCTGGTATTCTGCAAGTTATTATTATGCCAAGGAATCTATAAAAAAGAAATTAGTTAAAAAGTCACTGCAATACTTTAAGCAAGAGGCAACAAGGTCCTAAATTACCTCAGAGATAAAAGTATTGAAGAGGAAAGGACTGGGATCCAGATATATATTTAAATAGAAATTATGGGTATTTGGCAAGTGATTAGATGAAGAAGAAAAGCTGAAAAAGACTCAGCACTTGAGTGAGTAGGATGATGATGATAATATTAACTAGTATATGGAGTCTCGAAAATACAAAGTTTTTGGGGAAAATGATAAGTAATATTCATGGAGAACATGGGGAAGATCAATTTTAAGCCTAGACACTCTCTATATCTTAAAAAAAAAAAAAAAAAAAAAAAAAACCTCACCAGGATCCTTTCTCTATTGAAGATTGCCACCTAGTTAACACTGTCACTAAAGTCTTATACCACAGGTTCAGAGCTGTGTGTAATTAATTTTTTCTGTGGCTAAATTTGAATAACTATAATAGATTTTTCTGACTTCTTTCTCATGAAAGCTTTTGCTCTGAGATCTTTATCCTTCTTCACTTTTCTCTCTAGTTGGTGCAGATGTTGTAGACTTCATCTAGCACTATAAGGCATTTTTGCATTTCTAGAGTATTTTACAGTACCAGAAAAAGCATTCAACAATGAAAATAAATGGGGCAATAATAATAATGAAATGTGAATGGTAATGAACCTAAAACCTATGGAAATTAGTAAAGAATCAACTAGACTGAAGTGGAAAGCTCATGAAAGGTAGTCAAAAGTTAGTTTCCAAGACAGAGAGAGGTGAGATGAAGAAGGGTTCCCAATGTTAAACAGAAAAATATAGATACTGTAATGATGACATTACAAAATCATTACATTCTTGAGGAAAATCACAAGGAGAAATTTAGTCTAAAAAAGGTTATATAACATAAAAATTAAAATTAAAACATTGGGGAGATATTGAAATAAGGTAGACTTATGTTATTCTTGTAATAAAGGAAAGAGGTAAAAAGAATCTTAGCTAGTATGAGAATATTAAAATTATTCTTTTTAAGATTATCAATGACTTCCCATTTAAATATACACACATACACACACACACATTTTTTTTTTTTTCACTGTCTTCAGTTTTTGGGCATTGCCAACCACTCCCTTCCTTTTTAAACTCATCATTTTAATTCAACAACAAACGCAATGCAACACACTGCCGTCGAGTCAGATCCAACTCTAGGGACCCCTCCTTGGTTTTCCGAGGCCATATCACTACAGAAATATATTGCCCAACCTTCCTTTTGAGGAGTTGCTGGTGGGTTTGAACTGCTAGCCTTCTGGTTAGCAGTCAAATTCCTTAGGCACTACACCAGCATGTATATACAGAAAAGTCTACAAATCAAAAGTGTACACATAAGTTAGTTTCACAACATTAAAACACTCACAGAACCACCACTTTGATTAAGAAACAAGACATTACCAGCACCTGACTCCTCTCATGTCCCTTCCTATTGACCTACCCAGTCTCCAGAAGTAACCACTATCCTGACTTCTATTGCCATCAACTAGCTTTGTCTGTTTGGGTATTCTACGTAAATGAACAACACATTGTGTGTTCTTATATAGCTGGCTTCCAGTGTTCAGCAATATAGCTGGAAGATTCATCCATATATTTAATGTAGCAATAGTTTGTTTATTCTCATTGCTATGCATCCCATTGGATAGATACACCATGATTTATTGATGCATTGTAGTGTTAATAGATACTTGGGTGGTTTCTAATCTGTGTATATTATAAATAATGATTTTATGAAAATTTTTCACTTACTTTGGGCACATCACCCAGAAAGACAAAAGGCTAGAAAAGGACTCCATGTTTGGCAAAATAGAGAACGAGCAAAAATGAGGGAAACCCTCAATGTGGTGGATTGGCACAATAAGCACAACAATACATTTTGTTCTGCATTCATAAGGTTGCCATGAACGATAGCTGACTTGATGACAACTAACAATAACAATAACAACATTATATATATCTTTTGCTGCATGTATATACATATTTCTATAAGTAAACTAGAAGGAGAATTTCTGGGTCATATATTTACCTTATTTCTGAGGCAGTATCTCTACAAAAGTAGATTGCTCTGTCTTCCTTCCAAGGAGTGGCTGGTGAGTTTGATCCTTCAGTCTTCTGGTTAGCAGTCAAATGCCTTAGGCACTATGCCACCAGAGTGCCTACATTTACCTTCAGTAGATATCATGAAACAGTTTTCAAAAGTGGTTATACCAACTTACACTCCCACAGTAATACCGGCAGTCCCTGGGTAATGAACATTCAACTTGTGGACAACTCCAACTTGCTCTTAAAGAAGGGTTTTGAATCAATTCAAACCACTTCTGTCCTGGCCCATGAAGTGAAACAGGAAAATACCTGAATTTTTAAAATTTGGGATTAGGAAAAATTATTAGTCAAAGTCCTGGAATGGGAGACTCAAAAAAATAGATGTAGTGAGCCCTTTCAGGATCCTGATGTATAAGACTGGGTTATTGGCAGGACTGTGGAGAGCCACACACATTCAAAGTGGCACAGTAGGCCACAATCATTCAGTAGGACACTGCTATCTTTGAGTTTCCTTGGCCAAGACTGAACTAAAAATAACCAGTGTGAAGCACTGCTTTGAAAAGATTGAGTCCACCCTCTGTTGTTAGGTTCCATTGAGTTGTCTCTGACTCATAACTACGCTATATACAACAGTACAAAACACTGCCTGGTCATGCACCATCCTCTCAAACTTGTGATACTTGAGCCTAACATTGCAGCCACTGTTCAATCTGTCTCGTTGAGAATCTTCCCCTTTTTTGCTGACCCTCCACTTTACCAAGCATGATATCCTTCTAGGGGAATGGTCCCTTCTGACAACATGACCAAAGTAGATGAGACAAAGTCTGGCCATTCTTGCTTCCAAAGAGCATTTTGGCAACATTTCTTCCTGGACAGATTTGTTAGTTCTTCTGGCAGTCCATGGTACTTTCAATATTCTTTGCCAACATCACAAGTCAAAAGCATCAACTTTTCTTCAGTCTTCCTTATTTATTGTCCAGCTTTCACATGCATATAAACTGACTGAAAATACCATGGTTTGAGTTATATACCCTTGGAGTTCAAAGTGACATCTTTGCTCTTCAAACCTTTAAAGAGGTCTTTTGCAGCAGATTTGCCCAGTGCAATAAGACATCTGATTTCTTGACTGCTGCTTTCATGGTTGTTGATTGTGTAACCAGGTAAAATGAAAATCTCTGACAACTTCAATCTTTTCTCTATTAATTGTGATGTCACTTATCGATCCAGTTGTGAGGATTTTCATTTTCTTTATGTTGAGGTATAATTCATACTACCAACTATAGTCTTTAATCTTCATAAGTAAGTGCTTCAAGTAGTGCTTCAAGTGCTTCACCAAACAAGGTTGTGTAACCTGCATATTGCAAGTTGTTAATGAGTCTTACTTCAATCCTGATGACATGTTCTTCTTTTTACAGCCCAGCTTCTCTGATTATTTACTAAACGTGCAGATTGAATAATTATAGTGAAAAGATACAAGCATAATGCACACGCTTCTTGATTTTAAACCATTCAGTACTGTCCCAGTTACCTAGTTCTGCTCTGACAGGAATATACCACAAATGCAATGGCTTTAACAAACAGGAGTTTATTCTCTTTCAGTTTGGGGGCTTTAAGTCCAAGTTCAAAGTGCCAGGTTCTAGGGGCTGGGTAAAAGCTCTTCAACCTTGGGGTTCAGCTTTCCCTCTTGCTCCGGCCCACTGGAGCTAGAGGTGTTTCTTCATTCAGACAGCTGCTGGCTGCTGAGGCTGACAAGCCCAGGGTTGACAAGTAAAAAGGCACAGTCCCGATGTTACCAAACCACATGGCAGGCCTTTAATTTAAGTCCATTGAAAGTCCCCAGGTTGGCAGAGCATGGCAGGCTGCTTAATGGCACAGCTACATGCAGAGTCCAAGCATGCCATAAACTAGAGACCATTCCCAAAGCTGTTTCTTATATACGGGAAGCAGACCACATACCCAAAGGCAGCTACTCAGCTGCTCATAGTTGATTCCACCATGGAGTTGATTACCAGTCTCATCACAGGGAATACAACATCCAGCTGCCCAGCCACTCAACCAGGCCTAGCCAAGTTGACACACAAACAATTACCACAAGTATCCCCTTGCTGTGTTTAAACAACAGCCTCTTGGTCTGTGTAAAGTTTCTTCATTAGAACAATTAACTGTTCTGGAATTCCCTTTCTTCACAATGTTATCTATAATTTGTTATGATCCACATAGTTGAATGCTTTTCCATAGTCAATAAAACACAAGTAAACATCTTTCTGGTATTCTTTGCTTTCAGCCAAGATTCATCTGACATTAGCAATGATATCCCTTCTTCTACATCCTCTTCTGATTCCAGCTTGCATTTCTGGAAGTTCTCTGTCATTATACTGCTACAACCATTTTTGAATTATCTTAAGCAAAATTTTACTTGTATGTGATATTAATGATATAGTCTCATAATATTTGGATCACCTTTTTTTGGAATGGGCACAAATATGGATCTCTTCCAGTTAGTTGGCCAGGTTGCTGACTTCCAAATTAGTTGGCATAGATGACTAAGGGCCTCCAACACTGCATCCATGTGTTGAAACATTTCAAAGGGTATCCTATCAATTCCTGGAGCCTTGTTTTTCACCATTTCCTTCACTGAAGCTTCAACTTCTTCCTTCAATACCATCAGTTCTTGATCATATGCCACCTTCTGAAGTAGTTGAACATCGACCAATTCTTTTTTTGTACAGTGATTCTAGGTATCTCTTCCACCTTCTTTTGATGTTTCTTGCATCATTCAACTTATTGCCCATAGAGTCTTTCAATACTACAACTCAAGGCTTGAATTTTTTTTTTTTTTCAGTTCTTTCAGTTTGAGAAATGCCTAACATATTCTGCCCTTTTGGTTTTCTAACTCTAGGTCTTTGCACATTTCATTATGTGATTGTTTGTCTTCTTGCAAGTCTCTTTGAAATCTTCTGTTCAGCACTTTTATCTTGTCATTTCTTCGATTTGCTTTAGCTACTCTCCATTCAACAGCAAGTTTCAGAGTCTCTTCTGACATCCATTTTGGTCTTTTCTTACTTTCCTATCTTTAAGTGATCTTTTGCTTTCTTCATATATGATGTTCTTGATGTCACTCCACAAGTCATCTGGTATTTGGTCATTGGTGTTTAATGCATCAAGTCTATTCTTCAAATGGTCTCTGAATTCAGTTATGTTATAATCAAGGTCATACTTTGGCTATCGTGATAGTTCAGTTTGTGTATCAACTTTGCTGGGCCTGGTTGAGTGGCTTGGCAGCTGGATTTAGTATTCCCCATTATGAGACTGGTGATCAACTCCATGGTGGAATCTACTGGGAGCAGCTGAGGAGCTGCCTTTGGGTATGTGGTCTGTTTCCCATATATAAGAAACAGCTTTGGGAATGGTCTCCAGCTTATGACACACTTGCACCCTACATGTAGCCATGTCGTTGTTCAGCAGCCTGCCATGTTCTACCAACCTGGGAACTTACAATGGACTTAAGTCAATGGCCTGCTGTGTGATTTGGTAACATCGGGATTGTGCCTTTTTACTTGTCAACCTTAGGCTTGGCAGTCTCAGCAGCCAGAAGCTGTCTGAGTGAGGAAAAGCCTCTAGTTTTAGTGGGCCAGGAGCTGGAGGCAGAGCTGAAGCTCTTAACCATTGTGCATCACAGCTCCTTATGACATGTTACAGGAGGAAAAAAATCACTTTCCAAAGCTTCTCTTAATAATATATATATATATTTTACTTAGAGAAATTAAAGAACAAAGAACAACAAATATAAACAAAAACCTAAATACAGAGATAAATAAACTGTGTTTATAGATTGGTGTTTCAATAATTCAATATTTACTGCATGGAAGGGAAGGACACAGGGACAAGGTAACTATAGGGAGGAAGTGGGAAGAGAGCTGTTACATTGTGGGGAATTACAGTCAATATGATGACACAAAATGTGTTTGAACTGCTGTATAGAAAATGAATTTGTTCTCACCCAAATCATAATAAAAATTAAAGAAAAAATATTAATTATTGAATTCAATTCAATATATATACATTCCATGCTATCTGAATCAATATCCAAAGAGGTATTTTTGGTGAAAATTGACCAAGGCAATCTGGAAGAATAAAACAAAATTGGGACTATGCAATTGCAAGGAACCACAACTCATTACAAAGATCCAAAACTTACACTAATTAAGAAAGTGTAGTATTGTC
>NW_006921902.1:3167851-3168397 GCF_000298275.1 Orycteropus afer afer | reverse complement strand
ACACACACACACACACACACACACACACCAAACGCACTGCTGTAGAGTCAGATATGACAAATAGTGACCCTCCTTGGGTTTCTGAGGCAGTATTGGTACAGAAGTAGATTGCCCAACCTTCCTCCCAAGGAGTGGTTGGTAGGTTGGTAGGTTTGAATCACCAGCCTTCTGGTTAGCAGTCAAATGTCTCAGGCACTATACCACCGGAGTTTCCATATATGTATGTATGTACATGTGTGTGTGTGTGTGTGTATAACTGGCAGTTCAAACCTACCAGCCACTCCTCAGAAGGAAAGGAATGTTGGGCAATCTACCTGCATAGTGATATCATCTCAGAAACCCAAGGAGGGGTCATTATGAGTCAGATCCGATTAGACAGCAGTGAGTGTTAGAGTTTATATATATCTATATATATCTCACTACCATTGAGTCAGATCTGACTTACAGCGACCCCTCCTTGGGTTTCCAAGGTGATATCACTACAGAAGTTGATTGCCCAACTTTCCTTCCCAGGAGTAGCTGGTGGGTTTGAACCACCAGCCTTCT
>NW_006921902.1:3163701-3167681 GCF_000298275.1 Orycteropus afer afer | reverse complement strand
CAATCCTACTTCCATAGTGATACTGCCTCGGAAACCCAAGGAGGGGTCGCTATGAGTCGGGGCCGACTCGACGGCACATAACAACAACAACAACAACATATAATTTAGTGAGAAGATTATCCTTTCACTCAACTACATTATCACCTTTGTCATAAACCAAATAATTCTATTCATGTAGGATTCTTTCTGGGTTCTCTATTCCAGTTTTTGGACAATACCACTTTTTCTTAATTAGTGAAGTTGTAGAGCTTTGTAGTGAATCATAACTCAAAATGAGAAGAAACAGCTGTAAACATCCATTAATAATCAGAACATGGGATGTATGATGTATGAATACAGGAAAACTGGAAGTTGTGAAAAATGAAATGGAACACATAAAAGTAAATATCCTAGGCATCAGTAAACTAAAATGGGCTGATTTTGGCCATTTTGAATTAGACAACCATATGATCTACTATGCTGGAATGACAAATTGAAGAGGAAAGGTGTGGTATTCATCGTCACAAAGAACGTTTCAAGATCTATCCTGTCAGTGATAGGATAATATCCATACACCTACAAAGAAGACAAGTTAATACTACTATTATTCATTTACACACCTACCATCAATGCCAAAGATGAGGAAATTGAAGATTTTTACCAACATCTGCAGTCTGAAACTGACCAAACATGTAATCAAGGTGTGTTGATTATCATTGGTGACTGAAATGCAAAAGTTGGAAACAAAGAAAAATCACCAGTAGTTGGAAAATATGGCCTTGGTGATAGAAATTATGTCAAAGATCGCATGATAGTATTTTGCAAGACCAAAGACTTATTCATTGCAGATACCTTTATTCAATGACATAAACAGTGCCTATACATGTGGAATTCACTAGATGGAGTACACAGGAATCAAATCTATTACATATGTGGAAAGAGGCGATGGATACGCTCAATATCATCAGCCAAAACAAGACGAGGAGCTGACTGTGGAAAAATTAATTGCTCATATCAAGTTCAAGTTGAAGCTGAAAACAATTAAAATAAGTCCATGAAACACAAAATATGACCTTGATTATATTCCTCCTGAATTTAGAGACCATCTGAAGAATAGATTTGACACATTGAACACCAATAACCAAAAACCAGAGGAATTGTGGGATACATCAAGAATATAATTCATGAAGAAAGCAAAAGGTCACTAAAAAGGCAGGAAAGGAAGAAAAGACCAAAATGGTTGGTAGAAGAGACTCTGTAACTTACTTGAATGTAGAGTAACTAAAACAAATGGAAGAAATGAAAAGATAAAAGCAGATTTCAAAGAGCAGCTCCAGAAGACAAAGTCAATTATTATAATGAAATGTGAAAAGATCTGGAGTTAGAAAATCCAAAGGGAAGGACATAACCAGCATATCTCAAGCTGAAAGAATTGAAGAAATAGTTCAAGCCTCAAGTTGCAATATTGAAAGATTCTGTGGGCAAAATATGGAATGATGCAGGAAATAACAAAAGAAGATGGAAGGAATACACATCACTGTACCAAAAATAATTGGTTGATATTCATCCATTCAAGGAGGGGGCATGATCAGGAACCAATGGTATTGAGGGAAGAAGTTGAAGCTACACTAAAGGAATAGGCAAAGAACAAGTCTCCAGGAATTGGTGGAATACTGATCAATATGTTTTAACAAATGGATGCTATGCTAGAGGCACTCACTCATCTATGCCAAGAAATTTGGAAGAAAGCTACTTGGCCAACTGACTGTACCTGTTCCAAAGAAAGGTGATCTCACAGAATGTGGGAATTATCAAACAATATCATTAATATCATACAGAAGTAAAATCTTTCTGAAGTTAATTCAAAAATGGTTGCAGCAGTGTATTGACAGAGAACTTCCAGAAATGCAAGCTGGAGTCAGAAGAGGACAAGGAATGAGGGATATCATTGCTTATGTCAGATGGATCTTGGCTGAAAGCAAAGAATACCAGCAAGGTGTTTACTTGTGTTTTCCTGACTATGCAAAAGTGTTTGATTGTGTGGATCATAACAAATTATGGATAACATTGAAAAAAATGAGAATTCCTGGACACTTAATTATGCTCATGGGGAACCTATACATAGACCAGGAGGATGTCATTCGAACAGAACAAAGGGATCCTGCACAGTTTAAAATCAGGAAGGAGTATATGCTTTCACTGTACTTATTCAATCTGTATGCTGAGCAAATAATCCAAGATGTTGGACTATACGAAGAAGAGCATGGCATCAAGATTGGAGGAAGACTCATTAACAACTGCGACATGTGGACAACACAACTTTGTTTGCTGAAAGTGAGGATGATTTGAAGCACTTACTTGTGAAGATTAAAGACTGCAGTCTGCAGTATGGATTACATCTAAACATAAAGAAAACAAAAATCTTCACAGCTGGACCAATAAGGAGCAACACAATAAAAAGAGAAGAGATTGAAGTTGTCAAATATTTCTTAATTCTTGGTTCCACAATCAACACCAATGGAAGCAGCAGTCAAGACATCAGATGATGTATTGCACTGGGCAAATCTGCTGCAAAAGTCCTGTTTAAAGTGCTCAAAGCAAAGATTTCTCTTTGAAGATTAAGGTGCGCCTAACCCAATCCATAGGAGCTCTGGTAGCATAGTGGCTAAGTCACTTGCCTGCTAACTAGACGGCTGGCGGTTCAAACCCACCAGCCACTCCTCGGAAGGAAGGTTGGACAATCCTACTTCCGTAGTGATACTGCCTCGAAAACCCAAGGAGGAGTCGCTATGAGTCGGGGCCGACTCGACGGCACATAACAACAACAACAACAACAACCCAACCCATGGTGTTTTCAATAACCTCATATACACGTGACCGCTGAACAATGAATAAGGAAGACCAAAGAAGAGTTGATGCTTTTGAGTTGTGGTGTTTGTGAAGAATACTGAAAGTACCGTGCACTACCAGAAGGACTAACAAATCAGTCATGGAAGAAGTGCAGCCAGAATGCTCCTTGGAAGCATGAATGGCCAGATTTCATCTCCACTACTTTGGTCATGTCAGAAGGGACCATTCTCCAGAGAAGAATGCTTGGTAAAGTGGAGGTTCAATGAAAAAGGGGAAGAGCCTCAATGAGATGGATTGAAACAGCAGCTGCTATGAGGGGCTCAGGTATAGCAAGGATTGTGAGGCTGGCTCAGGATCAGACAGTGTTTCATTCTGTTGTACATAGGATCACTATGAGTTGGAGCCAACTCGATGTCACCTAACAACAATGAGTCATGATATCTGGCAATTTAATTATCCCAATTTTTTTTTGTGTGTGAAGATTCCTACAAGGAAGACCAGTTAATACTACTATTATTCATTTTGTTAATACTACTATTAATTGACCAGTTAATACTACTATAATTAAAGACCAGTTAATACTACTATTATTCAGCCATTTTGAATGTTTAAAAGCAGTGGTCATTTTGGATATTAAAGTGACTGAGGGCACAGCCATTTTTAATGTTTACAAGTGGCAATCATTTTGGATTTTAAAGTGATAGCATTCTCATTTGGAATCCAGGAACCTAAGAACAGGCAGCAAGGCAGGAAGGAGGAAGAGGACAGAAAAGGCAAAGGGGACCAGAACAGATCAAGGAGTCAGCCACGGGGACTCAGGTGAAGAGAGGGAACCCAGGCCATGCCCCATAAGGAGCGAGGTGGGAAGGCAGGGAGAGGACAGAAAAGGCAAAGGGGATAGGAACAGATCAAAGAGTCAACCACAGGAAACCAAGTGAGGAGAGGGAACCCAGGCCACCCACCATAAGCAGTGAGGCGGGAAGCAGGGAGGGGACAGAAAAGGCAAAAGGGACTGGAATAGATTGAGGAGTTAGCCACAGGGATCCAGGTAAGTGTGGTTGGAGGGGTTTCCAACAGCTAAGGGAGACAAACTTGTCTGTCGGTTTGTCCTACTGTGGTGACATGTTGCTGTGAGTCTTGAGGCTGTGCCA
>NW_006921902.1:3161534-3163273 GCF_000298275.1 Orycteropus afer afer | reverse complement strand
TGGTTTTGGCCATTTTGAATCAGACCACCATATGATCTACTATGCCAGGAATGATAGTTTAAAGAGTAATGGCATGGCATTCATCATCACAAAGGACTTTTCAAGATCTGTCCTGAAGTACAATGTTGTCAGTGATAGGATAATATCCATACACCTTCAAGAAAGACCAGTTAATACAACCATTATTCAAATTTATGCACCAACCACCAAAGCCAAAGATGAGGAAATTGAAGATTTTTATCAACTTTTGCAGTCTGAAATTGACTGAACTTGCAATCGAGATGTGTTAATTAATTATCACTGCTGAATTGAATGCAAAAGTTGGAAACAAAGAATAATCACCAGTAGTTGGAAAATTTGGCCTTGGTGACAGAAACAATGCTAGAACTCGCATGGTAGAATTTTGCAAGACCAATGATTTGTTCATTGCAAACACCTTTTTTCAACAACACAAACGGTGGCTGTACATGGGGACTTCACCAGATCGAACACACAGGAATCATATTGACTACATCTGTGGCAAGGAGCGATGGAAAAGCTCAATATCTTCAGCCCGAACCAGGCCAGGAGCTGATTGTGGAACAGACCATCAACTGCTTATATGCAAGTTCAACTTGTAGTTAAAGACAATTAAAACAAGTCCATGAGAGCCAAAATATGATCTAGAATATATCCCTCCTGAATTTAGAGACCATCTAAAGAATAGATTTAATACATTGAACACCAATGACCAGAAACCAGATGAAATGTGGGATGACATCAAGAGCATCATCCATGAAGAAAGCAAGAGGTCACTAAAAAGACAAGAAAAGAAGACCAAAATGGATGACAGAAGAGACTCTGAAATTTGCCCTTGAACTGAGAGTAGCTAAAGCAAATGGAAGAAATGACAAGATAAAAGATAAAAGAATTGAACCAAAGATTTCAAAGAGAATTGGCTGGAGAAGACAAAGCCAATTACTATAATGAAATGTGCAAAGACCTGACCTGGAGTTAGAAAATAAAAAGGGAAGAACATGCTTGGCATTTCTCAAGCTGAAAGAATTGAAGAAAAAATTAAGCCTTGAGTTGCAATACTGGAGGATTCTAAGGGCAAAACATTGAATGATGCAGGGAACATCAAAAGAAAATGGAAGGTGTTCTGGTTACCTACTGATGCTCTGATGAGAAATATACCACAAATGGGATGGGCTTAACAAACAGGAGTTTATTCTTACAATTTGGAGGCTTTAAGTCAAAGTTCACGTGCCAGGCTTTAGGGGCTGGGTGAAAACCCCTCAAACTTGGGGTCCAGCTCTGCCTCTCCTGCTCCCGCCCCACTGGAGCTAGCAGCGTTTCTTCACTCAGACAGCTGCTGGCTGCTGAGGCTGAGAGCCCCAGGGTTGACAAGTAAACAGGCACAGTCCCAATATTACTAAACCACATGGCAGGCCATTGTAAGTCCCAAGGTCGGCAGAGCATAATAGGCTGCTGAGCAACGACACTGCTACATGCAGGGTCCAAGGGTGCCATAGGCTAGAGACCATTCCTAAAGGCTTCTCCTTATATACAGGAAGCAGACCACATACCCAAAGGCAGCTACCCAGCTGCTCATGGTAGATACCACCATGGAGCTGATTGCCAGTCTCCTCATGGGGATTAACTACCATCAGCTGCCCTGCCACTCAACCAGGCCCAGCCAAGTTGACAAACAAACCGAGCTACCACAGAAGGAATACACAGAGTCACTGTACCAAAAA
>NW_006921902.1:3148112-3161079 GCF_000298275.1 Orycteropus afer afer | reverse complement strand
TGTCAGATGGATCTTGACTCAAGGCAAAGAATACCAGAAAGATGTTTACTTGTGTTTTATTGACTATGCAAAGGCATTTGATTGTGTGGATCATGACACATTATGGATAACATTGAGAAGAATGGGAATTCCTGAACACTTGATTGTGCTCATGAGGAACCTGTACCTTGACCAGGAGGCTGTCGTTGGAACAGAAAAAGGGGACACTGCATGGTTTAAAATCAGGAAAGGAGTGTGTCAGGGTTGTATCCTTTCCCCATACTTATTCAATCTGTATGTTGAGCAGATAATCTGAGAAGCTGGACTACATGAAGAAAAACGTGGCATCAGGATTGGAGGAAGAATCATTAACAACCTGAGATACACTGATGATACAACTTTGCTGAAAGTGAGGATGGCTTGAGGCACTTACTGATGAAGATTGAGGAACATAGTCTGCAGTATGGATTATGTCTCAATATAAACAAGACAAAAATGCTCACAATTGGACCAATAAGCAGCATCACGATAAATGGAGAAAAGACTGAGGTTTTCAAAGAATTTACATTGCTTGGTTCTACAATTGATGCCAATGGAAGCAGCAGTCAGGACATTAGATGACGTGTAGCACTGGGTAGTTCAGCTGTGAAGGAACTGTTTCAAGTTCTGAGGAGCAAGGATATCTGCTTGAAGACTAAGGTGTGCCTGGCACAAGCCATTTTATTTCCAATCGTCTTGTATGCATTTGAGAACTGGACAATGAATAAAGAAGACCAAAGAAGAGTTGATTCTTTTGAGTTGTGGTGCTGGCAAAGAATGCTGAAGGTACCATGGGCTGCCAAAAGAACTAGCAGGTATGTCCTGGAGGAAGTGCAGCCTACATGCTCCTTGGAAGCGAGGATGGCCAGACTTCATCTCACATACTTTGGTCATGATGTCAGAGGGGATCATTCCCTGGAGAAAGATGTCATGCTTGGTAAAGTGGAGGGTCAACGAAAGAGGGGAAGGCCTTTGACGAGATTGATTGACACAGTGCCTGCAACAATGGGCTCAAGTATAGCAAAGATCATGGAGCTGGTGTGGGATAGGGCAGTATTTCATTCTGCTGTGCATGGGGTCACTATGAGTCAGAAACGACTCGACGACACCTAATAACAACAACAACAACAATTTTATTATTATTATTAATCTTTCAGATTATTTTGGATATTTTTAGCTTTTTATATGTCAATCATTTTAGTATCAACTGGCCAATTTCCATCAAATAAAGCCTGCTGGGGTATTGAATCAGATTGCATGGAATCTATACACTTTGAGTTCAATTCAATATTGAATCAGTGAATCACTGATCTATAAACATGGCATATTTTTCCATGTATTTAGATTTTTTAAAAAATTTCTCTCAGTAATAAATTGTGTTTTCCTGTATAATGTTGTACATATGTTTTTAGACCTCTTTCTCAGTTTTTGCTGTTGTATATATTGTAATTCTGTGGAAGTCTTCCTTCTGAGGAGTGGCTGGTGGGTTGGAACTGCCAGCCTTCTGGTTAGCAGTCAAATGACTTAGACATTATGTCACCAGAGCTCCCTGTAAATGAAACAGCTTTTGTAATTTCCGTTATCTTGTTTTGGTAGTACATAAAAATAAAGTTGATTTTTAAAAATTAATGTTGGATCCACTGACCTTGCAACCTACAGGTAGTTCCCAGGTTACAAATGAGATCTGTCTGGTGGAATCTGTAGGTGAGTCAAAACAGGTTCATGTAATTCTTATTATTTACCTTAGGATAGCAAGAAAAGGAGCTCTGGTGGCATAGTTGAGAAAGCATTTGACTGCTAACCAGAAGGTCAGCAGTTCAAACCCACCAGCCCCTCTGTGGAAGGAAGATGGGGCAATCTACTTCCATAAAATTTTACAACCTTGGAAACCCAATGGCAGTCATTATGAGTCAAAATTGACTTGATGGCAGTGAGTTTGGTTTGGCTTTGGTAGCAAGAAAGGCTGGATGCCTTTTAGATGATTTAAAAGCAGCACATGCATTAAAAGGGTGCTTGTGATGAAGAATTTGTTTTGAGTAGTGGTAGGCCAATTGTTTCAAAGTGAGGACAAATTTACATAACATTAAAGGACAAGTAAAAGTCACCTGTAAGTCAGACATTCATAACCCAGGGATTTACTGTATAAATATTTATTAATTCTTACAGTTTTTTTCTGTGTATAGTATTCCCTAATTTATGAAATATTTCAGTTATGAAGAACCACACTTACAACCACTTTTTTTTTGTACATCTTATAATTGGTAATATGTACTATGACAATGTTGTAGCACCTAATTTTCTCAGATGTTCACTTGCAGCAATTCAATGTTATGACTTACTGTTCAAAACACTGCCAAATAGCAGGCTATAAAAAACTAAAAGAAAAATAAATTAAAAAGGTATTTGACTTATGTTAGAACTGACTTTTGACAGTTGTCGGAATGAACCCCTACCATAAGTAGGGGACTACCCATATTGTTCTCTATATTCTAGGCATACCATCATGACATTTATGAAGAACAATGGTTTTGTTTCTTCCTTTCTAATCATAATACCTGATTTTTCTTGTACAGTGTTAAATACAAATGGTGATTGTGGATATTTTTGTCTTGTACTTGGACTCCAAAGGAAAGTTTTCAAGATTTCATTAACTGTTACTGCTGTAGGTTTTTATTTAGTTTTCATTTGTTATCAAATTAAGGAAGATAATTTGCCATCTACTTTATTTAAACTTAAATCATAAGTAGTTATTGAATTTCATGAAGTCATACATCTAATGAAGTGATCATAAAATTTATTCCATTGTTTCTACAAATCTGCAAAATAATATTGATTACTTTGTGATTATTTTTAAATTGTTCTTGAGAAATATTTTAAAATTGTTTTTGAAAAAGATGGCTTATGCTTTACAATCTGCTGTGAAATCCATCTATTGAGTTTATAATGTAAAAGTTTTTTGTTATTCTAGTTCAAGAATTTTCCAGTTCAAGAATTTCAATTTCATGGTTGTCATACTATAGTAGCTTGTGTATTGCTATAAGGCTGAAGGCTATGTCACCATTATTTCAAATACCAGCAGGGTCACCCATGGTGGGCAGGTTTTAGCAGAGCCTCCAGTCTAAGACAGACTGGGAAGAAGGAAGAGGCCATTCACTTCTCAAAGAACTGACCAATGAAATCCTTAGAAAAGTGAAACACTATCTGATACATTATTGGAAACCTTTATGAACAGCCCTGAAATATTGTCTGATACAGTGCCAGATGATGAGCCTCTCAGATTGGAAAGCACTCAAAATATGACTGGGGAAGTGCTGCGTCTTCAAAGTAGAGTTGACTTTAAAGATGGGGATGGAGTAAAGCTTTTAGGACCTCCATTTGCTGATGTGGAATGACTTCAAATGAGAAGAAACAACTGCAAACATCCATTAATAATCGGAACATGGAAGGTGTGAAGTATGAATCTAGGAAAATTGGAAGTTGTCAAAAATGAAATGGAATGCATAAAGATTGATATCCTAGGCATTACAAACTGAAATGGACTGGTTTGACCATTTGGAATCAAACAGTCATATGAAGAATGGCATGTAATTCATAGTCACAAAGAATGTTTCCAGATCTATCCTGAAGTACAGTGCTGTCAATGATAGGATAACATCCATACACCTACAAGGAAGACCACTAAGTACTGCTATTATTCAAATTTACTCACCAATCACCAAAGACAAATACAAAGACATTGAAGATTTTTCCAACTTCTGCAGTCTGCAATTAACCAAATATGCAATCAAGATATGTTGATTATTTATGGTGATTGGGATGCAAAAATTGGAAACAAAGAAGAATCACCAGTAGTTAGAAAATGTGGCCTTGGTAATAGAAATGATGTTGGAGATCATATGATAGAAGTTTGCAAGACCAATGAATTATTCATTGTAAGTACTTTTATTCAACAACATAAATGGCAGCTATAAACATGGACTTCTCCAGATGGAATACAAAGCAATAAGATCCACTAAATCTGTGCTGGGATGTAGAGGTGATGGAGAAGCTCAATATTTTCAGCCAAAACAAGGGCAGGAGAGGTTCTGGTAAGATGGTGGAACAGGCAGACAAACTACACAGACCCTCTTCAACAAAGAAAAATGAAACCAATTAACACAGATACAGAAGATAATCCTGGAGCCCTGAGCTTTGAAAGGAAGGATATAGAAGTGGACTAAACTCCAACTACTAGAAGAACCTGCATGAGAACACCAAAAAAGGAGACATATGGAGCTGCAGGCTGTTAGTGATCCTGACAGCATGGACAGCTTAAATATTGCCAAGTGGTATTAGAATGTAAGAATTAACCTAAAAATTGGCTCTGCTAGCCAGGGCTGCATAGACAACTGCACTAGTGGCTGGTGAATAAAAGGGGAAGCAGCAAAGAGGGAGATGGGCTAAGCTGTGGACTTTCAACTGTCAAGAAGGTACAGCCATTTTGTATGTTTGCAAGTGGTTCCACCATTTTGGATATTTTAGGTGACAGCATTCTCTCAGATTCCAGGGACCTAAGAATAGATTCCACTTGCCATGGACCACAAGGACATTTCAGACACTGAAGACTGGAAAAGTGCAATATGCCCCTTATTACTCTCATGTCCCACACCCTCTTAGTGAAAGAAGGTGCAGCCATCCCTCACTCCCACCCATCTTCTGGCCAGCAGGAATTCTATCCCAGTGTGTGTGCTCTGATGGAGCCTGAGTGCCCTGCCCCACCCTGCCCAGATTTTTTTTCTTTTTCTTTCTTTCTTTTTTTTTCAGTTAGTTTTTGTCTGTTTTAAAATTATTTTTTATCATTTCGTCTTATTTGTTATTACTCTTTCTTCTTCCCTTTCCAGGTTCTAGTTTTTTGGCTTTTCTCTTTTTCCTTTTCCTGGTTTCCAATTTTTTCTTTCTTATGGTTCTCCCCATTCTTTGTTTATCCTTTTGCATTTTTCCTATTTTTTTTTTTCTTCATTATTCTCTTACTGTACCTCTTTCTTCTTATTCCTCCCTCCCCAGATATTGTGGGGTTTTTTTAGGGGGGGGGGCTCTCTTTTTCTGTTCATATTTCTTTTGGATTTTTAAAGTATTTCTTTCAATATTTTCTCTCACTTCTTGCCTTTCTTCTTCTTCTTTTTTTCTGTTTGGTAATTGTACATGTATGTTTATTCAGTGTGTGTTTTTTATCCTCTTGCTTTTGTTTTTGGTGGTTTCTCAATTGTTTGTGTCTGAGTGGGAGGCAGCAATTGTGCCCATATGACCCAACCACATCCACATCTCCAGCTCCCTTACTGAGTGACAGCCACCATTTCCTTCTGCACCAACAGGCCAATGACACATGCCCACTAATAAGAGCCTGACTCACCCTTAACTGCTCTTCACGGTTAACAGAGATGAGTGCAGCCACTCTCATTCACTATCTCACCGATGAAGAGAAAGGTGGTGAGTGTATAAGTGCTGCCAACTAGTGAACAGAGGAGGACAGTACCCTGTTTACTCAGATACATCCCAAAAGAAAAAGAAAATGAAAATCTTGGGCAAGTCACTCCAACATATAATCACCAATTAATTACCAATACAACAAAGTCTTTAAGTCTCGGAGACAATGAAACATCATAGTCCACACAAAGAAGCAAGATAAAGCAGTAGAAACAGGGAGCAGGATACATACCCAGAACACCTGAAGAGGAGGAACCAGAATTGGAACCCTCTGATAAAGAATTCAAAAGAATTATACTACAGTAACTTCAATGGATTCAGAGAGAGACCACTGAAAAAATTAAGGAAAACACAGAAAAACCATAGAACATTTTCAGAAGAAAATACAAGAACAAAATGACAAAATAAATGACAAATTAGAAATGATAAAAAATCTACAGATAGAAATTCAGAAGATTACTACTACATTTTCAGAAATAGACACATTGAAAGGAGAAAATAGAATTGAATCAATGAAAGACATAATTAATGAGATTGAAGAAAAATACCTGAATACTTCTTTGGAAAGGACTCAATCAGAAAAAAAGTTCAAAACTAAATGAAAGAAGCCTAAGATTCATGTGGGATAGCATCAAAAGGAATAACCTGCATGTTCCAGTACAGGAAGAGAAAAAGAAAACCACTGAGAAAATTGTCTAAGATTTCTTGGAAGAGAACTTTCCTGATATGATGAAAGATGAGAATATACGCATTCAGGAAGTCCAATGAATTCCAAACCGGATAGACCCTAAAAGAAAATCACCAAGATATATTATCATCAAACCCACCAAAACCAACAACAAAAAAGAATCCTGAAAGCAGGATGGGAAAAATGAAAAGTTACCTACAAACGGCAACCGATAAGACTAAACTCTTATTTCTGCAGAAGCCATGCAGGTGAGAAGGCAATGGGATAGTATATAGAAAACCCTGAAAGAGAAAAAATTCCAACCAATAATTATATACCCAGCAAAACTGTCACTCAGATATGATGGTGAAATTAGGAAATTTCCAGATAAGCAGAAATTAAGGGAATTGGTTAAAACCAGACCGACCTTCAAGAGATGCTAAAAGGAGTCCTTTGAACAGAGGACCAATAATAGCAAACAACTGACCATAAATATGTATGATGACATAACCCAGAAACAAACCCAGGTATGGAAGTATCCAAAATAAAATAAGCTTACAAGATTGTAAACAGGGAACCAAAGATATCAATTAGAAAACAAGCACAACTACAAAAAAACAACTATCAAAAAAAAAAAAAAATGGTCTAGTTACAAAACTATTAAAGAGTGAGAAAGTCAAGAGAATGGCAAAATAGAATAGACTGTTCTAAATTTGGGGAGAAAATTATAAATCATAGGGTAAACTCAAAGAAAAAATGATAAACTTTCACATCACAATAAAAAAGAGGACAAGCACAAATACTTAGCAACAATGGAAATGATAACATGATTCATAAACATAATGAGCTTAGCACAGAAAATTATATGGAACAAAGAAACCAGGAACATCACACAAAAAAAACAAAAACACATAACAAAATGACAGCAACAAATTCACACTTGTTGACACTTGTTGATAATTACACTGAATATCAATGGATTAAATGCATCACTCAAAAGATGTAGGAGAAACATAACCCATCAATATGGTGTATCTACAGGAGACACACCATAGAGACGAAGAAAAAATAGACTAAAATTCAAAATTTGGAAAGATATATCAAGCAAATGGCAACCATAAAAAAGCTGAAGTGGCAATATTAATTTCTGATAAAATTGACTTTAAGAAAAAAACTATCATAAGAGACAGGGACAGACATTATATAATGATTAAAGGATCAATCAAATAAGAAGATATAACCATAATAAATATCTATAGACACAATGAAAGAGCCCCAAAATTCATTAATCAGATTTTAAAAGATTTGAAAAACAAATGGATGACTCCATGGTCATATTAGGAGATGTTAATACACTACTTTTAATCACAGATAGAATAACTGGAAAGAAACTCAACAAAGACACAGAAGAACTAAACAATACAATCCACCAATTTGACCTTATAGACATCTACAGAGCACTTCAACCAACAATAGCACAATATACATTCTTTTCCAGTGCACATGGGGCATTGTCCATCATAGACCATACATTAGGCCATAAAGTAAGCCTTAATAAATTTTAAAACATTGAAATACTGCAAAGCATCTTCCAATATAACAATGTTTTCAAATTAGAAATCAATAATAGGAAGATCAATGAATAAAGAGCAAACACAACTGAACAACATCCTCCTTAAGAATGGCTGGGTAATAGACGATAAAAAAAAATGAAATTAAAAAATTCCTTGAATCAAATGAGAAGGAAAACACACTATATAAAATATAAAAATCTTTGGGACTCTGCAAACACAGTGATCAGAAGCCCATTTATAGCAAAAAATGCACACATCAAAACATAAGAAAGAGCCAAAATCAATATTTTAACCCAACATCTCCAACAATTAGAAAAAAAAAAAAAAAAAAAACAGGAAGAAAAGCCTACAGTCACCAGAAGAAAGGAAATAATAAAGATTCGAGCAGAAATCATTGAAACAGAAAATAGAAAGACAATAGAAAAAATTTAACAAAACTAGAAGTTCGTTTTTGAAAAGATTAAAAAATTGACAAAACACTGGCAAATTTAACAAAAGAAAAGAAGGATAGAATACAAATAACATGAACAAGAAACAAAATGGGCAACATCACAACAGAACCAACTGAAATATAAAAGATAGTATCAGTATACTAGGAGCTCTGGTAACATAGTGCCTAAGGCACTTGACTGCTAACCAGAAGGCTGATGGTTCAAACCCACCAGCCACTTCTCGGAAGGAAGATGGAGCAATCTACTTCCATAGTGATACTACCTCAGAAACCCAAGGAGGGGTGGCTATGAGTCGGGTCTGACTCGATGGCACATAACAACAACAACAACATGAAAAACTGTACTCCAACAAATTTGAAAATTTAGAAGAAATGGACAGGTTTCTAGAAACAACTACTTACCTAGACTAACACAGACTGATGTGGAAAAGCTGAACAGACCCATAATAAAAGAAAAAATTGAACAAGTCATTAAAAAAATAACAACAACAAAAAAGTCCTGGCCCAGATAATTTCACCAGAAAATTCTACCAAATGTTCAGAGAAGAACTAACACCAATCCTACTCAAACATCATTTTCTATATTTTGGAATAGTTTGAGTAGGATTGGTGTCAGTTCTTCTCTGAAGGCTTGGTTTCTAGAAACCATTCCCCTTGTGCAAAAAAGACAGGGAGGCCACATCTTCTGACCTCCTCTAACCACCCAAGAGAAAGACAGAGTCACTATCAGTAGCCCAAGGCCTACTCATGCAAGGCCAGACATGCTGCCTCCCTCCAGCCCTTTTACCAACAGTTCCTCCCAAAGCACCCACCACCTCTCTCCTGGATTTGATAATTCACTGTACTGGCCACACAGAACTCACAGATTATGGGGTGCATTAGGGAAGCACCAGATTACAATTCAAGTTCAGGAAAAATGCTAAGTCTCTCTCAGCCCGCTGTCTCTCACCCAACAGACTCTCACAGTCTCTTTCCCAGCAGTGCGTGTCCCTCGGTGTCTCTCTCAGCAATGCATGTCTCTTGCGTGTCCTTCCCAGCAGCATGTGTTTCTCAGGAGTGCTTTCCTTCTCAGCAGTACACCCTTCTCACCCAGTAATCAGAGATACTTCTGCCTCTAGGAAGCCTCTTTTTGAACCCAGCAGAGTGGCCAAACCAACCAATCATAACATCAGAATTCTAAGCACCTGAGAGAGTATGAGAACCTCTCAGAACATTGTTTTGTGCCACTCCCAACAGAAATATCCCAGGTGGATAACTTTAACAATCAGGAGCTCCTCAGTTGCTCATGGCAAATTCCACCTTGGAATTTACAAAGACTTATGAGTAGAAAATCCACGCTAAGTAATTTACTACATCACACCTTGCAAACAGGAACCAGACAAGGATGCCCTCTATCACCACTTCTATTCAACATTGTATTAGAAGTCCTAGCCAGGGCAATAAGACAAGAAAGGGAAATCAAATGCATCCAAGTTGGTAAGGAAGAAGTAAAACTATTTTGCTGATGATATGATCCTATACATAGAAAACCCTAGAGACTCAGTAAAAAAAAAAAAAAAAAAAAAAAAAAACTACTGGAACTATTTGAAAAATTTTAGCATAGTGGCAGATAAAAAGATCAACATCAAAAATTCAGATGGATTCCTCTACACCAGTGTGTTAGACTGGGTTCTCTAGAGAAGCAAAACCAGTAAAGCTTAGAGAAAGAGAGGAAAAAAAAAAATTATCTTAGGAAAATGACTCACACACTTATAGAAGCTGGCAAGTCCAAAGTTCCCGGATCAAACATCAAGCTGGAGGCTTTTCCTGACTCACACAGCTGCACATGCTGATGAGGTCAAAGTTGGCAGGCAGTATACTGGCTGTTGACTCCAATGAATAATTCCAAGATCTGCAGGCTGAATGGTAGATTGTTTGCTCACGGACAGTTGTAGACAGCACAGCAGAATCCCACATCACTATTGCTTAAAACACACAGAATTGCGGTCTAGCCAATTGACACACAGCTCCAACTATCACAGTCCATCTCTTGTCAACTTGGCAGTTGTACACATCTTCTTAACCATATTTAATCTCTAAATAAGGACAATTATAAAGTCATATTTGTGCCTAACATGATACACTAACACATGTACAACCAAAACGCATTAACCTTATTTACATTTCACAGTTCATAACAAAAGGAAATGAAAATATTTGATGCACATATACAATGAAGAAATATAACAATCCCAGTCCTCATTTCTACAACTGGTCACATGGTCATAGCTGATATTCAGAACTACCTTCTTCCACCACCCATTCTGTATTTTCCTTGCCTTCAGCAAGCACTTCAGCTGGTCCTGGTCCTTTGCCTGGTGTGGTGGACCAAACCTTCATTCCTGAAGGGTCTGGGCCATTAGTAGTCATATCAGAATTGTAATTTTCCATTGACTTTAATCACAGAGCATGGTAGTACTAAGAAACATCCTAAAGAATCTCCTGGAATTAGTGTCAGTTCAGAGCCAGTGTCCAGTAATCCCCAAAAAGTTTGATTACTTTCTTTTTCCCAATGAACAGTCACTCTTGTAAAAGGCCTCAGATCCCTTTTGGGAAGGCTGGGAGAAAGATTGACTTTATACATTTTTGGCAACGTAGTGGGATCCTTCCTCAAAGGGATCTGGCCTCCCCTTCATTCAAGGGGTTGTGGGTCTATAAACTGACTCAAGTCTGGGAATTGATTAAGAGGCTGTGACTCTGTATTCTGGCAACTCAATCTAGGCTGCTGTTCACATGATCTAGAATTCTCTGTAGAGATCAAGTAAATGTTTAGTAGGTTTGCCATGTACTTCACTACTAGAAGCACCATGTGCAAGTAGCCAATGACATAATTCCACACGAGTCAGAATATTCTGATTACTGTTGGGACTTTGCTGTCCATTATGGTAACCACGCCGACCTTCCCTTTGTCAAATAACTGCTGCCACTTGGCCCCTACTACCAATCAGCCCCATTGTAGTTAAGTGTCTTAGTTCAATTAGGGCAGTTCCCACTGTCAAATTCAGCTTACATAAAATAGCAATCACAGCAGTCTTCAAGGATGCTGGTGCTCCCTTCACAAATTTATGCTTCACCATACTGGTGAAAGCTGTGTCTTCTGGACTCTCCATTTCTGGCTCTTGGGTTCTAATCTGATAAATCCATTCTAACAGGCCAATTTCCTTAAGCCTCTGGATACCTTCTACATTATACCAAGGCAAGTCTGGTACTTCAACTTGACTTGAGGTAGGCCACCACATAATACATGCTTTAGTAAGCCAACCAAATAAACTATTAGATCCTTTCCTAACCTTTCTCGAGCTGAAACATTGAATGAAGAATCCATACTTAGTGGGCCTAAATCAATAAACTCAGACTGATCCAATGTTACATTCCTTGCACCATTATCCCACACCCTCAGTAGCCATTCCAGGTTTTTGTCTGTACATGTTAGCAAAATCAAGTAGGTCTTTTTGAGTGTAGCATATCACTTCCTCAGTGACATTTTGTATTTCACCTTTTGGGGCTGACTTGGAATTAACTTTAGTTATAGGTCTAGCAGCAACAACGGGTGGTTGGGCAAGTTTCTGAGAACATTCAGGAATATCTTCCATGGCCTTGCCTCAGACAATGACCCAGCACGAACAGTTGGGTTAATCCCATCAAATTGAGGTGGAGGGGATAATGGTTTTACAGTAACCCCTTCAGATGAGAGGAATTCAACAGAATTTACAGGCTCCATATCCTGATCTTCCTGACCATCTGCCCATATGTCCCCATTCCAGGTTTCAGGATCCCATTTTTTCCTAATCAATGCCCTCACTTTAACTTCAGACACCATTCTGGGTTGGTAATCTAATTGGTGTTGTAATTCAACCACCCTTACAATAAGACTCTGGGTTTGGTTTTCAGCAATATCAGCTCTGTTACTAGAAGAAATAAGTCTTTCTTTCAGAGCACAACTGGAAACATTGAGGTGTTTTTTGCAGTGCTTAAGCTGTGAGTCAGCAGCCCTGAGCTCATCTTTCTCTTTCACCACTTTGTCTAGTGTAAGTAGGACCAACCAACCAGCTTCCTTTTACTCCTAATGCTGACAAAATTGCAGAAAAGTACCAAATATGCCATCAACTAGAGCTTCACTTCTCAAAAGTACTTGATCTATCGGTGGTGCTATTTTGCAAATTAATGTTGCCACCTCATGCCACGGATTAGCAGGACCCTCTTTACTAATGGAGGCAGGGTCACCAGTGCCTTTACAATGAATCAAATTGGAGAATCGATTTGGGAAGCCCATCCTTATGATTTTGTCTCTCTAGAACCTCTCCTGGTACCATATGTGTTAGACTGTGTTCTCTAGAGAAGCAAAACCAGTAAAGCTCATATATAGAGAGATTGAAGAAGAAAAAATTATCTTAGGAAAATGGCCTATACACTTATAGAAGCTGGCAAGTTCAAAGTTCTTGGACCAAATGTCAAGCTGGAGGCTTTTCCTGACTCACTCAACTGCAGGGGCTGACGAGGTCAAGGTTGGCAGGCAGTATACTGGCTGCTGACAGTAATGAATGACAAACTCAAGATCTCCAGGCTGAATGGTGGATTGCTCACTCACGGACTGTTGTAGGCAGCACCCAGAATCCAGATCCACAGAAGAGTGTCTTTTTTTCCCAGGATGTCCATAAATACACCAGAAGCAGGCTACACCCCTAGAGAAACTCCCTTTCAATGAATTGGCTGCTCAAGACATATACATCTGATCCTAGTATTGGAACAACTCAC